>NC_083707.1:14211287-14514318 GCF_033118175.1 Dama dama
GGAACTAAGATTCCACACACTGTACAGTACAGCCCAAAAAAATTAATTAGGGGGCAGATCATAACTGGTCATGTCACTTGAACAAGTTTGGATTTTATCATGAGGGCTTTGAAAAATGGAGAATGGTTGAACAATCTTTATTTTTTAGAAGTATGACCCTAATAACAGACTAAGGATTAGATTCAGGAGGGAATGGATAAGACTGGTGCAGAACTAGTGAAGCGTTGGCAGGATAGGAGAAGCACATGAATTTATAAAACAGGCAGGGTTTTTAACCAATCAGATATTAATTAATTGGGAAGCCAGAGAGGTAGAAATCAAGGATGATGCCTAGGCATGTCTTGTTTTTCTATAGATGATATTTTATCAATGGAGAAGAGAGGGCAAAAATAGCTCTCTAATCACAATTTCCAGTGGTGAAAGTCTGTGGACTCAGAACAAAACAGACAGTGGAAAAGGAGTTTCAAATTCAAGGATTCTTGAATACAGGTCTATGTTTCCATTCTTCTTCCACAATCCAGGACTGCCACCAAGATTTGTGCTACTGAACACTTAATCTAGAAATATTTAATAAACTGATGTAACATGTGAGGTGATGTTCTGGATGATGGACAAGCTATACAAACTCTCTGGGTCTTAGATTCCTTAAAATAAGGGTGAAAAGTGAAAAGTGTTAGTCATTCATTAGTGTCTGACTCTTTGCAACCCCATAGACTATAGCCTGCCAGTCTCCTCTGTCCATGGAATTCTCCAGACAAGAATTACGGAGTGGGTAGCCATTCCCTTCTCCAAGGGATCTTCCTAACCCAGGGATCGAACCCAGGTGTCCCTCATTGTAGGCAAGTTCTTTACTGTCTGAGCCACCAGGGAAACCATAAAATAAGGGCGGCATTTAGATTATTCCTAAAAGCCCCCCTATTCAAATACTGAATCTCTGTGACTTTCCAGTAAATCCCTTTTTATTCACTAGTCATCTTTAGCAATAATAAAATTTATTTATCCCTTCCATTCATCACCAAGAATAGTTCTTTCTCTGATGTCTGCCTGAAGGTAAGGAAATCAACCTTGCTGCAGCTTCCCTTGAAAGCAGAAGTCTCAAAACTTCTGGGTTTTCTAGAACAAATCTGATTTCAGATCAGAACAAATATCATTTCAAACCAGAACGCACCTGGTTTCAACCAGAAAAAAAGAAAAACAAAACAACAAACACAATTTCCAACCTGTGCTTCTGAAAACACACTTGCGTTGTCCTGATTGAGGATAGTCAAAGCTGTGATTTTCCCAGTAGTCATGTGTGGATGTGAGAGCTGGACCATAAAGAAGGCCGAGCGCCAAAGAACTGATGCTTTCTAATTGTGGTGTTGGAGAAGACTCTTGAGAGTCCCCTGGGCTGCAAGGAGATCAAACCAGTCAACCCTAAAGGAAATCAACCCTGAATATTCATTGGAAGAACTGATGCTGAAGCTGAAGCTCCAATACTCTAGCCATCTGGTGTGAAAGGTCAACTCACTGGAAAAGACCCTGATGCTGGGAAAGATGGAGGGCAGGAGGAAAAAGGGGGAGACAGAGGATGAGATGGTTGGATGGCATCACCAATTCAATGAACATGAATTTGAGCAAACATCGGGAAATAGTGAAGGACAGGGAAGCCTGGCGTGCTACAGTTCATGGGGGTCACAAAGACTTGGACATGACTTAGCAACTGAACAAACAATAACTGATTTAGGCTTTGAGGGAACTGGTCTTGGCAGAGACAGCTAGAAAGCTTTTCTAAAGAATCATCTATAAAGCTTTGTGACCTATTGGATAAACAAGGCCTCTCCCAGTGGAAGGACTTTCTGGCAAGCTTCAGTCACCAGCTGTACATCTCAGGAAGCATAACCAGATCAAGTGCCCTGCCCCCTAACCCTAGACTCCCAGGTGTCACCTGAAAGAGGCTTAGCGGTTCTGTGAGTATAAATAATCTTACTTCCTAACAGCTGCACAAAAGCCGCGTGAGCTACTGAGCCCTGCCGCAGCTTTTTCCTCCAAATTTTGGTCCCCTAATCGAATGTTGCTCTCTTTATCAGGAACTGAAGAGACTGCCTGGAAACCTTGGTTAACACGTAGCAGGCTTGCCTAGACCCCTGTCTCTGACACAAGCGGCAGCCCTGGAGAACTGTTAGCAGAGCCTTCATTCTGATGAGAGGAACTTCAAAGGCCCCTGATGAGAAAAGCAGTGTCCCTGGAAAATGTTGAAATGACAAATAGCAATATTTCCGCTGACAAAAGATGAAGATGAAACAAATGTTAGAACAGAAAACGTGATTTTATTTTGCTGGGTTCTCACTGAAAACTATCATCAAAGTCTTTAGCTGAAATGAAAAAAGGCGTCACTATAACAAGCCCAGTAGAGGCAACTTAGATTTCTAACACTGAAAGTCATCTTTGAAATAACAAAAGCTTACAAAGTAATGAAAAATCTCAATGCAGAAAGTCAGGCATGTGGCCCCAAATAGTCTTGTGCTGCACGTTTGGTAGACAGCAATAGAGCTGGAAGCCGCTTAGGGATCATTCAGGTAAATCCCTTCATGTTACAAAGGAGGAGACTTGGAACCCAGAAGACATGCGGTAACTTTCTCAAGGTCGTAGAACTAGTTAGTGATTTCTGAATTCTTAGCAACTGCCTTCTCTACATCTGGGGAGCCAATCGCTTCTCCCTGCAATTCCAGCTTTGCCCAGTGATTGAGACAGCCCTAATCAGGTGGTGCTAGGGGTAAAGAATCTGCCTGCAGTGCAGGAGACTCAAGTTTGATCCTTGGGTTGGGAAGATCCCCTGGAGAAGGGAATGGCTACCCACTCCAGTATTCTTACCTGGAAAATCCCATAGACAAGAGGAGCCTGGTGGACTGCAGCCCATGGGGTCACAAAGAGTAGGACAAGAGTGACTAAGCACACAGAGCCAGGACTGAAATTCAAGTTCAGTAGATCCTGGGGCCTAATATTTGTCCTGCTATCTTAGGACCATTCTGTGTTATACTCATTAAGCCATAGACTTGCTGAGACCTGTCTCATCACCACCTCACAGCTGCAGAATCAGAGGCCCTTGTGCAGACCTATGCCCTCTGTGTAAGGTCTGTCTGATGACATATGACCTGGAACACAGGGACCAGGGCTGTAAATTTCAAAAAAGGACTGGACAAAAAGGATGAAGGGCTGATGAAGGCATGGTGCATCATAAAATTTGAAGCCCACAGAGTTAAATATTAGGGATAAGAGAAAAAATAGAAAACCCCAAAGATAAAATAAAATACTTTTTTTTCCAAACACTGCTTAATACGAGAAGTCCTAGGATCGGTCAACAGGTGAGACATTCAGACAATTTAGCGTTTTAAAAGTTGTAAAGGATTTGGAGTTTTGTGGCTTAATCTGCCTTTCAGATATACAGATGACACATTTTTCAAGAACAAGTAATTTTTATTTTTTATTTTAAGTAAAAGGCATGGAGCCTATAGAGATGAACCCTCAGATCAAACGAAAAGAAGCAGCATGAAAAATATTCAGAGAAGGGCAATCTGAGAAGGATCTCCTGCAGAATCTAAAGATAATGGATGGAAACTGGCATGTGCAACAGAAATCAAGTCAATGTGTTATTTATGAAAGTGGATCACACCATCCAAGAGGGAGGAGTCTGAGATTGAAAAACGAGATAATTGACTTACAGAAGGATTGCTGAAAGGACTGTCAATCCACATGCTTTTCACCCAGGGCTCTGCATCCCCAGCCATTTCCCTGGCCTTGCATCATCTGACACTGTTCTGAGCTCCAGACCCAGCTACGAAGCTACATTCTTGAAATAACACATACAGTCAGCCTTCATAGCCACAAGTTCCACATCCAGGGATTCAATCAACCACAGATTGAATTCCCAGATACAGAGTGCCAACTGCTGACAAATGTTGCAAGAATCTCAGGGTTAACCAGTTCAAAACGGGGCCCCTGGTCCCCATGCCACCTAAAACTGCCTAACCCTGCTCCCCCTTCAGCTTTTCCCCACTGCAGGAAAACCACCTCCTTCTGTTCTACTCATGCCAGACCCTTCCATAGCTTAACTTGCCCTCCCCATCCCCACACGTATCCTGGTACATTTTGTTCCACACTGTGACCTGTGATAACTTCTTTAAAATATGTCTCTAATGCATTCCCTTTTCTAAGCATTCTAAGCATTTTCTAAGCATTCCCTCCACTACTCTAGCCAGATCAGCCCTCATCTCTTGCCAAGACTGTTAAAATAACCTCCCAATTGGACATCTTTTTCTACCTTTGCCCTATTTTTTAATTTTCCATACAACAATCCAAATCATTTTTAGAAACTACAGATGATTTAAGTCTTTCTTTCTACTTAAAACCCTTTTAGTAGATGCCAATAGCATTAATGAAAGAAAGTGAAAGTGTTAGTCACTTGGTTGTGTCCTCTTTATGACCCCATGGACTGTAGCCCACCAGGCTCCATGGGATTCTCTAGGCAAGAATACTGAAGTGGGTAGCCGTTCCCTTCTCCAGGGGCTCTTCCAGACCCAGGGATCGAAACTGCGTCTCCTGTGGCCCCTGCATTAGTATATGGATTCTTTACATTTTAAGCCACCAGGGAAGCACACCAATAGTATTATTAGTTAAATATAAATTTTTTCAGAGGAATCGGGTGGAGAGGGAGGTGGGAGGGGGGATCGGGATGGGGAATACGTGTAACTCTATGGCTAATTCATATCAATGTATGACAAAACCCACTGAAATGTTGTGAAGTAATTAGCCTCCAACTAATAAAAAAAAAAGAAAAAAAAAAGAAAAAATAGGTTAATAAAAAAAAAAAAATTTTTTTGTGTGACACACCCACCCTTCATGACTGACCCTGCTTCTTTATTTTGCCTCCTTTTCACCCCTCCTCCTCTGGCTCAAAACTTCCCTCACACGCTATTCCAGTGCTCCTTCAATAAGCATCTTTCAATATCAGGAGTTTGCACCTGCTGTTTCTTCTTCCTGGTACATTTTCCTCATTAACAGCCTGGTTATTGTCACTCAGAATTTAGATCTTAAATGGTACTTCCTCAAAGAGATCTTCCCTCTTTGGCCTTCTAAGTCTCCCAGGTGATTCTCTCATTGCCTCCTTTATTCTACTTCTTTTCCTGATTTTTAGGATACTTTGTAACTATATTGTGTTGCATCCCTTTGGTTCATCTTTATGGGCTTCGCTCCACAAGAGGTAATGGCACAAGAAGACTAAAATGACCTCACTAAAATGCATTATTATTTCATGTTTTGCTAAGGAATTAAAACCTGTGCCAACTGAATTATGATACAGTAATTGATGCTTTCCAATTGTGGAGCTGGAGAAGACTCTTGAGAGTCCTTTGGACAGGAGGAGATCAAACCAGTCTATCTTAAAGGAAATATTTATTGGAAGGACTGATGCTGAAGCTGAAACTCCAGTACTCTGGTCACCTGATGGGAAGAGCTGACTCATTGGAAAAGCCTCTGATGCTGGGAAAGACTGAGGGCAGGAGGAGAAGGAGGGAACGGAGGATGAGATGGTTGGGTGGCATCACCGACTCAATGAACATGAATCTGAGCAAATTCCAGGAGATAGTGAAGGACAGGGAAGGCTGGTGTACTGTAGTCCATGCAGTTGCAGAGTCAGACACGACAGTGACTAAAGGACAACAACAGCAGCAATAGTTTATTTCACTTGAAATTTCATGATAAATGTGTAAAGAGTTCCTTTCATTGTGTTTAGACATATATTTTGGTATATCTTATTCATATATATTGATAGAATGCAATATTTGCAAAATACATCACAAAAAAAAAAAAACTAAAAAAAACTTTAGAATCTGGTTCTTTCAAATGGTTGTGGGGCTTAAAACCATAGATGTTAATTTTTCACAACAGTATTCTTTATTCTTCTGGCAAGAATTTTGGTATGTGGGCATGACCAAACATGAACAAACACAGTGCTATTATCTGAGGTTTTTCTTCCAAGCTACTGATACTCTTCCTGCAAGCTTTGATGTTGGTGTGTGATGTGCAACCCTCTAACACACTCACCCACTTGTTCTTTCTTAGGTCCTACAAAGTTGCTTTGCAAGAAAACTGGGAATTTCACTCATTCCTCCAAACCTAGATATTCACTTCTCTAATATCAAATTCCACATTACTGTTTCACTTCAATAATTTTAGCGTTTATAATAATGTTTTCAATGCCAGATATAATCTTTAAAATTAATGGCAACTATTCTCAACACATACAACACCAAAACTAACTTGAAATGAAAAAAAAATAGATACCTCGACTAAAACAAACATGTATGGACCATGACAATTATATCAAGACGTATCTTACTTTCAGAGGTGTGAAAATGTACAAAAATGGGTCTTATTGTGAAATATGGTTTACTCTTATGCTTTTTCTATCAGTTCTTTAATTATTAGTTTTTTGTGTATTCATCTGTCCCATTTTGAAAGAGGCACATTAAAATTTAAATTGCATCTTCACTATGAATCATACCTTTTCTATATCAAATTACAGCATTTTTCCATTTTAATTCATTCCTTAAAGTCTGATTTTTCTGGTATTAATAGCTTGACTCACGTTGTCCCTGTCTTCAAATCTGCCTGATATATCTGCTGATTTTATGTCATTTTGTTTGAGATATGCTAATGGAAGACCATATTTGACAAAACACCATTTTTTATCTTCAATGTAAGAGATTTCTATCTTTTAATAAGGAAGTTACATTTAGTTCCATTATTAAATTTGTAATATTTATTCTTGTTTCTTTTAGCTGGCTGTAGTTCTTATGACATCATATTATACCATGATTTCTCCATTCTTTTGTTAAATTTTTTTATTGTGAAGTGTTTCACAAATACACACAATGGAGATATATATATATATGCATATTTAAATATTAATAGTTAAGTTGAATAAAATTGTAATATTCACTATCCAGCTTAAGAAACAGAGTATCGGGTATAATTCTGAAGCTTCCTGTTGCCTTGATTACACTCTTTCCCTGCACTGGATTTAGTACTATTCTGTATTTTGTGTAAGCAGTTCCTTAGCTTTTTCTCTACAGCTTTACCACATATATGTTGCTTTAAACAACTTAATGATCAGTTTGCTTATTATTTAACTTTACACAAATGCAATTGACACATATTTTTGCTCTGCATCATTTTATGCTGATGGCTGTGATTAATTCATTTTCCCTAATATATGGTGTTCTGTACAAATTTGTAGAAGCTTGCACATTGTGTTCTGTATGAAAAGTGCTGACAATGTGGATGGTGCCCCAGAGCTGAAGAAGGTCATAACCCTGATCCTTTGTATGAATGCAACATAATCTACTCTTTTTAATAATTCAGCATTTTTCCTAGGGTTGTTTTTCTAACTTTTTATTCCTTTTTTTTTTTTTTTTGGCCATGCTGCACAGCATGTGGGACCTTATTTCCCTGACCAGGGACCAAACCCACCCCTGCACTGAAAGTTCAGCCTTAACCACTGGACCACCAGGAATGTCCCCCGAGGTTTCTTGAGCTTTCTTTAAGTTTTTTCTTGCTTTCTTGAAATAATATTGCTATGAGCATTATTTTACATGTCTCTGGAACATATAGTTTCTCCAGGGTTTCTAACTAGTCGTGGAATAACTGGTAACAGTATATACAAATACATGCATTGACAAACTCTTTGGTTCCAGACTTCCCTAGTGGACCAGTGGCTAAGGCTCCATTCTCCCAGTGCAGGGGTCCAGGTTTGGTCAGGGAACTGGATCTTACATGCAGCAACTAAAAAGATCCCATGTGCTTCAGTTAAGACCTGGTGCAGACAAATAAATAAAAAATAAACAAATTGATTTTCTCTTGTTGATCTTTTTAGCGAGTCTCAGCTGGAAACCTAAAACAGTGGATAGAAGATTCCCTTCCATACAGAAGCATCAGATGGATGGGACCACCACTGCTGGCGTTGAAAATGGAAGAAGCCACAAGAAAGGCCCTCAGCTGACAGGCCAAGAGGAAATGGGGACCTCATTCCTTCAAGCACATGGAGCTCAGCGCTGCCAAGAACCTAAAAGTCCCCGGAAATGAATTCTCCCTCAGGCCCTGCCAAGGAGGCAGCCTGGCCAACAGCCTGACTTTGACCCTGTAAGACCTAAGACAGGGCAGACAAGTCACTGACCTACCGTGTTATGAGACAGAGATCTCTTAGTCAGTGTTAGTCAATCAGTCTGTCCGACTCTTTGTGACCCCATGGACTGTAGCCCACCAGGCTCCTCTGTCCATGGGATTCTCCAGGCAGGAACACTGGAGTGAGTTGCCATGCCCTCCTCCAAGTTATCTTCCCAACCCAGGGATTGAACCTGGGTCTCCTGAATTGCAGGTGGATTCTTTACCACTGTGCCATCTGGGAAACCTTTAGTCATGCCACTGAGATTGTAGCAATCTGTCAGCAATAAAAACCAGCATACTTGATAAGCCTAGTTTATGATAGCTTTGATGATTTAAATGCTTTTAAACAGCTTGATCAACATTATTTCAAATTAATCATTTTTCTAGTTGTGTCAATCTTTAACTGGCAGGAGGAGGCCATGAACCAAACAGCATCACTGCTCAATTAAAGGCAAAAGAGGTTGGGTAGAAAAGAGACACCTGATGAGTCTTCCAAGCAATATATTATAGTAACTGTCTCTAGTTCATCTCTGTGGCTCATCTCTATGGTTTCCAGACACTTTGCCCATGTTGTTTGTTCTAGAAGGGGCAGCTATGGAGCAAAATTTGGCCAGTACATATTGGGGTTAAAGGGTGGAACTCTGCTTTAAGTTCTGTGGGGAAAGAGAAGGAAGCTGACACACAGAAAAACAATAAAACCCGAGATGAAGAAAGAATGCTAAGGCACTTGGGTCCAAGCTTCTGATTATTCCTCGAGCACTCTTAGACAGAAATGTGTTCCAGTCATTTGCCAATGAAAAAAACCAGTCTTGAATGCTGTATTCATGTTCAAATGATAAAGGTAGTGACTTATTAGTAAACACCACACACTCGCTATCTCAAAGCTCTGCTGGTCAGAAGTTCAGTGCAGGTCTCTGGGCTAAAACCAAGGTCCCAGCAGAGCTGCACCCCTGTCTCAGGGCTCCGGGCCAGAATGCATGTCCCTGCCTTCCAGCTTCTCCATCCACACTTGGCTGGGCCCATTTCCTCCATCCTCAAAAGTCAGCAACGTTGACTCTCTCTCTGCCTTTCCTCCTTGGTCACATCTCCCTCTGACCTCTAATGTCTATTTTAATTTGCTTTCTTTTATGAATGACACTGAGCATCTTTTCACATTGTTTACTGACCTTTTCTGTTTCCTCTTTTGTGAATTCTCCATTTCAAGTCTTTGTCAACTTTTCTATTGGGTCAATTGCCATTTTACTTCCTGTTTCTTTCATGGAACTATTTCACATTTTGGAGATTTATCCTCTAGCGGTTCAATCTATTAAACTATCATCTCCTGTTTTGTGCTTATATTTTGATAATTTTATGGCTTTTAAACTTAACCTGTATTTTAATGTAGTTGATTCTGTCCATTGTTTGTCTTACTTTTCTATATATTGATGAAGAAATTCTTTTTCCCTAAAGTCAAAGGATATTCTGCTATATTTTATTGTAAAGCATATAAATTTTTCTTTTCTCATTAAGTATTTACTCTGTCAATAGTTGTTTTCTCTTTTTTCCCCAATTAATTAAATTAGTTAATTTAATTTAGCTGCCTTGATTCTTAGTTGCATTTTGGGCTGCTCTCTCTAGCTGCGTGACTCGTGGTGGGTTTAGCTGCCATACAGCATGTGAGATCTTAGTTCTCCTACCAGGGATTGAACCTGCATTCTCTGCATGTGGAGGCAGATTCTTAACTACAGGACCACCAGGGAAGTCTCGTTTTCTTCTTTTAAATAAGGAAGTTTGCACAGAACGCTGTACTGGGCTGTCATTTTCTTACTGACCTCTAATACCAGGTTCTTTTCTATTTCACATTTTCATACATGCATTAAGTATGCTTCTGGGCTCCTTTTTCTGTACCATTAATTGGTATGTCTATCTCAGAGTAAACATCACAGTATATTACCAGTATATTTATAATAAGCTTCACTATCTAGTAGAACCAGAGCTCTTCAACTTGATCTTTTTCTTTAGAATGTATAATATCTTTTTGACCTTTTGCTGATTCATATACCTTTTTAAATAAACTTGTCAAGATCCATAGAAACATGGCTGGAATTTGGATTAGAATTACATCTATAGGACAAGTGGAGGAGAACTGACAATTTTTTAACTCAAGGTCTATTCTTGACATGAAATATGTCCATTTATTTTGGTCATCTTTAATGGCTGTCAATAGCACTTAATAATTTTTAGTGTAACAGTCTTACTTAGATTTGTTAATCATTATTCCTGAGAACATTATATTTTTAGTGCAAAAGTAATTACATTTTCTAACTGTTTCTTTAAGTGCATAAAATGCAATTAACTCTTGTCCAATAATATCATATGCTACTGTAACAGGTACTGTTCTAAAGTGAAAGTGTCAGTCACAGCCATGTCTGACTCTTTGCGACCCCATAGACTGTAGCCCACCAGGCTCCTCTGTCCATGGAAATGTCCAGGCAAGAATACTGGAGTGGGTTCCCATTCCCTTCTCCAGAGGATCTTCCCCACCCAGGGATCAAACCTGGGTCTCCTGCATTGGAGGCGGGTTCTTCACCATGGGAGGCACCAGGGAAGCCCCTAGGCTCTTTATCAACCCATTAAATCCTCTCAACAACTCTATGAGGGGGCGATCTGTTAAGCACAATTGCACTTTATTTCAGCAGTCAAACCACTGCATCAATTTGGCCACCAGAATTTGGAGTAAGGCGGAGTGTGTAGAAGTGAGAAGAGAGAAGTACAGCGACCGCGCCTCTTAGGGAGAAGAGACCCTGCCACAGAACAAAATGCTGTTGGTTCCCCGGTGCCTGATGAAGAAGAGGAAAGGGTGGTCTGCACAAAATCGTGGCTCCATTCTGCAGCACCGGGAGTTCCTGACCACGGCAGTGGCTCCGGCTGCCTCTGTGCCCTCCTCATTGACCTCCACGAAGCACTTGTGTGCAACCTTGGACATGGGCACATTCTTCTTAGCTGACATTCCGGAAAAGTCTGCCTTGGCTTCCTCAAAAGCATCAGTCATTCCTAAACTTCGAAGAAAAGCCTCCAAGTCATAACTTGCCTCCAGCTTTAATCTGGGAAGAAAAACTTGAACTTTCTCCTCAGTCAGCTTTTCTGGACTCGTCCAGGTTCTGAACTTCTCATATGTAAGTGCTTTTTCCACCTGAAATAATGAAGAGTTAGGTCTTAGAAGCTAGACAGTAGCCTGGTACCCACCCACCTATGGGCTCATTAACTCCTCCCCCTCATGACCTGTGACTTGATGCTGAGTTCTGTTCCAGGATAATCTACAGGGTATTTCCTCTTATAAACACACCAAGATTTTGCCTCTATTTCTTGCATTTTCCTGGTTTTATGGATACAAGAGAACAATAGCTAGGAAACACCTGAGACAAGGATAGGGTTTTATTTTGAACTATCTGTACCAAATTCATGTCAAGTTGGTTTTTTAGTTTAGGAAATTCTCATAACCAATTTATTGTATTTATGATGATGATACCACTTTAATGGCAGAAAATGAAGAGGAACTAAAGAGATTCTTGATAAAGGTGAAAAAGGAGTGAAAAGCTTTTTCACTCGAAAAAGCTGGCTTAAAACTCAGCATTCAAAAACTAAGATCAAGGCATCCAGTCCTATCATTTCATGGCAAATAGATGGGGAAAACAGTGTCAGATTTCATTTTCTTGGGCTCCAAAATCAATGTAGACAATGACTACAATCACAGAATTAAAAGATGCTTGCTCCTTGAAAGAGGAGCTGTGACCAACCTAGACTGTGTTTTAAAAAGCAGAGACATCACTTTGCCAACAAAGTCCGCATAGTCAAAGCTATGGCTTTTCCAGTAGTCACAACATATGGATGTGAGAATTGGACCGTTAAGAAGGCTGAGCACCAAAGAACTGACACTTTTGAACTCTGGTGCTGGAGAAAACACTTGAGAGTTCCTTGGACTGCAAACCAGTCAATCCTAGAGAAAGTTAACCCTGAATATTCATTGGAAGGGCTGATGCTGAAGGTGAAACTCCAATACTTTGGTCACCTGATGTGAAGAATGGACTCATCTGAAAAGACCCTAATGCAGGGAAAAATTGAGGGCAAGAGGATAAGGGAGGGACAGAGGATAAGATGATTGGATGGCACCTCTGACTCGATGGACATAAGTTTTAGAAAACTCAGGGAGATAATGAAGGACAGAGAAGCCTGGCGTGCTGCAGTTCATGGGGTTCCAAGAGTTATACATGACTTAGCAACTGAACAACATCAAAGGCAATATAGTACCATGAGTTTGAGAAACTGTTGACCAAAGAGAGAAAAGCATGACTCAGAACTCGGCTGAATGAAAGAGGGAGAACTCAGCGATCCTGGGGGAGGAGGGCAGGATGGGAAATTCCACAGGACTGTTGCTTCTGGCATCCCCGTGTTTGCCCTCTGCCTGTTCTGGGGGTAGCTTCAAATCCTCCCAGACCCAGCCCTTCATTCTTGTTTATTAACAAGGAAAATATATGGAGGAGCATCTTCTCTCCACCAGCAGAAGTCCAGGTGAGAGCTCCTCTCCAGCGACAGATGTTTGGATGTCAGTTCTGTTCCTAGACTCTCCTAATTTTCTATTTTTGGGGGGTGGGGGGCTTTTGAAAAAGTTGAAGTATATGTGATATACAACATGGTATAAATTTGACGTGTCCATGTTAGTGCCATACATTTATATATTGAAATATAATTGCCATTATAGCAATAATTACTACCTCTATTATATAACTATCATTTATTCTTTACTTAATTTGTTCATTTTTAACTGGAGGATAATTGCCTTATAATGTAGTGCTGGTTTCTGCCATTCATCGACATGAATCAGCCATAGAAGTATGTGTGTGTATATATATATGTCCCTCCCTACTGAACGTCCCTCCCACCTCCCACCCTGTCATAACCCTGCAGGTTGTCACAGAGCACCGGGTTTGAGCTCTCTGCATCATATAGCAAATTCCCGTGGCTACCTACTTTACCTGTGGTAATGTGTACATTTCCATGCTACTGTCTCAATTCATCCCCCTCTCTCCTACCCCCGCTGTGTCCATAGGTCTGTTCTCTATTTCTGCATCTAATTTTCTTAAAGTTGCCATGACAGATCTCTTCCTTGCCTTATGCCAGGAGATTCCTGATTCCATAGAGAAGCCAAGGAAATCAGGCAGACCCTACCTTCACAGGGGTGGCCCTGCGTGCACCAGTGTGCTGGAGCTAGCTTGCATCTTCTGCAAAAGTCAACTGTTAAACCCTTGGGAGCCTAAACTTGGCCATGGTGCAGATATTTACACCACAAGAATCAGCAAACGTTATAAATGAGGGCTTCCCCGACACCCCAGGAGCCAGATAACCAGCACACTGTCACTCCTGCACCTCCCACCCTATAAATGTACTTTCCCCCAACCTGAACCCTCTTTTCCTGTCATGGGAAAATGTCCTTTTCCTCCTGTCTAAGAAAAATTCCTCACGTGTACTTTAGACCCTTGCTCTTCAAAACTGGTCTATGACCAACAGCACCTGTACCACTTGGAATCTTGTCAGAAAGGCAAAATCTCCAGCCATAATCCCCCTAAATAAGAATCTGCATTTTAACAGGATCCCATTAGATTAATATGCACATTAATGTTTGAGGAACACTGCTCAGAGCCATGTTTTATCTTTCTCCTGTTCTTTTGTTCAGTAATTACTGGGCTCTCAGAATAATAAATAAAATAATAAATATAAAAATAATAAAAAAGCCCCTCCCTTCAGAATAAATAATAATGTTCTTGTTTTTGGAACTCTCTTCTTCTTGGCTTCATCAGAATTTGTTTATTCCAGCAATTCCACTCCTAGGTGTACACTCAATGGAAATGCATACACATGTTTGCCAAAAGTCATGCAGTGGTGTTCATTTAGCACTCCTTAGAACAACCCTCTAGAGAAAGAAATGGCAACCCACTCCAGTATTCTTGCCTGGAGAATTCTATGGACAGAAGAGCCAGGTAGGCTACAGTCCATGGGGTTGCAAAGAGTCGAACACAACTGAGCGACTATCACTCACTTACTCACTTAGCATAACTCTAAATTGGAAATGCCTCAAATGCAATCCAGTGGATGAACTTTTAAAAATGAGCTCAGGCTACTTAGGACTGCCACAGGGAAGGACTGGGGGAAGGAACAGTTATGCGGATTGGGGTGGACATGTATACACTGCTACATTTAATATGGACAGCCAGCAAGGACCTAATGTAGAGCACAGGGAACTCTGCACAAAGGTATATGGCAGCTGGATGGGAGGGGAGGCTGGGGAAGAATGGATGCATGTATATGTAATATGCATATACGGCCGAGTTCCTTCACTGGTCACTGAAATTATCACCACATTGTTAATCAGCGATATCCCAATACAGAATAAAAAGTTATAAAAAAAAAACCAAAACACGCGCAGGGTGGATCCATAGATACTCAAACTCAGCGTCAAGGGCTTACAACAGCAAGATCCATGTCCTCATCAGGCAGAAGGATGAGCATGCTCAGCTCGGCCCCCACGTAGGGCAGCTCCAGGACCTGGGCAGGCACCTCCTCCACGTGCCCCATTTTAAACTTGGCTTGCTTGAACATCATCTGTACTGTCTTCTTCTCCTGATAAAAACATGAAACTAAAATCAAATCACAGAAAAATGAGCACAGGGTACTAAAATCTGGTATGTCTAATTCACAGAATCCTTGTTGTTGTTCAGTCACTAAGTCACGTCTGACTCTTTACAACCCCATGGACTGTAGCCCACCAGGCTCCTCTGTCCATGGGATTCTCCAGGCAAGAATACTGGAGTGGGTTGCCATTTCCTTCTCCAAGAGATCCTCCTGACCCAGAGGCCGGTCCCATATCTCCTGCATTGCAGGCGGATTCTTTACCACTGAGCTACCAGGGAAGCCCACAGAACATAACATAGAGGTACATATAATTATTATTTCTGTGCATTTATGCTGATTGATGCAAAATCTTCATTAGTACATACTAGTGTTGAGTAATAATATTCCATTGTCCCAGCAGATCAAGTACTACCACATAGGAGAGAAAAAATTGATGAATAGAGACATACAACTCTATATTATTCTCAGAAGAAATTGTGTTTTTCTTCTCTTTTTAAAAGATAAGTAGAGAAGCACTCGCAGGCGCCTTTTAATTAAAAAATTATTTCTCGAAGTTAAGAGGAAAATTAACTAATATTCAAGTCTTTGCACTGGAAGATTTATTTAGAAAAGGTATATAGGCCAGAGGGAGTTACACTTTTACTCTGAAAAGTTGCTCAATTATATAATTGGCGCTATGGCCTTGCTTTTTTTGGAGGGAAAACCTTGATGAGATGTCCAGAGCCCACCATTTTTAAAGACTGCAACAAATATATTCTGGGCATGTAAACCTTTGTGCAATATGTTATTATCAAGTGGATAGAGGTCAAATTCCAAGCTAAGAGTTATTGACCTCAGCCATTATCATATTCAAAAGTGAATGGAGATGTTTTTTAAAGTTAGGCATAGAAGTCTAAATATCAAATACACAGCATGATAACTATAGTTAATAATACTGCAGATTAATAATATAATAATATGGAATGCCAGACATTTGCTAAGAGGGTAGATTTCAGGTGCTGTCATCAAGAAAATATATGGTAACTATGTGAGCAAATGATATTTTAATAAGCTTCACTGCAGTAATCATTTCACTGTGTATCTCAAATCTTCATCTTGTACATCTTAAATATGTAAAATTTTTAATTTTTAAAAAAGATCCAAAAATAAATAAAAACAAAGCTGTCCTGAACATTTGCTAGCACTTTTTTTCTTGTATTCCGAATTGTACAGCCATGAATTCTAAGGCAATAAATAGTCATAGATGTCATTGACAATTGTGAGAAAAAGTCTAAATACATTCAGTGATAGGATAATACAAACATAACTCCAAGGCTTAGAAGAAATTTTCTTTCAATCCAAATGACATGACCAGAGACAGAAGATCGATTTGACCAAGGATCCAAAAACAAGAAGATCAATATAACAATTATTTTGGTATTTCTCTTTCCCATTCCAATAAGAGATATACAGGGAACATGAAATTCATTCAGAAATAAATTAAGAATCAAGACTGTGAAATAAATAATTCTTTCCATTCCTTCACAATCTTTCCCAGCATATTACTTTAGAAAGTAGCAAATGTCTGCAAAATGTTTTCCTACCTGATTAGTCTTAAAGAGCATTCCCCTGGTGTGCTTTCTGTCAAACTGCTCATTCCACTTGCCTTTGAAATAGATGGCATTCACCAGGACCAGCTTAGTCAGAGGACCGACTGTCCCAGCCCCCAGTATCTCTGATATCTTACCTGTAAAGAACATGAGAGAAAGTTACTGCTATTGGGGCAGAATAAACTTTTCTTTTACAAAAGTTCTGTCTCTCAATATTGAAAAAAGGCTGGAATTCTGCCGTCTGGCTGCCGGAGGACTGAGGGGAATGGTGTTTCATTCGACACGCACATGCAGTGTAGTGGGAATCACAATAAACGGTGGAAAATTCTGAAGGAGATGGGAATACCAGACCACCTGGCCTGCCTCTTGAGAAACCTGTATGCAGGTCAGGAAGCAACAGTTAGAACTGGACATGGAACAACAGACTGGTTCCCAATAGGAAAAGGAGTACGTCAAGGCTGTATATTGTCACCCTGCTTATTTAACTTATATGCAGAGTACATCATGAGAAATGCTGGGCTGGAGGAAGCACAAGCTGGAATCAAGATTGCTGGGAGAAATATCAATAACCTCAGAGATGCAGATGACACCACCCTTACGGCAGAGAGTGAAGAAGAACTAAAGAGCCTCTTGATGAAAGTGAAAGAGGAGAGTGAAAAAGTTGGGTTAAAGCTCAACATTCAGAAAACTAAGATCATGGTATCTGGTCCCATCACTTCATGGCAAATAGATGGGGAAATAATGGAAACAGTGGATGACTTTATTTTTCTGAGCTCCAAAATCATTGCAGATGATGACATCAGCCATGAAATTAAAAGACGCTTACTCCTTGGAAGGAAAGTTATGACCAACCTAGACAACATATTAAAAAGCAGAGACATTACTTTGCCAACAAAGGCCCATCTATTCAAGGCTATGGTTTTTCCAGTGGTCATGTACGGATGTGAGAGTTGGACTATAAAGAAAGCTGAGCACCGAAGAATTGATGCTTTAGAACTGTGGTATTGGAGAAGACTCTTGAGAGTCCCTTGGACTGCAAGGAGATCCAATCAGTCCATCCTAAAGGAGATCGGTCCTGGGTGTTCATTGGAAAGACTGATGCTGAAGTTGAAACTCTAATACTTTGGGCACCTGATGTGAAGAACTGACTCATTTGAAAAGACCCTGATGCTGGGAAAGATTGAGGGCAGGAGGAGAAGGGGACGACAGAGGATGAGATGATTGGATGGCATCACCTACTCAATGGACATGGGTTTGGGTAGACTCTGGGAGTTGGTGATGGACAGGGAGGCCTAGCGTGCTGTGGTTCATGGGGCCGCAAAGAGTTAGACACAAATGAGTGACTGAACTGAACTGAACTTGAAGCAGAGACTAACACTAGGCTTAAGCATTTTTCAGAAATCACCACTTCATAAGCCCAAGAAAAATATCAGATTGGCATTGGGGCTTCCCTGATGGCTCAGACAATAAAGAATCTGCCCGCAATTCAGGAGATCCAGGTTCAATCCCTGGGTTGGGAAGATTCCCTTGGAGAAAGGAATGGCTACTCACTCCAGTATTCTTGCCTGGAGAATCCCATAGACAGAGGAGCCTGGCAGGCTACAGTCCATGTTAGAATGATATTATCTGCTTCAAAACCCAGCAAACACGTACACATAGGCTACTAGAAACAGGGTCAGAGTGGTCACACCGAGGAGGTCACATCCGGGCAGTCTTGGCTCTGCCTCCCTTTATAACACCACCTCTCCTGAAATGACAACCGCTCACCTTCCGTCTTCTCCATCACCCAGTCGTTTATGTGTTTCCTGCTTTCTTCAGTGTCTTCAGCAAAGGACAGCTCCTCCAGGTCAGCCTGATAGAACTTCTGGCAGGATTCTTTAAAAGCCTACAAATGCAGAATACCAAGTGTGGCCATACTCTACTTGGCAAAATTTCCTAAAAGTGTGAAAACATGTTTTTCTTAACATGTTTCTGGCATAAATGCTTGCACAGGGCAATCTGGACTTTAAAACTCATTTGTGCAATTAATTAAAATGTACAGACCACTGGAAATGTGCCAGGTGCAGGACCCCAGGGTAAAGACAGGACTGTGGACCTGAGGGGGCTCACAGTCTTCGGAGAGGGAAACATAGATACACAGAGAGTTGCAAGATGTTTCGAGAATATGAACAGCGGCAGCTATGCACGAAACAGCCTGCGAACTTTCCTGTCAAATGCTTAAACTCCATGTTGACCTTCTGTTTGATTTTATCTCTTCCACTATGTGGTCTAACCATGTTTTACTCATTTCTGTAAGACCAGAACTGACCAGAGTGTCCTAAACATCCTTATGGAATGATTGGAAGGCTTCAACTAGACTATCAAAAAATCCTGCAGGTCTTCTAGGAGTGGAATCATGTGTGTGTGTGTGTGTGTGTGTGTGTGTGTGTGTGTGTGCAGGGAATTAGGGAAAAAAGTAGCAAGGGATAAGCCATGAAATTTAAGTTGGGGTCAAATCAGGAAGGGCATTACATGCAACACGTTAAAATCCACAGATAACTCACCTCACGAAAACTTGTTTTCTGATATAATGTGCCTGGCAATTGGCTCCCATCCTCCGCCCATCTCCTGTCCTCAAACATTTTAGTTTCTACGGAGGAAAGAAGATGCAGAGAGAAGAAGAACCCAAGCAACCATGAAAAGTGGAGAATGACCCCCTGCGTCTTCAATATTCCCTAATTATAATATTCAAAAATCTGCCTGATATTCAAAAATGAACATCCATTAACCAGGAGATTCTTGGAATCACAAGTACTTACCCTAGAAATCCTAACTAGCTGAAGGACTCAGAGTCATCTCCAAGGACACTGAAGCCCAGAGCAGGCATCTGCACTAGGTACCACCCACCAGCAGCCAGGACAAGGTTGTATTTGAGTCTTACATAATAATCCTTGGAACTGCCAACTGCTAAAATGGCCAGACTTACCCTGATCATTTCATTAATCTTAAAATAACATCCCTCTGTTTATTATAGAGCACAATTTTTTGGATCTCACTTATTGAATAATGGCAGACTTTTACTGGACTAGGGAACTTTGGAATTATACACTGCAGTAAATAGGAAATATTCAGATTCAAAATCTTATTTTTTAGGGACCTATTTTAATTTTAGAAAGACTATTCTATCATTTGCCAACAAAGGTCCATCTAGTCAAAGCTATGGTTTTTCCAGTAGTCATCTATGAATGTGAGAGTTGGACTATAAAGAAATCTGAGCACTGAAGAATTGATGCTTTTGAACTGTGGTGTTGGAGAAAACTCTTGAGAGTCACTTGGACAGCAAGGAGATCCAACTAGTCCATCCTAAAGGAAATCAGTCCTGAATATTCATTGGAAAGACTGATGCTGAAGTTGAAACTCTAATACTTTGGCCACCTGATGGGAAGAGCTAACTCATTTGAAAAGACCCTGATGCTGGGAAAGATTGAAGGCAGGGGGAGAAGGGGATGACAGAGGATGAGATGGTTGGATGGTATCACCAACTTGATAGACATGGGTTTGGGTGGACTCTGGGAGTTGGTGATGGACAGGGAGGCCTAGCGTGCTGCAGTCCACGGGGTTGCAAAGAGTCGGACATGACCGAGCGACTGAACTGAATTGAATTCTATCAGTGGTGTGCAAGGACCAGGCTGGACTTGGAGAGATCAGTTAGAGAACAATTAAAATAACAGTGTAGAAGGTGTGAGAGCCTGGACATAGGCAATGATGATGGTGATTCGGAAGAGGGGACAAATTTAAGAGACTTTGCGTGGTCAGCTCCACAGAAAGTGCCCAGTAAAGATGAGACAGGGGTTAAGGGTTGTGGTCATTGAGATTGGGGTGGGGGAAAGGCAGGTGTGGGTGCAGGAAGATGGACAAATTAAAACTGACATCTGGGAGTATGATTTATCAGAAACAGTCATTTTTTAAAGGGCACAGTTCAGAGGCAACCATAAAATTCTCAATTACAGAAGTATAATTCTAAGCACATTTTTAAGGCAGCACAACTATACTTTATTTCTGCTCTTCCATAATTTCTGTTTTATTTTCAGTGTCTTTTTCATCGATGTGGGAGCACTACTTACTGGCAGGAAATCACATGTCTTTTCCCCAAAGAGTCTGTTGGCAGTTCTGAGCAGGCACTGTGGGCCAGACATGCTGACTTCCCTGAGGAGTGACTGGAAACCTCGGTGGACATCTCCACCTTCATTCAGACAAAGTGCCTGGTGATAGAATACAAGAACACTGACTTTTAACATGGCATTTTCTCCCTCAGAGAGCTCTTCCCAAACAACTTTCTGCACTGAAAATAACAAAGGGTCCTATTTTAAAAGGAGTTTGGTTTGACCAGCTAGCACAGAGTTTCTCAACCTGGAAATATAGACTTTTGGGGCCACAAAACTGGGGGCTCAGCGGTAAAGAGAATCCACCTGCCAATGCAGAAGACATAGGAGAGGTGGGCTTGATCCTCGGGTTGGGAAGATCCCCTGGAGGAGAAAATGGCAGCCCACTCCAGTATTCTTGCCTGGGAAATCCCATGGACAGAAAGCCCAAGGCGGGTTACAGTCCATGGGGTCTCAAGAGTTGGACCGGATTAGCAACTAAACCACCACCCCCACTTTGCTGAGGCCGTCCTGCACACACTAGAATATTTAGCTGCATTTCTGGCCTCTGTCCGCTAGATGTCAGCAGCAGCTCTCGGGTCTGACAACCAGCACAGTCCAGACCTCGTCATCTGTCCCGGGGAAGCCGGATCGCCCCGGGGTGGACAGTCCTGCTCTAGCAGGTTTATCTGTGCCGGGAAGGCAGCGCACAATCACTCCGGAGGGAGACTGGATAAAACCAACAGGCATATGGAATGGCCTCTAGGATACAAGAATGAGCAGAAACAGACATGGAAATGTTTCATCGGGAATTCCACAGAAGTCCTCCAGTCCAGACTGGATTTAAATGTCAAATCGGAGTGAGAACCAAGGCTGTTCCCTTATCTCCCAACAACCCCAGCCCAAAGCCTCCCTCCTCCAGGGAGCTGAAAGAAACAGCCACCAGGGACTCAACTGTGGCTGGGGACGGGTTCTGAGGAGGGTCCCTGCACCCTGACATGCATGGAAACATGATGCGAATGTGACAGTTTTCTGGGGCGCTTTCACCAGGGAGTCTCCTTCCCTAAAGCGATGCCACTGCCTCCCTGGTGCACGCGTGTGTGCTGGGTCACTTCAGTCGTGTCCGGCTCTCTGCGACCCCATGGGCTGTAGCCCACCAGGCTCCCTTGTCCATGGGATTCCCCAGGCAAGAATGTTGGAGTGGGTGGCCGTTTCCTTCTCCAGGGGATCTTCCTGACCCAGGGATTGAACCCAGTCTCCCACACCTCCTGCCTTAGCAGGCTGAATCTTACCCACTGAGCCGCCTGGAAAGCCCACCTCATTGATAGCTAAGGTCATATATAAACCATGTCAGGTCAATCAGATTATATATTGATTGATTGATTATACACACACACACACACACACACACACACATATATACATATAAATGGCTGAGCTCTTTCTATATATTATATATATATAGATTATATCCTAAAAATTCCAGAAGATATAAGTCCCCATTTGTGCTGCACTTTTTCCACTTATGCATAACCTTATACTAGAAACAACACATTAAACAAAAAGTTCATTTACATAGTTGCATTTCCATTTGAGATATAACATTAGCAAAAGTTTAAAATAGAACAAAGTTGAAATTCTTGGCTTCTTTGTGCAACAGAATTGTAGTTTCCCTGCTCATCAAGGGAAACATAGCAAACACCCTCTTCCAAAAACACTAGAGAAGACTTTACACATGGACATCACCAGATGGTCAATACCAATATAAGATTGATTATATTCTTTGCAGCCAAAGATGGAGAAACTCTATACAGTCTGCAAAAACAAGACTGAGAGCTGACTGTGGCTCAGATCATGAACTCCTTATTGCCAAACTCAGACTTAAACTGAAGAAAGTAGGGAAAACCACTAGACCATTCAGGTATGACCTAAATCAGATCCCTTACGATTATACAGTGGAAGTGAGAAATAGATTTAAGCGGTTAGATCTGATAGAGTGCCTGATGAACTACGGACAGAGGTTCGGGACACTGTACAGAAGAGAGGGATTAAGACCATCCCCAAGAAAAAGAAATGCAAAAAAGCAAAATGGCTGCCTGAGAAGGCCTTACAAATAGCTGTGAAAAAAAAGAGAAATGAAAAGCAAAAGACAAAAGGAAAGATATACCCATTTGAATGCAGAGTTCCAAAGAATAGCAAGGAGAGATAAGAAAGCCTTCCTCAGTGATCAGTGCAAAGAAATAGAGGAAAACGATAGAATGGGAAAGACTAGAGATCTCTTCAAGAAAATTAGAGATACCAAGGGAATGTTTCATGCAAACATGGGCTCAATAAAGGACAGAAATGGTATGGACCCAACAGAAGCAGAAGATATTAAGAAGAGGTGGCAAGAATACACACACCAAAAAAACTATACAAAAAAGATCTTCATGACCCAGATATTCACAATGGTATGATCACTAACCTAGAGCCAGATATCCTGGAATTTGAAGTCAAGAGGGCCTTAGGAAGCATCACTAAGAACAAAGCTAGTGGAGGTGATGGAATTCCAGTTGAGTTATTTCAAATCCTAAAAGATGATGCTGTGAAAGTGCTACATTCAATATGCGGCAAATTTGGAAAACTCAGCAGTGGCCACAGGACTGGAAAAGGTCAGTTTTCATTCTAGTCCCAAAGAATGGCAATGCCAAAGAATGTTCAAACTACTGCACAATTGCACTCATCTCACACACTAGTAAAGTAATGCTCAAAATTCTCCAAGCCAGGCTTCAACCGTACGTGAACCTTGAACTTCCAAATGTTCAACCTAGATTTAGAAAAGGGAGAGGAACCAGAGATCAAATTGCCAACATCCGTTGGATTATCGAAAAAGCAAGAGTGTTCCAGAAAAACATCTACTTCTGCCTTATTGACTATGCCAAAGCCTTTGCCTATGTGGATCACAACAAACTGTGGAAAGTTCTTCAAGAGATGGGGATACCAGACCACCTGACCTGCCTCCTGAGAAATCTGTATGCAGGTCAGGAAGCAAAAGTTAGAACTGGACAAGGAATAACAGACTGG
Organism: Dama dama; assembly: GCF_033118175.1. NCBI lineage: Eukaryota > Metazoa > Chordata > Mammalia > Artiodactyla > Cervidae > Dama > Dama dama. The sequence goes on from NC_083707.1 coordinate 14,234,929, forward strand.
TTCCAAATAGGAAAAGGAGTACATCAAGGCTGTATATTGTCACCCTGCGTATTTAACTTACATGCAGAGTACGTCATGAGAAATGCTGGGCTGTAAGATGCACAAGCTGGAATCAAGATTGCCAGGAGAAATATCAATAACCTCAAATATGCAGATGCCACCACCCTTATGTCAGAAAGCGAAGAAGAACTAAACAGCCTCTTGATGAAGGTGAAAGAGGACAGTGAAAAAGTTGGCTTAAAACTCAACATTCAGAAAACTAAGATCATGGGATCTGGTCCCATAACTTCATGGGAAATAGATGGGGAAATAGTGACAGACTTTTTTTTTCTGGGCTCCAAAATCACTGCAGATGGTGACTGCAGCCATGAAATTAAAAGACGCTTACTCTTTGGAAGGAAAGTTACGACCAACCTAGGCAGCATATTAAAAAGCAGAGACATTACTCTGCCAACAAAGGTCCATCTATTCAAGACTATGGTTTTTCTAGTAATCATATATGGATGTGAGATTTAGACTATAAAGAAAACTGAATACTGAAGAATTGTTGCTTTTGAACTGTGGTGTTGCAGGAGAGTGTTGAGAGTCCCTTGGACTGCAAGGAGATCCAACCAGTCCATCCTAAAGGAAATCAGTCCAGAATATTCATTGGATGCTGAAGCTGAAACTCCAATACTTTGGCCACTTAATGCGAAGGACTGACTCATTTGAAAAGACCCTGATGCTGGGAAATTTGAAGGCTGGTGGAGAAGGGGACAATGGAGGATGAGATGGTTGGATGGCATCACCGACTCAATGGACATGAGTTTGAGTAAACTCTGGGAGTTGGTGATGGACAGGGAGGCCTGGCATGCTGCAAAGAGTCAGATAAGACCAAAGACTGAACTGAACTTGCTCATCAAAGATGCAGGAAACAACTCTCAGTGTCTCCCATGAACACTAGGAGACGTCTCTCACACAATTCTCCTTTCCACTTTCAGGTCTGCATTCTTTCCATCACTTCAGTGCCCCTCGCCCCTCCCAGCCTCACTGGCATCCATCAGCTGGTGGGAGGCATGAACAGAACAGCCCTGAGAAAGCACAGAGGAAGCCCACATACCTGGGACATCTGGGCCGCCGTGTTCCCCTTGGCCCCCATTAAGACCATGGTCAGGACGGAGGAGAGGCTCAGCGGAGAGAAGAACACGTTTCGTAAGTGGTCCTCTTCACCCAACATTTTTAATAAGTTGATGGCAAAAGTGCCATTTGCTTCGCAGAGAGCATCCATCGGAGGAGGTCTGTATCAAAAGCCAAACACAAGCACATCAGTCACACCCGCCACTAGTCACCTGCTCATTCGTGCCCCATCTGTGGAACTGGGTGTGGTCAGAAGAGTAGCTGCAGCCTCAGACATGCGCGTCGAATCCCGGAAACCTATGGGTGAGATTGAATTCAGCATCTTGAGATGGAGAGAATCACCTGGATCACCGGATCCTCGCTCAGTGTAACCACAGGCTTCTTATAAGGGACTTCCCTGGTGGTCCAGCGGCTAAGCTCTGTGCTCCCAATGCAGGGGGTTCAGGTTCGATCCCAGGTCAGAGAACAAGATCCCATGTGCACAAACTAAGACTCGGCACAGCCAAATAAATCAACATTAACATTAAAAGAAAAAAAAAAAAAAAAGGCAGGAGGGTCAGAGGCAGAGAAGGAAGTATGAGGATGGAAGCAAAGATCAGGATGACGTTGGGTCAGAAACCAAAGAATGCAGGCAGCCTCTCGGAGCTGCAAAATGCAAGGAACTGGACTCTGTCCTAGAGCCTCCAGAGAAAAAAAAGTAGCTCTGCCACCTCTTATGGACCTCTAATCTCCGGAAGTGTAAGATAAATCCCCCTGTTACTGATCATTCTCCCCCAGTTTGGTGTCTCTGGCATAATCTTTAAGCAACATTCTACGAGTTATTAATAATTTTCTGTAAATAAAAATGTCATTTACATACATACATCTTCTTACATAGTTGCCTATATAGTTCAATTCAGTTCATTCGCTCAGTCATGTCTGACTCTTTTCGACCCCATGGACTGCAGCACGCCAGGCATCCCTCCCTGTCCATCACCAACTCCCGGAGTTTACTCAAACTCATGTCCATTGAGTCGGTGATGCCATCCAACCATCTCATCTTCTGTCATCCCCTTCACCTCCTGCCTTCAATCTTTCCCAGTATCAGGGTCTTTTCCAATGAGTCAGCTCTTTGCATCAGGTGGCCAGAGTACTGGAGTTTCAGCTTCAGCATCAGTCCTTCCAATGAATAGTCAGGACTGATTTCCTTTAGGATGGACTGGCTGGATCTCCCTGCAGTCCAAGGGACTCTCAAGGGTCTTCAACACCACAGTTCAAAAGCATCAATACTTCGGCGCTCAGCTTTCTTTATAGTCCAACTCTCACATCCATACATGACTACCGGAAAAACCATAGCCTTAACTAGACGGACCTTTGTTGGCAAAGTAATGTCTCTGCTTTTTAATATGCTGTCTAGGTTGGTCATAGCTTTTTTTCCAAGGAGCAAGTGTCTTTTGATTTCACGGCTGCAGTCACCATCTGCAGTGATTTTGGAGCCCCCAAAAATAGTCTGACACTGTTTCCACTGTTTCTCAATCTATTTCCCATGAAGTGATGGGACCAGATGCCATGATCTTAGTTTTCTGAATGTTGTTTTAAGCCTATTTTTTCACTCTCCTCTTTCACTTTCATCAAGAGGCTGTTTACTTCTTCTTCACTTTCTGCCATAAGGGTGATGTTATCTGCATATCTGAGGTCATTGATATTTCTCCTGGAAATCTTGATTCCAGCTTGTGCTTCATCTAGCCCAGCATTTCTCATGATGTACTCTGCATATACGTTAAATAAGCAGGGTGAAAACACACAGCTTTGACATACTCCTATTTGGAACCAATCTGTTTATTCCATGTCCAGTTCTAACTGTTGCTTCCTGACCTGCATACAGATTTCTCAGGAGGCAGGCCAGGTGGTCTGGTATTCCCATCTCTTTAAGAATTTTTCAGAGTTTGTTGTGGTCCACACAGTCAAAGGCTTTAGCACAATTGTATATGTAATAACCCTACAATTGTAGCATTCTGTTCCTTTTCATTCATCATATAGCACATTTTCCCTCATTAAAACTATTGATAAATATGATTTCCCTTTCCACACCAACCCCCAAACTCTGTTGCTGTTGTTGTTTCTCTGTTGGTTTTAACCACAGGCACAAAAGATTGAGTTAATCGTCTTGCTCAGTTCATGGGCTTTAAAAAGGCCTCCTCCCCTCCATCCTAATCCCAATCCCATATTATGTCACATGAAAACAGCCAGAAACAGACTTCCCTGGTGGTCCAGTGGTTAAGATTCCATCTTCCAATGCAAGAGGTGTGGGTTTGGTCCCTGGTGTCAGACCTAAGTTTCCACATGCTGTGGGGTGCAGTCAAAATTTTTTAAAAAAGAAAAAAAAAAACCCACCATTTTCCACTGGTGGTGTTGAAATTGGACTAAGAGCTGTGAAAGGGGCCCCATGGGAATGCAGATGGAATATGAAGCCCAGATCTCAAGTCATCAGGTGGGCAGTTTGAATCAGGCACTCATTATGGATCCAGCCTTGACCTTCCCCCAGCTTAACTAAACTGCCAACAAGATTCTTCCGGCCTCTGATCCCTTATGTCCCTTTCCTTAAAGATCTTACTTTAGGCAATTGGTCATCATAAGTTTTTTCTCTGCTTCTTGGCAGCTAAACATTTTGAAAAGCCTCTTTCTTATTTTACAACCCTAGACACTCTTTCTCAAGCCCTTAGAAGCCAGCCCTTTAAAACATAATCATCATCAAAAATATATATATATAATCATCAAAGAAGATGGTCTCCATGGGACAATCTGAGGAAAACGTCAGCAGACACCTTGCTGCCAATTGCGAGAAGTTTTTGCAGCTTATTAGCATAATTTTAGAAAAAAAATTATAAACCTTGCATTTATTTCTATGAAACCTTCTCGAAACCTCGGCTCCTAGTCAGTAAATTACTAAAACTCCTCAGTTTCCCTGAGTCTCTGTTGCTGTTACAGTTGAGAGCATTTTGGAAAATAAAAGGACAAATCATCACCCATAATCCCATGATCCTATAAGCTCATCTTTTATATTATGTGATCCTTTTTAAAAATGTATATGTATCTTTATAACTCAAAAATTGTAAAGTGACACAAGAACAATATGTTCCAGTTTGAAAAACTAGCAAACAAGCAAAATCAACAGTACTGGAAGCTCTACCTAGAAATAAGCGCCATCATGCTTTGTTCATTTTTATAAGCAGATGGGTCACCCTCTGCTCTTTCGTCTTTCAGTCTCCCAGTGGACTGACCGGGCTTCCTGAAACCATCCTGAAAGTGAATCTCATTAGGTCTTGGAGTGGGTGGGGCAGAAGGGGAAAGTGAAGGGTGTTCGGGGGAAGGGCAACATTTCAACCTGAGCCTCCTCACTGCTGAATGTTTCCTTTGAAGCTTCTAAGAAATTTTTTCAAGAGATGTCTTTGGCTTAAAAGAAACAAAAGCAGGGTAGGAAAAAAAAAGTGTGACAATCACCCGGTAAGTATAAAACCGTCCCATCCAGTACATATTCCTTAAAGTTTGGCAGGAAAAAAAGTACTAAAACGTCATCCAAGAAAATATAACAGTGCTCTATAGGTAATATACTTAAGAGAGAGACAAAATGCTGTTTTTCTCTGCCCTCACTTCAGTAAGTCTCTCCGGAGACTTCAGCTGCAAGGTTCAAACATGAGGGCTGCAGGAATTGGAAGGCTGACGTACCTGCAGTGGGCAAGTCCCACCACAAAGCAGGACCCAGCCTGCCTCCTCGCCACTTCTGGACACAAAATAAAAACCTAGGAGCCAGGAAACTGTTGTTCACTCAGTCGTGTCAGACTCTTTGTGACTCCATGGACTGTACCCACCAGGCTCCTCTGTCCAAGGAATTCTCCAGACAAGAATACTGGAGAGGGTAGCTATTCCCTTCTCCAGGAGATCTTCCCGACCCAGGGATCGAACCAGGGTCTCCTGCCTTGCAGGCAGATTCTTTACTGGCTGACTCACCAGGGAAGCCAAGAGGGATATTGAAACTTGATAGCACTGCACCTACCAGAAAGTGGCACCAAAGAGATTCAAAGAAAGAGAGAATTGGGTACCTGGAGATGAAAGACAAGAATAAATTTGGATTGGATTTTACAGGAGCATAGAAGCTTTGGACTGTGGACCGAAACAGAAAAATGCACAACATGACATTAAGTTGTGAGTTAAGTGTTACTCAGGATCTTACTGAGGACTATAGTAAGGGAGATAGGCTCTCTGACGTAGCTCTGAGGAGGCAGGCAGAAAAGCATGATTTGGGCTACAGAATGAGTCATTCAGCTCAGTAAAAGGTCACTGCTAGTCACGAGGACCAGAGAGCAAAGCTAGTGATTTTAGTGCTTTGTGATATATGGGAAGATGCAAGAATCTTGGTTTATTATTTTTTCCAGTGAATTCTCTAAGGAGCCTGTTTTCCCAAAGTACAGACTGGCTTATGTTTTTCATTCTGAATTCTGTTCAGGGTGCATCGTCAGCCAGTGACTGCAGCGGCTAAACACCTGATCCTTGTAGAACTGGGTGGTGAGCAACATTCTTTGTGTTACAGGAGCCAGGGTGAGGCTGGCATAAGCTTATGCAGGTGAGTGGGTGTGCACGTGTGTGTGTGTGTGTGTGTGTGTGGTTGTCCAATCTGCACAGGCAAAGGAATGAACTGGAATATCACATTAATTCCCTCTTTACATTTTAACTGCTCTTAATTGTAAATGTATATTTCAGGTTTCTCTCACATTTCCCCTTTCTTCATCGCATCTCCTCACCTCCATTCCTTTTCAACATCAGGGTGCTAGTCAACGGCTGAGTATTTTCCATCATCATGTCCCCCAAGCACTGAAACACCCTTGCACACACTCACATGCACCTCTCAGATGTGTCCCAGCTCACACCGGTGAAAAGATTTTACTTCCAGCCAACAAAATGGATTGGCATTAAACTCGCTTTCCTTCTACAGGTGAACAATGTCAGGACAATTAAATACTGTCCTCCAGTCTCAGAAGAAACTAGCAGATTCAAGCACAAAAGCAAGCCTTCTGTTTCCAAGATGTCTCTCAGTATCTGTGAGGGATTGGTTCCAGGAGCCCCGTGATACCAAAATCCAAAAATGCTCAAGTCCCTTCTATGAAATGGTGTAGTATTTGCATACAAACCACACACAACATCTTGTCTACTTTAAATCATCTCTAGATTAGTTATAATCCCTCACACAATGTAAAATGCTATGTAAATAGTTGCCAGAGGGTGCAATTTCAAGTTTGGCTTTTGGGAACTTCCTGGATTTTTTTTTTTTTTCCAAACATTTGGAGTCTCTTGTTGGTTCTGCGGAAGCAGAACCTCTGATAGAGAGGGGGACTGACTGTATTCAGCATCATTTCCTCCTGGGGCAGAATGCCTGCCACCTCCCTGCTTCATCTGCTTCAGTCATGTTGACTCTTTGCGACCCCATGGACTATACACTCCCTGGAATTCTCCAGGCCAAAATACTGGAGTGGGTAGCCGTTCTCTTCTCCAGGGGATCTTCCCCGCCCAGGGATCAAACCTGGGTCTCTGGCATTGCAGGTGGATTCTTTACCATCTGAGCCACCAGGGAAGCCCAAAAATCTGGAGTCAGATGTGCTACCATTGCCCCATGAGGTCACAAAAAACACAGACGCCCAAACAGGGTCATGAACCCTGGACCCTCAGATTAAAAGTCTGATGCTTTCAGACTGAGCTATCCAGGCATACATACATCCAACCCATACATACATCCAAAAGTGAATTTGTTCAAAGAGTGTTTATGTCGAACTTTCCTTATAAGATTTTGGAGGATTAAAAAAAAAAAGTAAAAAAACAAAGGCCATAATTCCTGACTGTGAAGAGGAAAAGTTAAAACTTATGTAACTTCCTGCTCCTTCTGCCTCTGTAACTCAGCTTGCTCCATGCAAAGTCTGGATCACGCAGGTCACGTGGTCTCAGGAAGTGGGCACTTACAATACTAAGAACTGGAGCATATCTCACTTGTCCTTGTTTTGCTCTTTTCAGCTGTCTGGCCCCTGCAAACTCATCATGCATCATGCCTGTCTGTGTAAAGGTCAGGCATCCCCCTCCCCATCTTGACCAAGGTTCCTGTGTGTGTGAAACCCCTTAGTTTAAACCACCCTATTAACAGCTAGTGTTGCCCACAATAGTCTGTCTATAAAAACTCTGTAATCCCTTGTTCAGGGCTCAGAGCTTGGAGTGTCCTCAGTCCTCTGGGTCCACCAGCATAATAAACCTGATTCTCCAAATCTCCGAGTGCGGTGCTTGGTTTCTAGAGTACTGGTTTCTGCAAAAACTGGGAGCTCCCACCATTGGGAAGATACACACACAGAAATGCCTGGTTTTAAGCCGGCCTTGTACTCTGAACCAGGATAAACAACAAAGTGCTAAGGAAGCCAACAGTAAAGCAGAAAGAAATCTCTTCAGAAGCCCAGGGGAAGGGGAGCAGTAAGTTGGTTCTCAAAGACTGGCAGGAACTCTGGAAGGCAGTGAGTGTCAGGGCCAGCAGGTGCATGGAATGGACAGGAAATGCGTGGTCTGCCTGGGGCCCAGAGACAGCGCCTGAGACAGGAAGGAGGTGCCCCATACACCAGGTTGAGAGTTTGGGACTTGAGCTATGATCTAGGAAGCCAGGCACTGTTTTCAAACAAAGGCTTTATATGAATTTTAGAAAAATATTGTGGCTCATGGTTTGGTGTAGGAAAAAAGCCAAAATACTGGGGACCCCTGCTACTGACTAGCGACTCCCCCAACGCAGAGGAAATGTCTTCACTAGAGAGTGGAAGATGGAACCGCCAGGCTGGGGGGCTGATCACCTGAGGATAAGGAGGAGGACCTAGTCCCAGGCAGAGGCTCTTAGCTAATCCAGCGGAAGGTGGGACACCATCCACAGAAAGTTATATGAGTCAACTTGGAATGGGGAAGGTGCTACATTCCATTTGAGATGAGTGGAACACACCATTTCAAGGGATCCCATAACAGTGACAGCCTGGGGGTGTTTGTCAACATAGGGAGGGGACTTAAGATGAGTAGAAGGTCTAGAGCAAGAGATTTACAGCCCTGTCTGCATCCACATTTCAGGAACCTTGAAATTAGAATGCACAAGTGGAGGCCTAAGAGGAAAAAAAACGAAAAAAAATCCACCTTATTCTGGGGGATTTCCAATTTTCGCAGGTAGTGAGAGGAAAAGCCAAGAGACTGGGACCCAGCAATCCTGATGTCCTGGGAGGACTGGACATGAGTGAGGGACCAGGGAAGTGGGGAGGATGGAGGAGGACAGGAAGGTGGCACCCCAGGCTGGACCGGGGAGCGGTGGAGGGTGGCAGTTCGAACCTCAAATCGCTCAGCAGAGTTCGTGGGACAAGAACCAGGGGGCTGGGGTATCGGGGAGTGCGCAATCCACACTGTGACTGCTGAGCAGGGGGAGACGGGAGGAAGCTGTTTGTCTCACGTGAGAGAGAGAGGGCTTCCCTGGCAGCTGGGCTGGTAAAGAATCCGCCTGCAATACAACGGGAGGCCTGGGTCGGGAAGATCCCCTGGAGGAGGGCATGGCAACCCCTCCAGCGTTCCTGCGCGGAGAATCCCATGGAAGAGGAGCCTGGCGGGGTACAGCCCATGGGGTCGCAAGGAGTCGGACAGGGCTGAGCGCAGCGGAACACAGAGGCGCCCATGAATAAGAACAGATGGAAAGATGTTAAAGAAAAAACAAAAAAAGGAAGAAATACAGAAATAGAGAAGGGAGGGACAGAAGGGAGGGACAGAGGGAAGGAGGAACACAGAGAAGAATGTGGAGGAGGGGAGGGGAGGGGGGCTGGGGGCCGGCACGGATCTGGAGGTAGCACGGACCCGGCACCTCCCTGAGCTCACCGGAGGTTTCACTCCTCACCCGGAGTTTTCCAGGCGAGGCTGCGGTGGGCGCCACAGACCTCCCGCTGCGCCCCACAGACCTCCCGCTGCGCCCCGCTTTCCCCCCCCCCCCCTTCCGCCCACTCCCCCTCCCTCCGCTCCCCGCCCCCCCGCCCTTTTTAGAAGTATCACAGATGTTAGAACAATACATGGTCTGTTAACCTCCTTTTTTTCCCCAGGGAAAACAAAACTATTAATGGAAAAGCACTATAGTAATTAAAGAGCTGACGGGCTTCCCTCCCCCCTTCCCCTCTCCCTTACCCGCCCACCCCACCCGGCTCCCGCCGCCGGGGCTCCTGCCGGTCCTCCTCCCAGAACCGCAGCCGCGGCGGGGCTCCCAGCCGCGCCCTCCCGGCCGGCAAATCGCAGCGCAGTGGAGTCACCTGGCCCGTGTCGTCCCCACTCCGGCGACCACCCTGTGACCCAAGGCGGGTCTGCACTCCAGAGTTCGGGCCTCCTAGTCCCATCGTTGGAGACTCACCCTTGAGGCCCCAACCACGCGGGCCGGGATCCCGACCGCAGCCCCGCGGCTCTCCTGCCCGGACACCGCCGCGGGCCTTCCCCCGGTCCTCTCCACCTCCCTGCTCTGACCCGCGGTGCCGCCGGCCTCCCGCCGTCCCTAATCTCTCCACGGGAGCTCCAGGCTAGAGGCGGCCGCCGGGGGACCCGGAGGGCTCGGGAGCCTACCCCACCCCAGACCGGGTACCTGGGATATTCCTGCGGCGGCGGCGGCGGCTCTTCCAGCTCCGTGGATGTTTCACGTCCGCTTTGAGTCCTGGCCAGGCTTCCGGCGGTGACTCAGAACTCGGGGACATGGCCCGGCCCGTGCAGCGGCTGGACCGTGGGCGGAGGCTGAGCCTCTCGTGTATCTCCCTGCCCGGGCCGAGAGCAGACGGATTGGCGGTGGAGGCTACCGCCTGGTCCTCCAAGACTGTTTGCAGAAGGCCTCGCCTGTGAGGGAATGGGTTTGCTTTCCTGGGTTAACTTGCCTTAAGCCGTAAGACTTCCCTGGTGGCTCAGATGGTAATGCGTCTGCCTACAATGCTGGAGACCCGGGTTAATCACTGGGTTGGGAAGATCTGGAGAAGGACATGGCAACCCACACCAGTATTCTTGCCTGGAAAATCCCATGGACGGTGGAGCTTGTAGGCTACAGTCCATGGGGTCTCAAAGAGTCGGACAGGACTGAGCGACTTCATTTGCACTTTTCTTTAGCTTATTCAGAGGGCTCCCCAGGTGGAGCTAAATGGTATAAAGAACCTCCCTGCCAATGCAGGAGATGTGAGATGATGGTTCGATCCCTGAGTTGGGAAGATCCCCCTGGAGAAGGAAATGGCAACTCACTCCAGTATTCTTGCCTGGGAAATCCCGTGGACGGAGGAGCCTGGTGGGCTATAGTCCATGGGGTCACAAAGAGACAGACACAACTGAAATTATTTGTATTAGTTTAACTAATTTAAAACTAGTTTATTAACTAATAAACTCATTTAATAGCTAATGTATTAAATTAGTTTTATTAACACAGTACACAATCCTTCAAAAACAAAATCTGAGATAAAATAAAATGTCTATAGTCACACCAGTATGAAACTAGTAGCTATAAATCACGGAAAAAAAGAAAGAAAAGTAAAGAAAAGAAAATCCTATCTTAAGAGTAATAACTTTTTAAATAGTGATTTTGAAGCTGCTTCTTCTCTTGATATTTAAAATTCTGAAACAATAAATATATATGTATATATACATATGTGTACATATATAGGATAAAAAGCAATGTTTGATTTTTTAAATAACATGTTTGTTTAAAGCACATGCTTTTGCTACTTTGAAGTTTTCTAGATCCAAATATTGCTATCAAAGACACATATGTAAATGATGTGTATTAAGTGACAATGTTTTCAGGTCAGGAAGTTGCATTTTCTAAAAAAAGGCTTATCTTATAATGATGTAACTCTAACATTTAATATTCACACTTGGTCTTATTTTTACCATCCTCTCCAATTTCACAAATTTTATGACTACCTAGAAATCTTTCTAAACACTAGTAGGGCAGTGGAAGCAAAAATATAAACAATCTGGCACACATGAAAATTAGGCACAAGGCAAAGACAGACCACTTATTGAGTGTGAATTGCTCAGAAATGTGGTCTGACCAAAATCAGGCTTAAGAGATATTTAACTGATGAACAACTTAAATAATAACTTGAAGATGCACTGATACAGACTATATCTTCTGAAGAGTGTTTACTTGATAAAAAGTGTTCTTTAAAAAATGTTTTAGACTTTGTTTAATGTTTTAAAATGTATGTCTAATGTGGTAGTTTCTGCCAGAAGGAGGAAAAAGACCTATACTACCTGAAAGATTGTTATGATCAATCTACACAGCTTTGTTACTCATGATAAATATCTCTAGCTGTTGTTTGTGTGACTACCCAATGCTAAAGGTGTCTGTAGACTGTTTAACCTTCCTGAGGAATAGTAACATCAACCTTACAAAGTTTTGTAAAGCTTAAGTGATACATGAAAATACCGTACAGGAGGGATAAATACTAGAACCATGTTCATGTCAGACTGATGTCTCTTTTTAAAAGTTATTTTTTCCATGCAAATAAATGTTCCCAGGTGGTGCTAGTAGTAAAAAAAAAAAAAAAAAAAACCTGCCTGTGAATGCAGGAAACAAGAGATACAGGTTCGATCCCTGGGTAGGGAAGGTCCCCTAGAGGAGGAAATGGCTACCCACCCCAGTATTCTTGCCTGGAGAATCCCGTGGGCAGAGGAGCTTGGTGGGTCCATGGCACAGAGTCAAATATGACTAAAGCGACTGCTTGCATTTGCAAAATAGACACCAACTCACAGAGAGAAAACAAATGTTACCAAAGGGGAGAGGAAAGGAGGGAGGTATGAATAGACTGATCCCTTTACCTGATCCAGTCCACCAATGTCTAATGGCAGTAGTATGAGCAGACTGAGGTCAGGGCTCTCATAGTAGAGTTGAAGGCCCACGGCATGTGGGTTTTCTATGTAAAATACTTGAAGTTTTTCTTTCATGAACATCATTTGCACTGGTTTGCTTGTAATCTGTAGAATATATGCAGCAAAATCACAGGGGAAGTCTCTCACCAAATTCTTAATTCTTTAGCAACATTGGTTCCCAGTTGTCTGAGACACTGTCAAAGATGGTGAGCCTCTGCCAAATGCTGAATAAAATTATACAAACCTTGCTTTCTGGAAATATGTGTTCTACTGGATAACATCATCAATACATGATGTGGGAGTTTCTTTCTCTGACAGTTTATCATTATGCCATCCTCTATGAATCATGGTAAGCCTGATTCTACCAAACACTTAAAAGAGTATATAATCTTATGCAAACTATGCAAAGGCCGGTGATTCAGAAACTAAGTTGCATTTCAGATGCAAATATTTGAGACAGTCTTTTAATATCATTTTAATATCAAGGGCTTCCCTGGTAGCTCAGATGGTAAACCGTCTGCCTATAATGCGGGAGACCTGGGTTCGATCTCTGGGTTGGGAAGATCCCCTGGAGAAGGAAACGGCAACCCACTCCAGTATTAATGCCTGGAAAATCCCATGGACCAAGGAGCCTGGTGGGCTACAGTCCATGGAGTCGCAAAAGAGTCGGACACGACTGAGCGACTTCACTTTGCTTCAGTTTAATATCAGAAAACTGAAATTCACTAAGAGAATGAAAACCCAAGCAATAAACTAGGAGATAAGAATTGCAAAACATATGTTTGATCAAATTGATTAATTTGATCAAATTGATCAAATTTCAGTATCCGAAATTTGTGAAGAACTCTTAAAACTCAACAATGATAAAGCAATGAACCCTACTTTAAAAATAGGCAAAAGATCTGAACTGATACCTCACCAAAGGAAGACCTACATCATAAGAAAAGATGTTCAATCCTATGTGCTTAGGGAATTGCAAATTAAAAGAGAAGATACCACTTCACAGATAATAGAATGGCTAAAATTTCAAAACTGGGATAACACAAACCTCTAGTGAAGATGGAACTGACATTCTCTGCCAGTGAGAATGCAAAGTGTTAGTCATACCCAATGGCAGTGCAGCGGTTTCTCACAAAGCTAAACACAACCTTACCACGTGATCCAGCAACTGTGCCCCTGGGTGGTCACCAAAATGAGTCAAAAACATGTTCACACAAGATTTTGCACACAAATGCTTATAGCAGCTTTAGTGTAACTTCTAAAAGCTGGAAAGAACCAAAATGCCCTTCAGAAAGGTGAATGGATAAACAAACTCTTACATCCTTACAATGGGAGATTATTCAGCAATAAAGTGAAATGACCTGTCAAACCGCAAAAAGGCTTGGAGGAAGTTTAAGTACATGTTGCTAAGTGGAAGAAGGTGGTCTAAGAAGACTGCATACTATGTGATTCCAATTATATGGCATTCTGAAAAAGGCAAAACTATAGAGAGAGTAAAAAGATCAGCAGTTGCCAGAGGCTTAGAGAGAGGGATGAATGTGTTGAGTCCAGGGCATTTTTAGAACAATGAAATCATTCTGTATGATACTGTAATGGTGGATACATGACATTATGAAATGTTAGTAAAGCCAATGGTAAACAAAAGTAAAACCCTGCAGTTCAGACATTGTAGACTTGTTATTTATCCACTTCATGTGGAGCTAAACGTCAATCACTCAGTCCTACCTTTCTGCTAAGGTAGTGGTCACGTGACCAGGCTGTTGATTCAGGATGCTCTGTGATGAAATGATTGTCTCAAGGATAAGTGTATGAGCAGGACCAACCAGAGACTTCTTGGGAGCATTCTGTTAGAGCTAGCAGCCAAGGCTCTCTCTGTATTAATAGTAGAGCTGTGGAGCTAGAATACAGGGCAGTCATATTCCCTTGTCATATGGATAAATTCCATCTTTAATAGAGAATTAGAGAATTCACATAATTAGAGAATGAGAGCAACAATGACGGGTCAAGGGTAGGGGCAGAGAGAACAGATTATGTTTGAGACTCTAGAGGTCCCATTCCTGGTTCCTATTAGTTGCTTTGATGTTGTTTGGTCTCTTATTCATGTCCAACTCTTTAGCGACACCATGGACTGTAGCCCGCCAGTGTCCACTGCCCATGGGATTTCCCAGGCGAGGATACTGAAGTGGATTGTCATTTTCTTCTCCAGGGGATCTTCTCGACCAGGGGATTGAGCCCACATCTCCCACAATGGCAGGCGGGTTCTTTACTACTGTGTCATCAGGGAATAACACTAATACAATTCTCATGTCACTGGAGCTGGTTTGGAATGCTTTCCTATCACCTACAGCTGAAAATTCCTAGTGATTTTATTAAGCCAAGTAACTATCCAGCTTATTTCCAGTTAGTCTGTTGGATTGTAAATTTAGTCCCTTCTCCATCCGTACCCCACTGATTATCTGAAAATTGCCTATTGCACACAACCATATGGTTCTCAGCAGCACTGTTTAAGTGAGATCATCCACCCAGGACTAAGAGATTTTCACAAACTTCAGCCAGTCAGTTCCTGACCTAGGAATTTGGAATGTGACCTATCAAACTGGTCTCTAGAATGGAGGTTAGACTTCAGATTGAGAGAAGAAGGATGGGAGAAACAGTTGAAAAAATAGAGAATCACTTCAGTTCAGTCGCTCAGTCGTGTCTGACTCTTTACAACCCCATAGACTGCAGCATGCCAGGCCTCCCTGTCCATCACCAACACCTGGAGTTTACCCAAACTCATGTCCATTGGATCACAGATGCCATCCAACATCTCGTCCTCTGTCGTCCCCTTTTCCTCCTGCCTTCAATCTTTCCCAGCATCAGGATCTTTTCAAATGAGTCAGCTCTTCGCACCAGGTGGCCAAAGTATTGATAGAGAATGAATCCTGACAATATTTGAATCCTTGTTTCCACTCAAGTCCCAAGACCCAGCCCTTGGGTGTATCTGTGAACTTCCATTAACCTCCGTTGTTGTTGAAGTAAGTTCCTACTAGAAAAACAAGTGTTCTGTGTGCCAGCCCAGAGGGAAACCTTAAAGAAAGAGATGAGCTTTTACAATGTTTTTTATTTCTTTTTCTTCTGGAAAAGTAAGAGTTTGGTATAAGATAGTGCCAGTTTAGTAGAACAAGAACAGAACTAGTAAGTGAAGAGCATGGAATCTTGGTTCTAGCAGCCTTCTAACTGAAGCACAGCTCTAGTCACTTGGGGCTTTGCCGGTGGCTCAGCGGTGGAGCATCCACCTGCCACTGCAGGAGACACAGGAGACCCGGGTTCGATCCCTGGGGTGGGAAGATCCCCTGGAGGAGGAACTGGCTACCCACTCCAGTATTCTTGCCTGGAAAATCCCATAGAAAGGGGAGCCTGGCAGCCGACAGTCTGTGGGGTCACAAAGAGCGATTCACACACACACACACACACACACACACACACACACACACTGGACATTTATAGGTTGTTTCCTCTATTGACCAGAGAAACTGTAATGCAATCAAAATAAATAAACTTGAAATGAATCTAGTCACTTAGCCACACTGCCTTTCTAACCTGGGAAATAAGTGCAGTAACTGCCTCACCCACTCCACCATAGTCACGGCAAAGGGTGAGTGATAGAATATGTGCATGGTCTATTTTCAGAGAATAAAATAATGAAAGGGTAATGTCCAGATGGGATGAAACTGGGGCTTTTAGGTCAGTCGTCCCTACCTGAGTAAAGAGCCATAGTTTACAGGAACATATATTCAGATAGAATGAATTTAAAATAGAATTTCATTTGCAATGTCTTATAAAATGCATACCAGTTACTAACAGGCTCCTACCTTGTTTATTTTGAAAGACTTTTCTGTGGCATTTTGGACTGAGAATTGATGTTCCCAGACTCCTTTAAAGTAAAGGGCATTCACCAGAACCAGTCTGGTTGTAGGCTCCACAGCATCATCAGGTAAGATATTCAGAATTTTTCCTACAGGAGCAAAGGGACAGATTCCAAATGATATAGTTATGTCCTGGTGAAATTCCACACTTATAAAAACTGATGATTATGCAATACCATTAAATGGTAACATACTCACAAGGATTCAAACCAGGAAGTCAGTATTGATAGAATACTCTTAATATTAACAGATCTATTTAAATTTCTTCTAAAAAAAATTATGTAGACCATTTTTAAGTTCTTACTGAATTTGTTACAATACTGCTTTTGTTTTATGTTTTGTTTTTTGGCCACAAGTCATGTGAGATCTTAGCTCCCGGACCTCGGATCAAAGCTTTACCCCTTGGAAGGCAAGATCCCAGCCCCACTGGACTGCCAGGGGTGTCCCTTATTTAAATTTCATCTGTTGTTTCAATAGTGTCCTTTTTTTCTAGACCAAAAATCAATCCAAGGGCTCAAGTTGCATCAGCTGTCATTTCCTCTTGGTCCTCTTTAATCTGAGGCAGTTCCTCATTCATTCTTTGTCTTTCATGACCTTTATACTTTCGAAAAAATAATTGTAGAATGCTTAATTCTCAGTTCAGATTTATCTGATGCTTCCTCAGGATAATATTTAGGTTATGCATTTGGGGGGAGAATATTACTGTTGTGGGCTGAATTTTGTCCTCCCCAAAAGATACGTTCATTCCTAACCCCCAATCTCTGTGAATGTGATCTTATTTCAAAATAAGGTCTTTGCAGGTGCAATCAAGTGAAAATGAAGTCATACTGGATTAGGCTGGGGCTCTAATTCAATGACTGTTGTTCTTATAAAAGGAGGGAAATTCAGACACAGACATACGGAGTGTGAAAACGCAGAGACAAAGGAGAGCAAACGAAGAAAGCCATGTATCAAGGCAGAGATCAGAGAGATGCTTCTACAAGCCAATGTTTGCCAGCAGCCATCAGCATCTAGGAGAGAGGCATGGGATGGCTTCTTTCCTAAAACTTTCTGAAGGAGTGGAAGCCCTGCGTGCTGCAGTTCATGGGGTTGTGAAGAGTCAGATACAGCTTAGCGACTGAACAACAGAGCCCTGTTAACACCTTAATTTCAGATGTGCAGCCTCCAGAACTGTGTTGTTGGTGCGTTGTTTCTCACTAAGTCATGTTTGACTCTTTGCGGCCCCATGGACTCTAGCCCACCAGGCTCCTCTGTCCATGGGACTTCCCAGGCAAGAATACCGGAGTGGGTTGCCATTTCCTTCTTCAGGGGATCATCCCAACCCAGGGATGGAACCTGCATCTCCTGCTTCTCCTGCCTTGGTAGGCAGATTCTTTACCACTGAGCCACTAGGAAGCACCAGAACTATCAGAGAATATATTTCTATTGGTTGAAACCACACAGTTTGTGGTCATTTGCTATGGCAGCCCTCGGATTTATGGCCATTTCTATCATCATAAGAAGATCTGGACAGCTCTGTGAGCTGGCGAAATGGATTCTGTCATGCTCCTTGAGTGCATCAGCCTATATGGGGAAGATGGCAAGACCCTTACGCAAACCAGTCTTGTGAGCATCAGACAGTTACTCTCTACTCAGCTCTGAAAGGCTTTGCTGGGGTGAAAGACAGCACATGAGTTGTTCCCTGCCTTCCTGTCCGTAAGGCCCCCTTCTGTCTTCCAGAGAACCAAGTAGGCAGTGGGTAGGAATTTGAGAGCTGAGATTTAGTTTAGCTCTGGCACTATAATTGCTTCTACTTCTAGCAGAAAAGACCTGCTTGTCAATGCAGGTAGACATAAGAGACACAGGTTCGGTCTCTGTGTCAGGAAGATTCCCCTGGAGGAGGGCTTGGCAACCCACTCCAGTATTCTTGCCTGGAGGAGTCCATGGACCAAGGAGCCTGGCGGGCTACAGTCAATAGGGTCGTAAAGAGCCGGACATGACTGAAGTGACTTAGCCAGCTCCTCTGCTGAGTCCGTGTTGTGCGTTTCAATTTGCTTTTGCCTATACAATCACATTTGCTTCTCATATGGACTGGAACAAGGCAAGTAGTTTCTCTCTGTAAATACAGGCTAATCTATAATTCTCAAACAAGACTCACATTTGGATGAATCCAAATCAGGCATAAGTTAGGGAAAACAGTCACTCCTGGTTCAGCATGGCTTCTGAGTCACTAGTTCAATGAAAAAAGAACTGAGAATTTAGGGCTGCCAGCTTCCTCAATTCCCTTCAACAAACATTAATGTTCAGAGCAACTACCATGAGCGAGGCTGTTATGTGTTAGTGATTCAAAGCAGAAACTCGAATAAGGTGATATTACTGCACTTGAGTCTTTGAATCTAGTGGGAGAGGCAGGGACTTCAGTGAACAACTGAACAACTGTTAATTTGGGGAACAGCGTGGTAAGTGTCAAGGTAAAGTTTCCCAAAGGGGCTTTGAGAGCAAGTAGGAAGGCTCTTATCCCTGAGGGAAGCCCTGAGTTGTTATCCAATGGCCATGAGGGGGCCAGGAGTGGCAGAAAAGGGGACAGTTTCAGACTGAGGGGGCACAGGAGCAAGTATGTGGGGTCGTGAGATAGCACAGGAATCTTCCAGGATTCTGTGTCACTTAGAATTCCTGAGCATTAATTTTGAGTCAGAAAATGACAAGAGTTGAAGTGGAGAGACAGGCAAGACCCCGTGGTCACGCTGAGCTTCTATGTCAGTTTAGGGAGTTAGGATTCATCTTTTATTACAAGTCCAGGCAATTGACTATCTTGGTTTGTCCAAGACTGAGACTTTCAGATACTAAAGTCAGGAAATTCCCAGGCAAGCGAAGGCAAAATGGTCACCAGAGCATAAAGGGTATCAGGTTCCCAAGTTTGGGATATGAGTAGAATTGATGTGTGAAAGTTTCAGGGCATCTGCTGAAAAGCAAAGAGGCTTTCTTTTCCCTATTTCCTGCTGATTGTGAAAATGACAGATGTGAAGAATTATCTCCTGTGGTCACGTGCTCAGTCATGTACCACTCTGTGACCCCATGGACTGTAGCCTGTCAGGCTCCTCTGTCCATGCAATTCTCCAGGCAAGAATACTAGAGTGGGTTGCCATTTCCTTCTTCAGGAGATCTTCACAACCCAAGGACTGATGCCGAATTTCCTGCATTGACAGGTGGGTTCTTTACTGCTGAGCCACCAGGGCAGCCCAAGAATCATCTTAGACAAATATAAAAGCCCCATCTTGAAGATGCAGGGCTAACTCACAAGATTGTGTTTCTGGATGGCCTCTGGGAACAGAATGCTTATCGATCTTGTGATGGTTAGGTCGGAGATAAACTCCTATCTTTTTTGGACATGAATCTGAGCAGACTCCGGGAGATGGTGAAGGACAGGAGGCTGGTCTGCCGCAATCCATGGGGTTGCAAACAGTCAGACATGATTTAGCAACAAACTTCTATCTTATTACTAAATTACTGTATTTTGAATCTCTGTTACCAGAGTTTAGCTCATACTCTAAGTTAATATATGACCTTATTCTGAAACTTACTTAAAGGTATATAGTACATTGAATGCCACATTTTAATTATTCATTAGCAGCTACTTTTCTTTAGAAACCACATGTGTAGCAGTATTCCAGAATTTTCTGCATTTCTCTAGAATCCTCTTTGAAATTAGTGGAATCTGATCATTCTCTTGTTTACTTGGTATTAATAAAATGGTTGCCTTATCTATTTTAAATAAGACTTAGAATCAAAACAAGTGTTCTGAAAAATTGAATGTGCCCACAGTTCTATTTAAGAAATGCACATACTTAACACATAACACAACTCAAAATGGCAAAGTGATACTTTTAGAAAATACACTGGTGATCACCTTGGAGAAAGCTTACCTTCAGTCTGTTTTTCAGCCCAAGAGTTGATCTCCTTTCTGATTTGGTTGGAAGCTCCCATAAAATTCACAGACTGTGGCTCTGCACCAAAGTATGTTTTCACGTCTTCTACATATTTCTGGAAAATATAGGTAAAATCTCCTTTTGTAGATTTTTTCCCCCCAAAGCTGATCAATCAAGTCTATTTAGATTATCAAAAAAAAAAAAAAAAAACCAGCTAGATGGATAATTGCAAACTCCCAGCCCATTGCTTTCTTCAATCTTTCCATATTCCAGCAATGGTTGAAAATCAAACTCCCCTGTGTAAACTTAGCTGGATGCAGACTAGCCATGCAAAACTGCAGTTGTAGAAGGAAGGCCCGCCTCCCACAGCTCGGAAGCCTCCACATCCGTATATATATTGGCCGTGTGGCATGTGGGATCTTATTCCGGGAGTCTTAACCACGGCACAGCTGGTGCTATCCCCCTATCCTATTCAGGTTCTTTACTTCTTACCCACTGGGCACCCGGGTCTTCTGGCTCTGTTGCGCAATGTGCCAAAGAATGTGATGGACCAACACGGAAGAAGTGAATGGTTGGCTGGGTTTGGGATCGACCCCTCTGAGGATCTGCATTGTGGGGTCTCAACCCTCAAATAAAGAGTAGTTGACTTCACTGCATGTAAAGAATCTTTTCTAAAGTCATGATGTGAAGTGATTTATTTGATCCCAAAGTCAGCTTTGCTCTTGAGGACGGAGTCTCCAGCCACACTCCGATGACCATTCCACCTTCTGCTCCTTCAGACTTACCGTATGGAACAACTCTAGATCTTTTGTTCTATTTCCCATGAAACAAATGCTGACCCAGGGGTTATATAAACCATATAAAGGTTGTATCCCTTTATTCTGGGCATAAAGTTCTGATCACTAGATGGGGTTTGAGATACATTATGGGTTTCCTTTACAACTTGACACATTGGTCAGTCTAAATGATTATCAGAAATACTGACCACATACATTAAGATTGTCCGTGGGGTCTGTGGAGAAAAGTACAATGAGTTTATTGATTGATCTCACATGGGTCTTTCTTCCCATCAACTTAAAATATGATGTTTGCACTTACCTTATGGAATGGATAAGTTTTCTTCCCATAGATCCTGTTGGCGGTTTTAAGTATGCAAGCATGGTTGGAACTGTTGATTTCTGAAAGAAGTGTCTGGAAATCAGAGTGTATTTCTTCAGGCTTGCCCACATTGAATTCCTTTAAAAAAAAAAACATTGGTCAAATAAAAATGTTGAAAAAGAGCTATGTGTATATGAGCAACTTAGAATGAAAGAAATGACTTCATGTTCATGAACAAATGCTGAAATCAATTGTACAGTAGGTAAAATTTGTTAGTGCAAGATATAAAAGTTGTTGAAGCACACTTTTCTTCACACTTAGTTTGCAAAGATAAGAACAAGGTTGAAAGTGAAATAGTTCTGAAGGGAAAGAAAAGGGAGAGATAAGGGGAAAGAATATGACTCTTTCAAAAAGTGTAGACATTGTGTACTCTACAATTTCACACAGTTTTAATATCTTTTTCTAAGAAAAATTACCTATTAAAGGTTGCTGAATTTAGCCACCAAGATAAAAATGCTAAAAATACCTTCTCTTTATTTATCAAATGGATATTGAAATATAAGGTATAACTTTTTCCTTTTCTTTTCACTGTCAAGACAAAATTTGCTCCTGGTCTCTGCTAAACTGAAGAATCGGTAATTTCAATAAAAAGGCAATACATTAGCACATTTTGCAGAGCTGTGATCATTTGAAATACGCATCAGTAACTACAAGCCAGTCATTCCTATAGCTGCAAAACATACGATTAATGAACCAAGGGAGCTCTGATTTGACTTAAATGGTGAGTTACCTGAACTAACTCTTTAAAACCAAGAGCTGCTTTTAAATAAAATTTTAAGTTGAATTTAAATGGTTAGTTTCTTTGCTTTAATATGTTGCATAAGACATTGAAAATAACTTTGGGAATAGTCTTAGATGTAAAATTCTCATGTTTTCCATGTTTCCTTTTTATCTATCATTGTTTTCAGAAGAAAGTTATATATTCAACTAAGTGCATCATGTAGCCAATTTAAGCAAAAGCCACCATTGCCCCAGTTATCTGGAAAATTCAGGAATTTTAGTTCTTTTTTCTACTTAAGGAGTTCAGTTCTCACTGCCAACCACCATCTGATAATGGAGTCAGAGTCACTGCGTTCACCCAGCATTTATGTGAAAATTCACAGCAAGGATGTGGACTCTGTGTTTCTGTTAAATTGTCCAAGAAGAGAAAACAAGGCTATAATGCCATCTCCCGCACACATCCTGGCTGCAGCTCACAGAAGGGAATGATGTCTTTTTTTCCCCAAAGTTTCTGCTGACACACGGTGACAGACTGGAACCACTTACCATAGAAAAAAGCAAAAAAGGGTTGCCTAGACAAATCATTAATTTCAAACTGAAGCTGTTAATATTTAAGTAGCATTGAAATAAAACAAGGGTAAGCAACATCCAGCAATACATTTATATGAAATGGACCAAATTGAAACTTATCTAAGATTAAATCTATCACATTCATAGTTAAACCTTTTCATAATTAGCCTATTATTAACTCGTTGTGAACCAGGATATTTCTGTGAACCAAGATTCTGTTATTGCTCTTTTTAAGCCATGCAGTATCTTATAAATTACAAGACTAAGGAGATATTCTCAGTTCAAACTGACAGAATATGTCCCCTGCCTGTCTCATTCAGAATTATTATCTGTCCCATTTCCATATTTGTCATGGAGGCCACCCTCTTGGGTGGGAATTCTATCCTTGGCCTTTCGATTGCTGTAGACTGATATGGATATATAGAGAGCTGAATTTATATATATATATATGTGTGTGTGTGTGTGTGTGTGTATATATATATATATTCATATATAGAGCTGAATTTATTTGCTTCTATTTTTATTTAAAACACACACATTTATGTTTACACATGCATAGATACACATATATATGACTATTAGATTATATATGTTTTGCTATATAAGGTCTTCCTTGGTGGTTCAGCTGGTAAAGAATCTGCCTGCGATGCAGCAGACCTGGGTTCGATCCCTGGGTTGGGAAGGTCCCCTGGAGGAGGGCATGGCAACCCACTCCAGTATTCTTGCCTGGAGAATCCCATGGACAGAGGAGCCTGGCGGGCTGCAGTCCATGGGGTCACAAAGAGTCAGACACTGCTGAGTGGCTTTCACTTTCACTTTGATATATAAGGCTACACACACACATACACACTCTGATTTGAGAATGTTCATATCAAATTAATAACTGCTTATACAATAATACTGTTCTGCTATTTTAATGTTCTTCATGGATTAGTTAGATTTGTCCAGACAAGCAGGAACTGAACAAAGTAACAATCAAATAAAGCACGAGGAACAGACTTCACCTGATTTTTCTATCTGTGTCTTTTAAAATCAATTTGTTATTTTATTTATTTATTGTTGGTTGCGCTGGGTCTTTGCTGCTTCACGTGGGTATGTGGGCTTTCTCTAGTTGAGGCGACTGGGGCTACTTTCTAAGTGGGGCTTCCCTTGTTTTGGAGTCTAGGCTCTAGACACACAGGCTACAATAGTTGCCCTGCAGCCTGGGGGATCTTCCCTGAGCAGGGATCAAACCATGTCCCCTACACGGGAAGGCAGATTCTTAACCACTGGGCCACCAAGGAAGTCCTCTATTTGTGTTTTTAAGAAAATCCTTCTAAGATTAGAAAGATGATGACTAACGCTATTAAAGTATGAGCCATCACTTTCTTGAAATATTTTAACAGTCAAAATAATGGTTTTTTTTTTTTAACATTGAACCAAACTTAATAACCTCATCTCTCCAACTGATTTTGTCAGAAAATGGTTTTCCTAGAAACAGTTGTCAGTTGATTCACTTTCTCAGACTTATTTTTAAGGTCTGAAAAATTTGTGTGTCTTTTATTTTGGAAGACATGATTGTAAAATGTGGATTATTTGGGTTTCAAGAGAGGAATGAAAGTGAAAGCCAAAGAAACATTTCATTTTAAGACAATAGAGGATAGTTGATCTTTCTTACTCACTTGGGCCATTTGGGCTGCAGTGGTCCCTTTGGTGCCTAAATACACCATGGCCAAGGAAACTGAGATGTCCTGGGGAGAAAAGAAGATATTTTTACCCTAGCAGATTCAGCTAGCTTTTTGCTAAACTCCAGAGCAAATTGGTTAATAGATTTTGCTAGAAAGTCCATCGAGAAGATCTGAGAAAAATAAAGCAGTTAAAGATCGTGTTAATAACCAATTCCATTTATTTTATTTATTTTTTATTTTTTTTTCCAATTTCTCCTGTATTTATTTATTTATTTTTTTCAGTGGGTTTTGTCATACATTGATATGAATCAGCTATAGATTTACACATATTCCCCATCCCGATCCCCGCTCCCACCTCCCTCTCCACCCGATTCCTCTGAGTCTTCCCAGTGCACCAGGCCCGAGCACTTGTCTCATGCATCCCACCTGGGCTGGTGATCTGTTTCACCATAGATAACATACATGCTGTTCTTTCGAAACATCCCACCCTCACCTTCTCCCACAGAGCTCAAAAGTCTGTTCTGTATTTCTGTGTCTCTTTTTCTGTTTTGCATATAGGGTTATCATTACCATCTTTCTAAATTCCATATATATGTGTTAGTATGCTGTAATGTTCTTTATCTTTCTGGCTTACTTCACTCTGTATAATGGGCTCCAGTTTCATCCATCTTATTAGAACTGATTCAAATGAATTCTTTTTAACGGCTGAGTAATATTCCATGGTGTATATGTACCACAGCTTCCTTATCCATTCATCTGCTGATGGGCATCTAGGTTGCTTCCATAAAAATATGGAACGCTTCACGAATTTGCATGTCATCCTTGCGCAGGGGCCATGCTAATCTTCTCTGTATCGTTCCAATTTTAGTATATGTGCTGCCAAAGCGAGCACTCCATTTATTTTACTTTCGTAAATGGATTTTTTGGCTTACACAATTATCTTTTTTATCACCCTTCAATGAAATGACAAAAGAATGTATTATCCAATATGATTATATACATAATAACCTGTGTAACAATCTATATGGGGCTTCCCCGGTGGCTCAGTGGTAAACAATTGGCTTGCCAATGCAAGAGATGTGGATTCAATCCTCGGAGCAGGAAGATCTCCTGGAGAAGGAAATGTCAGCCTATTCCAGCATTCTTGCCTGGGAAATCTCATGGACAGAGGAGTCTGGTGGGCTACAGTCCCTGGGTCACAAAGAGTTGGACGTGACTTAGCAGCTAAACACCAACAACAATAAACTATATATCTGTTATATATACCGTCATAAGAACTGAACAACCATAATTCCAATATTATTTTCAATATTAGAAAACTGAAGTCCAGAGACGCTAAGAGAATGCCCTCAAATTCTAGAGTTGATGTTCCTGAGAGAACACCTGGGTCCTGGTCAGTTAGTGATTCCCTGTTGAAAATGCCAGAATATAAATGGTAGTGTAATCGGCCAAGTGATTCTTCTTAATATAACACATACCTGCTGACTTTACCAGTAAATGAGGAATAGTTATACACCTTTTTGACTTTGTACTTTTTCTCACTTATCTTTTACCCCTGTTTTTATACTTTTTAACCTTTTTTATTTGTTCACACTTTGACTTATCACTTATGATATCCTCGTTCCTGGAGAGCCTTTATCCTCCTTTACAAGAAGCTGAAACCCAACTCTGCTCCAGATCTTTTCCTCTGGAAGCTTTTTATGAACTTGGGGGTTCACAGGAGCATGTCTGCCACCAAAGTCCCATAATGTAGCTTTTACCACTTGCTTGGCGCTTATCACACTGCTAGTGTTTTTATATATTTATATCTTTTCGTCTCTAAGATAAGTTCCCTGAGAGCAAAGTTTTCTTACTCTGTTTTGAGCATCAAGTAGCACCCAGCTCAGGACTTTGCACAAAATGGAAACTTACAAATACTTATTTATTATTTAAAGTGTTTATAGTTTGGGTTCTAGTCACCATTTTTTAAAATCTATTTAAATCTGAAATCTTTCATAGTTTAATGGAAATGCTTATAGAGAAGTAGGGAAGTCAAGACTCTCTTGTATTTATTCTCACTCACCGAGACACCCTGAAACCAATCTTAAAGAGCAGAGGTACTCAAGCTTTCTCATATTTTTAAAATATTCTATTCAGCTTCTAAATTTCACCTCTAATCACTCTGATATTTTCATTTAAGTTTTTTAAGGCTGGATCGCTATCAAAGAAATAGTGAGTTCAAACTATTATCATTTTATAGCCAAATAATTTCTCAAAATGATTAAATAATTTAAAATAAGTCAAATTCCTAGGTCTAGAGAGTCCCATTAGGGCCACTATTGTATAGAACTTGGTCTTGCACTGATATCATCTGGCCCTCTGAGAAACCTAGAATGAGAACTTTAGAAAAGTCAGGAGATCTTTCTAGTTAAATGGTTGAATCAAGGAAGAGACATGTGCAGACAAAGTCTTGATTTTATCATGACTTGAATTAACAGTGATAACTGTTGAAACCCCTTCTAGTCATAGACTTACCCTTAACCAAATAGCTTTTCAGTCCTTAAATCATCTCTAGTTGTAGCTCTTACTTAATGCAGAAGCTGATGATAATTCTAGGCTAACACATTTTAGTAAAAAGAGCAACAACTCTAGTTTTGTAACAACTCTAGGCCCTCATAAAATGTTTGCACTTTACAAAGTTTCAAAGTGAATGTAAGTACTTTCTCCTGACAGATCCCAGTGCAATCTTGGAGATAAGCTCCCTGTTTTCTTTATAGCTATGTTCATTTAAATGATGTTTTGTTTACTGCCTATATATTAAGCTTTATCTTTTATTTTTCAGTTTTTTTTTTATTTGGCTGCACCGGGTCTTATTTGTGGCATGTAGGGACTTTGGTTGAGGCATGTGGGATCTAGTTCCCTGAACAGGCATCAATCTCAGGTCCTCTGCTTTGGGAGCAGGGAGTCTTAGCCACTAGACCACCAAGAAAGTCCCCTAAGCTTTATCTTTTATGAACTCATGAATTTTTTCATATGGAAAATGCTTGGCTCCATGGCCAAAGCAAAATCAACTTGAAGGGAAGAAAGGAGAAATTACTATTTTAGGGCTGAAGACTTTTATCTTTCTATCTATGATTTATGATTATTCTAGAGTTTACAAACTTCTCACAAATTCTTGAAAATGATAATTCTCTCTGATGAAAGAGTCTTGTGGGAAGTTAATAGCCAGTTATATTCAAACTTCATTAATTCTCTCATTAATATCATCATTAATATATCAGATGCAGCCCAGAACATACAAGAAGAACAATTTTTGCCTTTAAAAAAAAGTACCGAAGTGCTAAGCCAGCAGTGAAAAGTGCTCTCTGAAAGATGCAGAATTTGGGAATGAAATTCTCATGAAATAATTTATCCATTCAGGGGATGGAGGGTGATCTTTTCAGAGGAAACTATAAAGACTAAAGTCTAGGTCAGAAGCCAAATGTGCCCCTTTCAGAATGAATTGCTCTTCTGCCGTTTTCAGGAGGTATATAGATATATCAGTATGCATGCTCAGTTGTCTAGACTGACTTTGTGACCCCGTGGGTTATAGTCCACCAGGCTCCTCTGTCCATGGAATTCTCCAGACAAGATACTGCAGTGGGTTGCCATTTCCTACTCCATATATCCATGTCAGTTCAGTTCAGTTCTGTCACTCAGTCATGTGCGACTCTTTGTGACCCCATGGACTGCAGGACACCAGGCCTCCCTGTCCATCACCGACTCCTGGATCTTACTCAAACTCGTGTCCATAGAGTTGGTGATGCCATCCAACCATCTCATCCTCTGTCATCCCCTTCTCTTCCTGCCTTCAATTTTCCCAGCATCGGGGCCTTTTCAAATGAGTCAGCTCTTTGCATCAGGTGGCCAAAGTATTGGAGTTTCAGCTTCAGCATCAGTCCTTCCTATGAACATTCAGGACTGATTTCCTTTACAGTCCAGGAAATGCTCTAGGCCAGGATACTGGAGTGGGTAGCCTTTCCCTTCTCCAGGGGATCTTCCCAACTCAGGAATCAAACTGGGGTCTCCTGCATTGCAGACAGATTCTTTACCAACTGAGCTATCAGGAAAGCCCATATATCAGTCTACATACCTATAAATAAACACATTTATGTAAAATCTCAATCTATAAAGGGGCTTAACTAAAGAAATATGGAAATAACATTCATCAAAATGTCTCATCATAGATACACATATTCCCAACAAATCAGAATTGGAAAGAATCTTCCATTCCTTCTAATCAAATTGCCTCATTTTATCTGCCAGGAAACTAAGGCCCAGAGAGGTTAAGTGTACGGATTAGCATGCATAATTACCTAGCAGCAGAGCTATCATCGCAATCCCAGGCTCTGGAACCTAAATGCAAATGCTTTTGTCACTGTATTTTATTGCCTTTAAGGTTTTATGGTAAAAGGGAGGGATTGGGTGATGAAAGATGATAAGCAGGAGGAGGGAAAAAGGAGGGATGTTGGTGAGCTGGAGGAGGGAGCAGGAAGGACTCTCCTCCCCTTTTCCATTAGAGGATATTCAAGGCCTCCTGACTTTCCAACAGTGATGATAATATGGCCTACTTGGTGGAGCCATGCATATCAGAAAATAACCTCTCCACAGTCCCAGTACTTCCAAGTTTACCTAAAGCCATTTCTGTGGGAATTGATAGTCTGGCAGGGTTTCTGATAAGCATGTAGTATAAGGTTAGGGGCTTAGATTATTCCATGAAAGAGAAGAAAGCTAGTGGCCCCTGGAATGATGGCCAAGACTTGAAGCTGGGTAGGGGTAGAGGGTAAAGAGTCAAATCAATAGTTCCCTACACAAATGAGTGAGATCAAGCTTATGTTGCCAAGTCCAGTCTTTTGAAGGGGTAGAAGGGTTTTGGTTCAATCATTCTGAGAATATCCTATTTCTTTTTGCCCCTGTTGACAGATACAAAGGTAACAAATCCAAAAATGTGACTGGAGAAAACATCGGTCACAGTTGCACAATTCACGGTAAAACCATCTCTCTCACATCTTTAGAAATGAAGGCACTCTCCTGCTTAGTCATTTTCCAGCCCAATCTTTGAATCAGCTCAGGGTTAAATCTCTCAGACTTGCATAGAATTCTTGGGGCATGGCCTTCAAATATCATTTCTGTTCTGTGGAAGTCTTGATAATTTGCTATTTAGCTAGGCACTTCAATGAAGAAAGAAAACATAAATAAACATTTTTAAGCAAAGACATATTTATGATACCTTGCTTCCTTCCACTGGAGCAGAATTGTCAGTGGGTTCCTTTAGTAAGAGATTGTGGCTGAGTTAAGTAACTCTGAACTGTAGGAGTAATTTTTAGCAATTTTAGCACCACCCTTTGCTTAGCACCACCCTCTGATTCACTTTTACAAGCCCATACACTCTTCCTTTCAAGTTTATCTTGGCCAGAAGCTCAAATAAAAAGAAAGATAGATAAAGTTTTGCTTCAATTACTTAATTGCGCACATTTTCCATGTCTGTCTGCAGATAAAGCCTGAAATTATGATAAATTGTAACTCACACTTTCCTGGCTTCCTGTTTTCCCTAGTCTGTCAACTGGCAGCAATTAGTGGCTTCCCCAGGATATTTTTTTCCTATAAAAACAGAAAGTTTTAAATTAGTGGAATAATTAATAACAGTGAAATGGAGATTATTATAGGTGAACTGTTTGCTGTTAAATTGCTCACAAGTCACTAAGTGAAGTATCCAGAAATGTTTCTGTTCTTCTCATTTGGGTGCTGGTGTCGACCCCCAAGCACCACTCCAACTAGTTTATGTCCATTGTCCCCACTCCAGAGACATGGGGTCTGGATGGATATTTTGGACACAGTTACTGGGTCTGGTAAAAAACCTGCCCACCAATGCAGGAGACACAGGTTTGATCCCTAGGTCAGGAAGATCTCAAGGCTTCCCAGGCGGCGCTAGTGGTAAAGAACCCTGCTTCCCAGTGCAGGAGACCTCAGAGATGTTGGTTCAATCCCTGGGTCTGATCTCCTGGAGGAAGGCATGGGAAGATCCTCTGGAGGAGGGCATGACCACCCATTCCAGCATTCTTGCCTGAAGAATCCCGTGGACAGAGAGGCCTGGTGGATTGCAGTCAATAGGGCTGCCAAGAGTCGGACACAACTGAAGTGACTTAGCACACACATGCACACACACACCCATGCATCATATGGAGGCTCCAGATAGGGGGATTGTCCCTCTTGACTGCCAGTGGTTCACCAGAGAGTAACTCAGGCTATATCACTGCATAGATTTAGCTATTTGCATTACATGCAATGTATCCATATTGATTTGGGGGGGATCAGACAAGAAATAGTTTCACCTTCTCTAAAACCACAAACTAAGTTTTATTCATGTTTTCCCACAAGCCTTCTCCAGATTCCTATCTCACTTATCTCTTGTTTAAAATCTTTAGGGACTTTCCTGGCAGTCCGCTGTTTAAGACTCTGCACTTCCACTGCAGGGGGCCTGGGTTCAATCCGTGATCAGGGAATGAAGGTCCCAGAGGCTGCACTGCACAACCAAAAATAGATAAATAATAAAATGGAATCTTTATATATTGATATAGTAGCTTGTAGGAGACAGGAAGAATAAAAGAAAAGCAGGTCCCAGCAAGGGCCACAAAAGAAATTTTTAATTATTGATAAACTGGATGCTATAAGGCATGAGACTCTTGGAACAAGACCAGAGGGAACAGTTCACAATCTTGAAAACAAGATATGATCCTGGGGTCGAAAAACCGACCCCAGACTGTTTCTCAACCGCTGTCTCAGAGTCACATGTTTTACGTATCTGGTGGAAAATCTATAGGTAAGAATATTAGTCTTAGTTACTGATTTGTTATTGATTACTGTTTCCTAATTGCTCAATGGTTAATGATCATTTGTTCTTTGGCCCTGAAGGCAACATGAGTTATAGCTTAACTCCCTGCACATTCTTTCATTCACAGCTGAAAGTATAATAAAGCTGGCTTGGATTCAGTTTCGGAGCATTCACCTTGGAGCGGTGTTGGTCCCCGATCCTCGCTTTCCTCTGAATTCTTGAGTCTTGTTTCTCATTCTCTCGCCATGTCTCGCTTTTGGAAACCCTGCTTGTCGAGCCGGTCTCAACACTAGCTATGGGCTTCGCTGGTGGCACTAACGGGCTTTCCAGGTGGCGCCAGTGGTAAAGAACCGTCTGCCAATTCAGGAAAGAAATGCAGGTTGGATCCCTGGGCCAGAAAGATCCCCTGGAGGAGAGCATGGCAACCCACTCCAGTGTTCTTGCCTGGAGAATCCCGTGGATAGAGGAGCCTGGCGGCTACAGTCCGCGGGGTTGCCAAGAGCCGGACAAGACTGAAGTGACAAGAGCACACACATACTAGCTACACTGATACAATTTTGGTTTTGCATTGTTTCGATGACTGTTTGGAGGGGGCAAGGAAAGAGGTAATGCTATCCTAAGTCAACAATATAATATTATCAGCAGAATTTTGCTCCTATGTTTAATCATTGTTGGTTGTGGCCTGCCTTGTGTATGTTTAGCAATATGTACCAATATTCCTACTGAGTATGAAGGAATGGGGGTATATGAACGGAGAACAGGGGTAAAGGGAGAGTGTTGCTTAAGCTTTTGTTTTGTTTCTGCAATATTTGATATTAAGATTGCAGGAATGTATTAGGTATTCAAAATCTGTTAGAAAATAAAAAAAGAACTCTAGGTACATCAGTATTATTCAAATGGGAATCCAGAAGAAGAGAGGAGATAGGATGGAGCCCAGACAATTGTGTGGGTGATGGCTGCCTTATT
Source organism: Dama dama (assembly GCF_033118175.1). NCBI lineage: Eukaryota > Metazoa > Chordata > Mammalia > Artiodactyla > Cervidae > Dama > Dama dama. The sequence goes on from NC_083707.1 coordinate 14,266,700, forward strand.
CAACCGTTGGTCAGGTAACAACACCACTGACTGGGTGCCTGGAGAACACCCATTTTTCACAGTTCTGGAAGCTGCAGGTCTGAGAGGAGGGTGCAAGCATGATTGGGTGCTTGGTCAGGCCTCACTTCCTGGCTCACAGGGACTCTCAAGAGTCTTCTCCAACACCACAGCTCAAAAACATCAATTGTGATTTCATGGGTGGTGTGAAATGGAATATCTCCTGTCATCGGAAAGCAAAGATGCCACATCTACCTACGATGCCCGCCTCCGGGAATGTGAATATCAGCCCCACCAGTAAGCAGCAGACAAGGGAGGTCCCCAGCATTTGCCACACAAAGAATTTAAGGCAACACAATGGATCTAAGAATGTCACAGTCCTTCACAGGTGGGCAGAGTCAGCTTATCTCTCTGAGGCAGACCACTGTGTATGTCTATATTAACAAAATCAGCAATATAAGGGTTAAAGTCACACAGCAGATTCATTGTGAATTCCAAATTAACCCTTCCGGTTACATAAGAACACTAATTACATTCTGGGACACACCCTCATGACCAATTCTAATCCCAGTTACCTCCCAAAGGGCCCCCCGAAAAACAACATTCCATCAGGGATTAGGGTTTCAACATCTGTGTTGGAGTGAGGGTAACAAATATTCAGGCCATAGTGTTGGCTGAGAGTTTCCCAGAACTAAACCAAGACACAGGTTTCCAAATGGAAAACGTCTCCTGATGAATAAACTAAATTTTGAAAACCATTTTAAAGGACTCATAATGTGATGAAATATTAAGAACTGCATCAAAAACAAAAATAAAATTATTAAAACTATAAGAAGCAAAACTCCAGAGATATCACTTTGTCCACAAAGATCCCTAGAGTCAAAGCTATGGATTTTCTAGTGGTCATATATGGATGTGAGAGTTGGACCATAAAGAAGGTTGAGCGCTGAAAAAGTATTGCTTTTGAATTGTGGTGCTGGGGAAGACTCTTGAGAGTCCCTTGGACTGCAAGGAGATCAAGCCAATCAATTGTAAGGGAAATCAACCGTGAATATTCTTTGGAAGGACTGATGCTGAAGCTGAAGCTCCAATACTTTGGCCACCTGATGAGAAGAGCTGACTCACTGGAAAAGACCCTGATGCTGGGAAAGAGTGAAGGCAGGAGAAGAGGGCAACAGAGGATAAGCTGGTTGGATGGAATCACCTACTGGATGGACATGAGTTTGAGCAAACTCAGGGAGATAGTGAAGGACAGGGAAGCCTGGCATGCTGCAGTCCATGGAGTAGCAAAGAGTCGGACACAACTGATCACAACTTAGCAACTGAAAAACAACAAATTGTGAAGAATACTTTGAACCTAGAATTCTATGCTCACGCTCTAATTCAGTAACAAAGGTGATGTATATCTTAAGACTCAGAACCTCACAATGATTCAGAAAGTTATTACTTATTACCTTGCTGAATGAATTGATAAAATACATTTTTTAAATGAATCTAAAAGTAAGTAGGAGAATGCAAGGAAGAACCTATAATTTTTAAGAATATCTGATTTTGAGGAAATAAACCATAATTCAAGCCTTAAAAAAATTAACTGAATAATTTTCTGGGATGCTATATTTGATCAGCTGACAGTGAGCCAGTTTTATTGCCAACTAAGAAAATAACTATAATCACTAGTGTTTATATGCTAAGCATTTGTTTAATTTCTTGTTAGATGTGAATTCGTTCCACTGGCAGAGCAACCTTATGAGAAAAGCACTTTTTTCCCTAGTTTACATTGAAAGAAAACTGAAGCATGAGGAAGCATCATTCCCAGCTTATAATTAAGAGGACTCCAAAGTATTTGAACTGGAATTTGGGTGCAGTTAAGTCAAAGTCATGAGGCTACCTCTTTAGCCACCATGCTCCAATGGGTCACCCATCCCTGGCTTTCATCATAAAGAGGTCAATGCCTGGAATGCATTTTCAGGATCCAGCCACATTTCTGCAGCCAGGTCAGACTCCCTAAACCTCAGATCTTCCTTAGTTCTCAAGAATTAAATTTTGTTCTTCTCTGCTGCTGATCCACACAAAAGTGTTCAGTGCTATTTGAAGCAAACACACTTAAAATAAGTCAACTTTTCCTTCCACCTTTGTGCCCAGCTCATCTCTACCCCTCTGAACTCTCTGTCAACTCACTCAGTGATTATGACCTCGATGCTATGTCTGCAACCACTTGACTCAGTGTTTATTCCTGATGTCCTGATTTGAATACAGGGGTTCCCAAAGAACTCTGACCCAAACTATCATTTTGAAGTGTTATACATTTTTCTGCTGTGAGAAGGCAGTTCTAATCAATTTTTCACACAACTCCACCCCACCCCCAACACTGGGGCCCCTTGCAAAGCAGTCGGTTATTCCCTTGGCTCCTTTATTCTGCTTGCTTGGTTCTCACAAATGAGCTGTGATACCTGATTTCTGAGAAACAAGATAAGCAGGTCTTATAACCTAAAGACCTAATAGAATGTAAACAAGCAAATGGTTTGTGAAAATAGGTTTATTTTCTGTATTTTTGCAACCTTACATAAGTTACAGCCACTTGTATGTGATATATAACGCTAGACATTTGTTTAGAAATGCGCACAATATGTATTTCCCTGTTGTTCAATGCTTTCTTCTAGGTTTCTATTACAAAAGGTCATGGAAGGCCACATACTTATCCTTCATTATAAGAACAAATACATATGCATGCATGCTTAGTGACTAAGTCATGTTTGACTTATTGTAACCCCATGGACTGGAGCCTGCTAGGCTCCTCTGTCAATGGAATTCTCCAGGCAAGAACACTGAAATGGGTAGCCATTCCCTTTTCCAGGGGATCTTCCTGACTCAGGGATCGAACTCAGGTATCCTGCATTGCAGGTGGATTCTCCATCCTCTGAGCCACCAGGGAAGCCCAAAAATACATATATTGCCTTAGAAAGAAAAATAAGTGATAACTGGCTTATGTAAATGTATCAACTATACTAGACAGTGACCATAATAAAAAATATATAAAATAATAAATAATACAGTAAAAGTTAATGCTATAAAATAAACTGAGAATAAGAACTAAATGAGATATCATCCCATTTTAGGAGGCCAAATGATTAACAGGGGGGTAATGTTATGATTCACAGATGTCACACTATGTCTGTGTTTCTAGTTAGTCTGTAATAAAAGGTTTTCAGAAAAACAGAAACATGCAGAGAAGTTTCGGCACTGCCAGAAATCCTGAGGCTTACACTCATTTTACAAATTCCTGTGCAGAAACAGAAGCTTTCAATTTAGGGTGAGGCAAATCTGCCCAAAAATAGGATGCTCTTGGTTATCTTGTGCATGATAAGGAAGAGGAAAGGATGGTCTGCCACGAACTGTGGGCCTCCGTGACCTGTTCTGCCTGTCATGATGGCCCCAGTGCCGGCAGAAGCCTCAGTGCCCTCCTTGTTCACTTCCACAGAAGCTTGATGGAACACTTCAGACAGAAACAGGTCATTCTTTCCTGACATGCCTGAGAAATTGGCTTGGCCCCGGCTGAAGGCATCGCCCATGCCCATGCTCGTGAGAATGGTCTTGAGTTCATAATGCTCTTCTAATTTGAACTCGGGGATGTACACCACCACGTCATCCTCAGCCATGGTGTCTTCGCTGAGCCACTTGTTGAGTTTGTCATAGGTGAGTTCACTTTCCAGCTACAAATCCAAAACATAAAACCAATGAGTGCTTAGCAGAGAAGGACAACAACCTCTAATGTTGGCAACCAATGACTTCACTATACTGTAGGTGATATCAAAGTTTAACAGTTTGGTAAAAATTTTGCAAGAAGATAGCATGTATGACATGTGTTTAAGGCTTATGAATGACAGTGGGTAACCTGGCACAGTTCCTCTCAAACCAGTTCACATATCCAAACTGCACACCATTTCCTCGGGTGTAGTATATGCAAGGGCTTCCCAGGTGGCTCAGTGACAAAGAATCAGGAAACGTGGGTTTGACCCTTGAATGGGGAAGATTCCCTGGAGAAGGAAATGGCAGCCCACTTCAGTAATCTTGCCTGGGAAATCCCATGGACAAAGGAGCTTGGTGGGCTACAGTCCAGGGGGTCCCAAAGAGTCGGACGTGACTTAGCGACTGAATAACAACAACAACAACAACATGTGCAAAGGTGCGTTTAGTCTCAGAAGTTTAAAACAATGGAAGCTGGAATTCTTACCAACTCCAAGCCCGTGGAGGATTCAGCAATTTCATCTGGAAGCAGCAGGAACATACTGACATTGCCAGCATATGGGAGTTCTAGAATCTGGACCTTCAGGTCTGCTATGTATCCAATGTTTAGCTTTTCATTCAGGAACATCATCTCTACTGATTTGCGCTGAGTCTAAAGTAATTAAAAAGTAAAACATGAAAGTTGATAGTAAGATGTCAAAAGATTTACAATCAGACATAAAAGAGAATGGGTTATGCTTTCATGCTGAAGAAATATGCTTTTCAAAAATTAAAAATTTGTTTTGAAATTTGTTTAGAAATGTCAAAATATATTTTAAAAATAGAAACTTATTATTTGCATGCTCTCACAGTGATTCTGATCTATTTCATTTTTTTCAAAGTAGTATCAACTAATAATAAGATGGACAATTATAGTAATACTGAAACATTTGTTCAGTACCTACTAGGGGTCAAGAACTCTGAAAAATCTCATTGAATTCTTACAAGAACCTTTTGAGTTGGAAATTATCATCCTAGTTTCACAAATCAAAAAACGGAATGAATGAACCATGAGCAATATCATAGTTGGTCAGTAGTAGAGCCTAAATGTGAGTCCAGAATTGTGTAATTGTAAAGCCCATGGTCTTCAACACTACTCATAAGGCCCCTCAGAAAATTACTGAGTGCTATCCAATAACCTGAAAGAGTCAATAAACTATCCAGTGTGCATAACTTATAACTATTAATAGCAAATCACGTATGGGTATCAGTGAGTGGTCCCTAATTATCCTGTCTCTATTTTGTCAAAAGCCCTAAAATCTATGTTAAGAAAATTCAATTTGTTGTCATTGTTTCATACCGAGTTCACACGGAAGGGATAAAGTCCCTTTAATTTCTTCTGAAATGGAGTCTTCCACCTTCCTTTGAAGTAGACAGCATTCACCAGGACCATCTTGGTGTCTGCATCAACAGAACCTTCAGGTAGCAAGTTTGGGATTTTGCCTACAGAAAATATATGTTTAGGTTTCATGATTAACAATTATGAAGTCATTATGATTTCTTGAATCTTTTGAGTCACTATCAAGCTCAGCATCCACATTTATCATACTCTGCAGAGATACTGATATCACATTCAAATTTTTCTAATTTATTTAAATCATAAGTAAAACCCAGACCAAATTTTTCAGGTTTACAAAATTCAAGAGAAAATGAAGAAGTAATATAATTAAGATTTAGAATTACTATCAGACTTGGAAAATTTTTTTAAAGTTTCTTTTATTTATTTATTTCCTTTGGCCACACTGTGCTGCATGCAGGATTTTATTTCCTTGACCCGGAATTGAACCTGTATCCCTTGCTTTGAGAGTGCAGAGTCTTAACCCCTGGACCACCAGAGAAGTCCCAGAAAATTTTAAATTCCTTTTATACTGTTTTCTTAAAGTTTTGTAGTTATATGAAGCTAGTTCATTCAGATGGGAGTGAAAAAGAGATTCAAGGAATATAATGGGCTTCCCTGGTGGCTCAGATGGTAAAGAATATGCCAGCAATGCAGGAGACCTGAGTTCGGTTCCTGGGGGGTGAGGGTCCCCTGGAGAAGAGAAAGGCAACCCACTCCAGTATTCTTGCCTGGAGAATTTCATGGGCAGAGGAGCCTGGCGGGCTGCAGTCCATGGGATCACAAAGAGATGGACACAATTTAGTGACTAACACCAACAAGGAATAATAGTGCATTTCCCCAGTAAGTCACCAGGGCTTCTAGATCTGGTCTAGACAGCCCATGGGTCTCATTGATTCACCCAAAAACAGTGTTTTGGGAGTTGTGCTAGACCTACATAAGGAATAGCACAGATTCCATTAAGTAATAAAGGAAGAATTGCCCTGGGGAGGCTTAGAATATTGGAGCGACACTCTAAATCATTTAGGGAAAAAAGTGTGATAAGTTCTATAAGAGAGCTGAATATTTCAGAGTACTGTGACAACACAGAGAAGGGAGTGAATGATTGAGCCCCAAACTGTCCCCAGAAATGATAATATCTGAGGGTGATTTTTCTTTTAAGTTTGTTTAAGAAACAGCCCACTTATAGTGAATGCCTGCTCTGCAATACTTCAACCACATTACTTTATTTAATCTCACAACCACTCTAGTAACAGAGTATTATTAGTGTCATTTTACACAAGTAGGAAATCAACCCTGAATATTCATTGGAAGGACTGATGCTGAAACTGCACCTCCAATACTTTGGCACCTGATGGGAAGAGTCGAGTCATTGGAAAAGACCCTGATGCTGGAAAGATTGAGAGCAAGAGGAGAAGGCAGCAACAGAGGATGAGATGGTTAGATGGCATCACTGGCTCAATAGACATCAGTTTGAGCAAGCTACAGGAGATAGTGAAGGACAGCGAAGCCTGGCATGCTGCAATTCATGGGGTGGCAGAGTCAGACAAGACTTAGCAACTGAACAACAACACACATGGACACTACAGTGAGATATTAATGACCTTTCCAAGGTCACAATGCTTGAGAGCTGGTCAGAATTCCACCATCTTCCATTTCTACTGACAGATACAAGACTCAAGCGAAAAGGTCACTGTAGTCTGACCAGTTTCAGTATAGTTATTCAATATCTTCATTCAGTATACCCCCTAGCAATTAAAATTCCTGGTTACTACTTGGAAATCTGCTGGGACTTTATTTAACTTTGTGACATGTAGTATTTGATCATAACCAGGAAAAAAGAAATTTTTTTCTCAAATTACTATAAAAATTGGTAAAACAATCAGTCCAAATGACTATTTGGCATTTTTGCAATTCCACTGACTGATTTATAGCCATTCACCACAAATGCTTAGAAAGAAGGGAAATTCTTGCAGTTTCCAAAAAAGAAAGCTTTCATGTGTCTCTTTAATTTTGCAATCCGCTTTGACTTTCATTTCTGTTAAATCTTCACTTTCTCCACTTTCTTTTTGTCAGTGGTATGTCAGTCTTTTAAAGCAGTAATTTAAAAATCTAGAAATGAAGAACTGAAGTAGGTGAACTATTTTCAGAGAAACAATAATACTTTTTTTCAATTCTACAGAACTTAGTACAAGTGTTTTTTTCTATTATGGTAGCTAAGAAAGCAGGATGGCATACTATGGCGTGAAATAATGTTTTAAACATAGGATGTAGGGATTTCCCTAGTAGTCCAGTGGCTAATATTCCATGCTCCCAATGCCAGAGGCCCAGATTCAATTCCTGGTGAGGGAACTAGATTTCACATGCCACAACTGCGACCCAACACAGCCAAATAAAAACTTATTTAAAAGTAAATAAATAAACATAGGAGATAAGTGAAAATATGTTTTCTGCATTAAGTTATCAAACTCTTTGAACATTAAATTAAAGAATTCCAGAATTAGACTAAGGCTCAGAAGAAGAGGGAACCCCAAATGTACCACTACCAGATAGTGGAATCTTGGATGAGTCAGTTAAGAACTGAGTACATGTGTAACAAAGGTAGAAATAGCTTAGATGATCAATGAGAGATAAAGCAGGGGCTGAGAGAACTTGACAACATGCTGACTCTGAAGGGTGCAATAGAAGAAAGAGTTAAAATTTTATGATCTCTCCTTTTTCCATTGCTGGTATTCTCACACCACTTACTCAGTTGACAATTGTGCCTTTGTTCTTTTTGTTCACAGTGAACATAAAGTCACAATTATTTCAATACTGATATTTCCTATGTTAGAAAAGATCTGCCTCTTCTTACATTCTACTCTAAGGTAATAATCCAAAACCAGATTATTGAAGTACTGAATATATATCTTCTATTAGGATGCCTCGGTTATTTTTTTTCTCACTTAAAACACCACAAAGCTCAATCAGGTTACATTAGCTAAAATAACTAAGGATGGGAGTAAGGGCTAAGTTTAAGGACTTAAAAAAAAAAAAATCAGAGTTTTCTATGTGGAAAGAAGAGCAGAAACTATTTCCTTGGTTTTACCTTTGGTTTGGGTCTTGACCCAGGAATTAATCTTTTTTCTGGTGTCTTCTGCACATTCTAGGAAGTCCACCGCCTGGGGTTCTGTAGAGTAGTATTTCTTGGAAAGCCTCATGTATTCCTTTAAAGTGAAAACAATAATGACAAAGATCATACAGAATATACATCCAGCACGTGAAAGTGAAAGTATTAGTCGTTCAGTCGTGTCCAGCTCTTTGTGACTCCATGGACTGTGGACCGCCAGGCTCCTCTGTCCATGGAATTCTCCAGGCAGGAATACTAGAGTGGGTTGCCATGCCCTTCTTCTGGTTACCCAACTAGCCATGGTGTAACTGTAAATTACAGGTTTCCTGTCAAGATTGGGAAGCCTGAAGAATGGGTAGCAGGGAGGTCGGCTGGGGGGCGGGGCGGGGGGCTGATTATTCGCTCTCTTGACTGCCACCCACCCCAACCCAGTCCCGACTGCATTTGTTCTCCTGCATACTTTGCATTATGAACAGTACAGAAGGAGAGGTTGGATGTGGGTTCAGTGGTTCTGGGAATAGCTGTGCCCTCCTCCTGACTTGTGACTTTACATGGGAGGTTTTTACAGTAGAAAGAGGAAGCACCCACGGAGGGGGTGTAAGCATAGCTGCGTTGGATCTTGTCCCCTGGCCTCGGGGAGCCATAAGCGAGCCCGCGTGGAATTCTGACTTACTGGGAATGAATCAGAGAAAACAGCTTTGAAAGTGACCTCAGTTGCAAGTTTGCAGCCCTGCCATTTAAATTGCAGGTTTCACTCACTTCCTTGAATCTTGCAGACTTCTCTCCAAACAGCTTATTGGCACTTTCCAATAAATACTCCCCCGTGGACGTGTTGATGGCGTTGCTGAGAGAACGGAAGGATGAATGGATTTTCCCGGCAGCTTGTGCCTTAAAAGGAAAAGGAGGGATTCGTTTTATATAACTCAGGACTCCTAAACAAGATATTTCTGAAGCAATAGTATTTTTTTCTAGGATATCAATAAAATGCTGTATTAAAATATACTTTTTTTTCTGTCACTTTGGAGGTAACTATGATGAAATACTGTTCATATGGATGTAGTACATTAAAACATCATATAATTTTTGACTTGTTTCAGATATTTCTCTGCCTATGGATTGGATTTAACTTTGACAGAACTGAGATGCTAGGAAAAGTCAGGCCCCTTTGATAGTTTAGCTAAACTATAAAGTCTCTAAGCAATTTTTATTATATTAAAATGTTACATTAGACATGTTCTTTAAAAATGTATATAACTTAAACAAGTCCCATGGCATAATTAAGGAGTAGTCTGTGCAATGGAAAATCTGGAGTTTAGAAAACATAAAATCGAGGGGAATTCCAGTCCCCAACCTGAAGTTTTCGAGCATGATGACAGACACAGGGCTTAGTCACAGAAGCGGCTTGGGTGAAGCCGAGGTCAGAGCCCTGAAGATGGACCATCAGCTGTCCGCTCAGACCTGGCAGAAGAGGCCCTCTCTCCATCTTGAGTCTGTAATTCCCTGGGCGGCAGGCAGGGGGAGCATCAGCGTCCCCAGGAAGGAACCGGTGAGAGGTATCTCCCCCTGACCTAACTCGGGTGTGATTGGGGAAGTCATTTACCAATAGGAGCCCATCTACACCAGGCTCTTATAATGTAGATGGATGGTTGGTGTTTAAGGAAGTGAATTACTGGGAAAAGATATTCACCTGAGATAGATTAGATGAATGGATGACAGACAGTAGACGATGATCATGATAATGATGATAAAGAGGTAGATAGATAAATTGCTATTGATCAGTTGCTTATTATGATGATAGATCGGGAGATAGATAGATAGATAGATAGTAGCTGATGATCGTAAATGACAATAGATAGATAGATGTGTGCTCATGCTCAGTCATATAGTTGAGTGCATCTCTCCACAACTCTTCGGACTACAGCCCACCAGGCTCCTCTGACCGTGGGATTTTTCAAGCCAAGAAGACTACAGTTGATTGTCATTTCCTGCTCCGGGGGATCTTCCCACCCAGGGACTGAACCCACATGTCCTATGTCTCCTGCATTGCCTGCGGATTCTTTACCACTAAGCCATCGGGGAAGCCCTAGATAGATAGATAGAGAGGAGATAAAGGATATGTGAAGGTCAGAGACCTCTCGTGAAGTCATCAAGCCTGGCCATCTCCATTCCTCAATTACTTGTCACCCCTTACTCTGGAAATCTGCATTCACACATGTATTCTATGAGTCTCTACCATGGCTTTAGAATAAATTATACATACCTAACCAATGGCAGATTGATGCAGCAGAATTTAGAAACAGTCTTGACCTGTAAGTCATAAAGCCTGGAATCTACCCCATCTCTGCCCTTCCTTATCAGAGTGACCATAGGATATTTGCTCAAGGACTGTGAGTCTTAGTTTTCTACTGTGAAAGGTGGACATTGTACTAGGTTTCTTCATAAATATTGTGACTTTATAACAAGAAGTTTCTGGAAGCAAAATATAAAAGAACTAGGAACGGATGAGTCAGATACCTGCAAAATAGCATCAGGATAGGTGTCCCTCTGGATCTGCTGCATGAAATCACAACTGGTGAGGCTCTGTGGGGTCACTGGGGTGCCTTCGTGGACTCCAACTTGGCTAAACTGAAGCACCTAAAATTGGAATTCGAGAAAATTGGGTACATTTTTCTGCTGCATTATTTAGCTTTTAAACCAATGGCTGTCAGTTACCTCGTAGGGGTCCTATGTTTAGTTCCCTGCTTTTGTGTCTGGGCAACAAGCATAGTGGCTCTTCATGTAAGTCAGTGAGATTCCCTTCATAGGAATTAGCATGAGTTATTTTATACTAATTCAAATACTGTCCATTTTGACAATTTTTTTATTATGAGATGATTTATAACATTCTAATTAAATTATCACCCAACTTGTAAATTGCCTTGAAAGAAGTAACACGGTTAACTCCTGACCTTTCATCTCTCTATTCAGTGGCCTTACATGATATACCCTCCTGTGGTGGTTTAGATGCTAAGTCATGTCCGACTCTTGCGACCCCATGGACTGTAGCCCGCCAGGCTCCTCTGTCCATGGGATTCTCCAGGCAAGAATACTGGAGTGGGTTGCCATTTCCTTCTCCAGAGGATCTTCCCAACCCAGGGATCGAACCAGGGTCTCCTGCATTTCAGGCAGATTCTTTACTGATTTAGCTATAAGGGAAGCCCTGTATACCCTTCTAATCTGTCAAAAATTAGCAGCCACAGCTAGTTTAAGCACAAAAACAGGTTGCTCAGTATTACCAGGGATCACCTAAAACATTTGCACAAATGTTATTTACACATGAAGAAATTCCCCACTTCTGTCCATGTTGGGGACAGATGGCAGGAGTCAGATGACAATATGAATTTCTTTTAAAAAATATTTATTTTCACTTATGGATTTATTTAGCTGTCCCTGGTCTTAGTTGAGGCAGGCAGCACTTTAGTTGAGGCATGCAGGATCTTTAGTTTCCACATGTTCCCTGACCAAGGATCAAACCTGGGCCCTCTTGCATTGGGAGCACAGAGTCTTAACCACTGGACCACCAGGAAGTCCCAATGTGAATTTCTTTATGTTTTAAGTGGCAGATCCAGCTAACAGTGAAGCTGGCAGGTGCAGACTTGCCCTAGAGGGTGCTCAGGTCCTCTCTCCAATATTATAGACTCCTCAGCTTGGCCCTGCTACCCACCCACACCCACCTCCAGCATCTCTTGGGTCCCAGTCCCATAGGGCCCCAGACAGGGAGGGGCTTATTGGTAAATGCGTTTGATGGTAGACGTTCTGCCAAGGGAAGGAATGCAAGCTTTTCCAGCAGTTGGTGAATTTCTAGGCTGGAAGGAGAGGTGTTAGGATTTCTGGGGTTTTTCTCTGCTCTTCAGATCATATAAGTTCCTACCTAATACTCTCTGAAAAGAAGCGGTCTGACTGCTGCTCAACAAGTGGGAATATTTTGTATTAGAGCTTCTCTGGTTGTCCTGCCTTTTAAGGAAGTTGACCCGTAAGTCAGGGTCTCTGGGCAGCACTGAAGCCCTGTTGGGTCACAGCAAAAGTCCTTGCAGGTGTGGGGGATGTGAAATGACCCTGAGCCAGGCTGAGGCAGGCACCCTGCCCAGAGAGGCGGCCTGCCCTGGGCCAGTCTGTGGCCTTATCCTAAAGATAAGAGCTGGGTAAAAATACTCTGGCAAATCTCACATTGTCTGTGCTCTGTAAGAGAGTATCTATTCATTCTATTTACCCTGTTTTCCACTACAACCATTCCAGCCTTACCAGCTACACCTGTTCCCAACTGTGTGTGACTTCCTCCTGCCCTGATTTTCTTCTGTGATTTTGTATTCTGTGGATAAATTCCTAAAACATTCAGATGCCTGGATGGAACATTGTAACTATCAGCTAAGAAAACAATTAGTTCCACCATGTACGTCTCCAGTTAACTGTAATCTTCATACCCATCTTGCCCAATACACATTTTCATTCACATTTTAAAAATAAAGCAGTTACCACTAGACTCTTTTGAGTTATCAAATGGTATTTGAGAGGTCTGCAACTAATGTACAAAATATGTGGTTAACCATCCACATTACGTATGATCAAATTAATATAGTTCATAGGGACAGAATGTCTTCCATCCAAGTACTAACCAGGCCCAGACCTGTCTAGCTTCCAAGACCAGGAGGGTTCAGGGTGGTATAGCCATAGACCACACAGAGTTTCTTTTAGGAGAGATGAAGATATTCTAAAATTATATTGTGGTGATGGCTGCTCACTTCTTGTGAATATACTAAGAACTACTGAATTGTAAACTTTAAATGGGTGAATTTTATGAAATGTGAATTATAGATCAGCAAAGCTGTTCTTAAAAAATAAAATAAAAAACAAGAAAGCTGAGGCTCAGAGCGTTTAAATGTCTTCACTTACACACCTAGTAAGTGGCAAAGCCATCAACCAAAGAGGGTCAGGTCTGTCCCCAAAGTCCAAGCTTTCACCTCCAAACCAAAGAGTGTCTCCTCTTTTTTGGTAGAGAATTAAGCCAATTTGCCTTTGAATTTTAGAGTCTTCCCATGTAGCATATAAAATCCTTGTCCCTTGTGAAGAAAATACTTTCCAAACACAGAAAAACTGTGTTGTATCCTGAGTGACCAATAAGTTACTTTTCCTCTGGCATCAAAATCAAGGTTTTTACTTTTAGCACCTAAAGCACTTTGTTTGGCATTTGTCCTCAAAAAAAACAAAAACAAAAACTTCTGATTCCTTTACATTTGAAAAAGATTTCCCTGGTGGTCCAGTGGTTAAGATTCTGTGCTTCCAATGCAGGGGGCATGGCTTCAAGCCCTGGTCAGGGAACTAACATTCCACATGCCTCACAGCATGGCCAAAATCTAAATAAAAATAAAAAATGAAGTCCTTGATGTTTTCTAAAGTTTTTAATGGAGTTCACTGCCTTTACTTTTTTTTTTCAAGGCAAAGAAAACAAAGGGGAAGGAGTTTAGCAAAATGTGGCTGGTACCAGAGTTGAGCAACGGGGCTCTGTCGTAAGTCTTTGTGTTTAAACTGCCACAAACACAGAGAGCGAAGCTCCCATCCTTTCTCCTCCTGCGGTGAGATTGGCTAACGCTCTGTGTGAGCCACTCCAAACAAGTCCTGCCTTAAATGGGCCTCCGTGTACCTGGAACACTGTAACCATCTGTTTGTATTCACACACTCAGGTGCGACTCTCAGGAGAAACTCAACAGTAGCCAGTGGCGTTCTGGTGTGACTGAAAGCAGCATCCCCGCTTGTGGGAAACCAGAGCTTGTGTTCACAGCATTCAATGCTAATGTCTATATAAATGGGACTAGGAAAGAATCTTACTGTTATAATTACCTCGTCTGGTCACAGACCCAGGGAAGACAGGAGCCTGTGAATTTTTTTAATTAATTAATTAATTTTAATTGGAGGCTAATTTCTTTAGATATTGTAGTGGCTTTTGCCTTCCATTGACATGAAGGGTCATGTGAATTTTAATAGCCCTGCATTCATCCCATAGGTTGATTGCCGTGTACAGGTAAAGTAGTTCAATGTATTTCCATAGTCCCAAACTCAATGAAAGGGTCCCTGACTGACCTGGTGCCCATTCACCAAGGAAGGAGGCCAGTGGCCCTGACAGAAATCCCCCACCATGGTGTCCCACCCCTGACCACTTTGACAGTGATGACTGGCCATCCCGTCAGCCCCATTTTGTTGACATGAGCTCACGGGGTGGAGAATGTTGGCCGAGGCCCTCTGAAGTCACGTTGCTCTCTGTGCCTCCCCCAGAGTGTGGAGACCAAGCTCTGGAATAATTTTTGTTCTCTTCGTAGCACTCTCTTAAAGCCACTAAAAGGAATTCTTTACATAAATGGAAAGAGCCTGAGATGAGAGGGCAGAAACCAGAGGAACCCCTGGAAAAAGTGCTTCAGCCCCACTATCCATCCATCAGTGACACTTGTCTGAAAACCCATAAGAGATAAAGCACACAAATTCTTTGAAAAAATATAAACTTTATCAGATGTCAGAAATGGTCACTATTAACTATTTCTAACATTGCAGGATAAGAAACTCTAATAATCCTCCTGCCATATCAACCACTGAGGGTTTTTAGATAGATAAAATCTGTCTCTTTTATAGACTTGAATCTAAGTAAGACGTGTTGTAATGGCTTGTGATGATGGCTGAGGGCACGGGCTCGATCCCTGGTGGGGGAACTAAGATCCCACAAGCCACTGCCTTTGTTATCCAGATACTGCAAGCATATAATCAGATCGGTTCTGCAATTCAGTTCAGGAATCCTTCAGTCCCAACTGGGAACTTCAACAGAAACTTACTTGGGCTATCTGGTCTGCAGTATTGCCCCGGGCTCCCAGGTAGACCATGGCCACGGTGGAGGAGATGCTCCAGGGACAGAAGAAGATATTCTGGGTGTTGGCGCTTGTGTTTGCCAGATGCTTGAAGAAACTGAGGGCAAAGATTGTATTTGCCACATTAAGTTCTTCCATTGTCTCAATCTGGAAGAAAAACGAGGAAAAGCAACAGCTGTCCAAGATGACTCAGCATTTTGAGGGATGTCAGTGGCAGAGTACAGACTGTACCCTGCACAGGCCAGGGCTTGCCTCTCTGTTCTCCCTTCACTGAACAGGGCCAGCGGCGTCGTGACCCTGGGACCTGCGCAGCCACAAAAGGTTCCCCCTCGGTGCAATGAACTGCTGTCACGACCCGGCAATTCCTTAATTTTATACAAAGGGTCCTCCCACATTTCCCTTTTCCACTGGATTGTGCAATTACACAGCTGATCCTGAGACAGAGGGAACAGTCCTGTGATACGTGGTGACCCTCCACCTCATTATAATGATAATAACAGCAATAGCAATAAATAACCCTTATTGAATTCTTAACTGTACAACAGATGCTGTGTTCAACATTTCCCCTGTACTAACCAGGTAATCGTTACACAAACCCTGTGGGAAAGGCACTGCTATTCTTGCGCTTACAAAGGAAAAAGCTACTGCCCGGAGAGAATCAGAAAAGTGGCCCATGTCTCTCAACTATAAGGAACAGGACTGGAAATGGAAGCCAGGTGGGTGGGTACCTCCAGGGTCATACTCTCAACCTCTGTGTTGTACCTACAAACACACATCACACGTACAGACACACAGATACACACACGAGGTCCTTCCCTGGTGGCCCAGTCAGTAAAGAACCCACCTGAAATGCAGGAGACCACCTGCAATGCAGGAAACTCAAATTCGATCCCCAGGTCAGGAAGATCCCCTGGAGAAGGAAATGGCAACCCACTCCAGTGTTCTTGCCTGGGAAATCCCATGGACAGAGGAGCCTGGTAGGCTACAGTCCACAGGGTCACAAGAATCCGTGGACATGACCTAGTGCCTAAACCATCACCATCACACACATTAGAGGCAAATACACACATATATAAATACATGCCATGTGCACACACGATCTTGTTGGCCCCAGTGGAGATGGTCAAACTCCTTTCTAGAAATGACCTAGACTCACCTTTTGAGAGCAGGCATTTCACACCGCCCTATCTCTCATTCCTGGGCCCCCTCCACTCACACACCACAGCCTTTCTTCCAAAGCTCCCCTGTGCTGAGCAGTTCATTACTGGGAGTGCTGGAAAGGCCCCCTCCTCCCACCACCCCTAGCAGGGCAGTCAGAACCAGGTCCCCCTGTGGGGGTCGTCCTGGATATATGGAGCTCACACACACACACACACACACACACACCATCCGCCATCTGAAGATAAATGACAGACACACTTTCCATGACCTACGACTCACATGCAGTCAAACGCTTGGACACACCTGGGTGTGGGCGGGTACCTGCTGGTTCTAGCCAACAGATTCTATCTTATGCTTTCATAATGGCTTCAAACACACCCTGCACTTACCAAAATCTATAAATATACCAAGCCACGCTGACACTCATCACTCCACAGGAAGCCTTCTGGGGATGGTGGCTGGGGAGCCGCTGGGGGAGGCCCTGGAGGAGGCCCTCTATAGCCTTGGGCTCCCTCAGCAGCGCCTCCAGGCTCATGGCTCCCTAGTCCATGGGTGCCTTATGTGAACGTTCAGTTCATGAACATTTCTTGTGAAGAAAGTGATTGCCATTTGTATCAAAATTTCCCATGTGAGTTACCACCCAATTTTATTTAATCAAGACAAAATAATAGATTAAATAGAACTTGTCCCTGAAACTCTCTCACGTCTTCTTGTCTCCTTTAATATTTGATATTCACAGGACCAGTGTGAGGTACATATTGTGATCTTCATTCTATAGGTTACATCCTGATGCCCAGAGAGGTTAAGTAACTTATAAAAGGTCACAGAGTTGTATGTAATGGTGCAGGGATTCAAGCCTAGGCTTCAAGCTTCAGAAACCCACTCTGTCCAATGTCACTTACACTTCACCTGCTGATGTTTAACTACGATGTGTAAGAGTTTCAGCCAGCTACTGGTTTGAGAAATGCTAGAGAGAGGAAATAAAAAGAAGAAGGAAGCCAGTTTTTAATACTCCTAGAAGGTTTATTAGGGTTTTAAAAAACAGTTTCTTTTTTGCTTGCTTCATCGCTGAGATTAGATTAACCTGGGTGACAAAAATTTGTCTCCTCTTCCTTCTACATTTTAAAATCATCTTTATAATCAATTATTCCTGGGTAGATCCTTTTTTGTAAATTGTCTCGAAAACATTTCAGAAACAGAGAATTAATAGCATAAATATTTCTCTGTTGTGTATGAAAAGATAATCAGAGCTAGAAAAATAAACTTAAGCCTGGGAATTCCCTAGTGGTCCAGTGGCTAAGACTCTGAACTTTTATTGCTGAGTACATGGGCTCGATCCCTAGTCAGGTAACTAAGATCCCACAGTCTGCACCGTTACCAATTAATTAATTAATATAAGCCTCTCCTATACCCAATTCTTTATAATAACCTGAATCGTCAGTCACTTTGACACTAACAAAATTTAAGTGTCAAGACAAACCAACAGTGAGGGCTCTTAATGCCAAGTTAGAATTTCAGTTGACTGTGACTATTTTTTTAAAATAAAAAGTGAGTAAGGACAGAATTAAATCACCCCAGATGTATTTACTTGTTTTAAAAACATTCAAAGTTAATCTTTCAGATAGGTGCAATTAACTTCATTTAACATAAAAAATAATGTGTTATGTCTGTATCACAGTTACCAAATTCCTTCAGCCTCACTGTTTTATTTAATTTGCATAATTACTTGTCTGGTAAAGCTAGTAATTCCTGTTATACCAATGAGAATATGAAGATGTCCATAGCACAGCTAGTTTCAAAGCCAAGACTAGCTTCTGATTCCAGCTCTAGTGCTGTTCCTACAGACCTTTCAAATAAGGTTTGAGAAGTTTATATTTGTAGAAATCTATGAATATATATTATATGCTGCTGCTGCTGCTAAGTCGCTTCAGTCATGTCCGACTCTGTGCGACCCCATAGACGGCAGCCCATCAGGCTCCTCCGTCCCTGGGATTTTCCATATATATGTGTGTGTGTGTGTGTGTGTCTTCTGACTCTACCACACATCCACCCTGCATTTAAATGGGAATCTGCCTAAGACCACGTGAAATCGAAGTCCCTGAGTGACTTCAGAATGTCTCAGAACAGGAAACACCTGTTGTGAATTTCTTAACACTAGAGTGAGCTATACAACTTCAACGATTTCTAGATGTTATACTCCTAACTGACGTTGAATATCATCTTTAGAAGAACAAGCGGATGCAAAGCGTGTGTGGGGCTGGTCCCTGAGATGTTTGTGTTGGTTCCTGCAGCAAGAGTGGACAAATGTGCCACTGAAATGGCGCAGGTGACGAAGCGCTCAGACCCACAGCCACAGTCCTTCTGCTCACTGGCATTGAACGTTAGATTTGCATTTGCTGCAGCATTTTTAAATGAATTTTTTTGCAGCAACACAGTGTAAATATTTTGAAATTGACCAGAAAAATTAATGACACAGAGAAAACAATACTTCAAGGAAATTTCCCATTCCAGATTACCAAGTTTTCCCCCCACAAAATTAAAAACCTTGTCTGTATTTGATTTCTTTCATAATAAGGTTATTTGTTTATGGGATATTAAATTATTTCTTGAACTATTACTTCAGTTGATCCAGCAACTAACTGGGCTGTTCTTTCTCTTTCACTAAATTGACCAATTATCAAACTAAATTCAGTAAGTATATTCTGGTATTGAATTGAACCACTCAGCTTTTTGCTTAATTTCTGGTTAAGATGAAAACTGAGTGCTCTTTGTGTTTTTATCATATTTATACACAATTTATAAATTACTTTCAGTTACTAAAATAATTCTTTTTAATTGATCTAGTTATTTTCATTAAACTCAGTGCCAAACACTAACTAGTAAAGGAGACACACATTCTGAGCTGTTTGGTAAAACTGACATCACAACCAGAACGTACATTTTGGTTTGATGAATGTTACATAGGCATTTGCTGGCCTCTGAGATTTAAGATTAGGTCTAAGTTAATTTAATTCAAATCTTGAACCGAAATATTCTCAAACAAGCAACTAAACAAGAAAACACCATTAAATTTTTACTCATCCTCTGAAAACATCCCACAGTTTAATTTCCATTATATTAATAATACCAGTATGCAAAATAAAACCCTATTTCATAGAGATATGGAAATGACTGAAATACCTGGTTCTTCTCTGCCTGACAGGAAAAGGACTTCTGAGCGTTGTTAGAGTTCAGACATGGCAATGACTGGTTTTATAAAGCTCTGCCCCTCCCACATGGCGTTTTTTTTTTTTCCCCTCTCACTATCTGTATCCTTTGAGTGATTCAACATTTTACTCAGACATTATTAGAATAGAAATGCTTGTTTGCTAAGGCATCATTTAAGAAATTTGTGGGAAAGATGACATCATTCAGAAAGTTAAGAATTTGGCAATACCTACACATGCCTGTTAAAATTAGCTAAAATCTGTCAGCCCTAGTTTCAACAGTCCCCGCTATAACTTGCTGTCATAGTAAGAAATTCTACAATATCTCTTCTATCTTTTGACAAGAATGGCCTAGGAGCTTTTTGCAATACTTAAAAGTAATGGAATCCTTTCTTCTTTGAATCTAGACAGCCCCAAGCAATTCTTTGGGAACAGAAAACAAACAAACAAACAAAAACAAAAAAAAACCCCGCACACTTTTCTTCCTTATAAATTCTCTATTTTAAACCCTCTTACATTTTCTCAAGCTATAATTTCCTAAATAATTCTGGGTTCCACCCTAATCTCCTATCACAAGCCACACCCAAAGAATGTTTCATTTGCCCTTTTTTAGAACATAAATCTTATATTTAATTAAACGGTGAAAATTCACTGTGTACTTTAAGTTAATTTTTAAGTGGGTAAATTATAGGTGTTAATTGAAATTTGTGATGTCAAAAATATGATTCTGAAAATCACTAGACTTTTAGATACAACCAAAGGAATCTGAGGAGTAAAAATAGATGAAAGATATGCGTAATGAAAGAGAAGCTGAGTTTTAACATGTTCATATTGTTAGAGCTTATTGAAAAGTGTTTCCAACACATTGTAAAGATATCTTTTCTTCTCATCACTGTGCTTCTTTATTGAAGTATAGTTGATTTAAAACTGCACAGCAAAGTGACTCAGCTTCACACATATATATAGTTTTTTTGTTTGTCTCTTTTTTATATTCTGCTATCATGGACTTCCCAGGTATCACTACAGGTAAAGAATCCTCCTGCCAATGCAGGAGACTGAGAGAGGCAGATTCGATCCCTGGATCAGAAAGATCCCCTGGAGCAGGAAATTGCACTCTCCTCCAGTATTCTTGCCTGGAAAATCCTATGGACAGAGGAACCAGGTGGGCCACAGTCCATAGGACCACAATGTGTGGTCTTTGTGACTCACAATGCGAGTCAGAGATGACTGAGCGTACACAAACACCATATGGCTTATCCCAGGAGACTGGATATACTTTCCCTGTGCTATACAGTACGGCCTGGTTATATACGCATTCTATGTGTAATAGTTTGCATCTACCAGCCCCCAAATCCCAGTCCATCCCGCTTCCTCTCCTCTCTCCCCCTTGGCAACCACAAGTCTGATCACTAGGTCTGAATCTGTTCCACAGATGTTCACTCACTCCACATTTTAGATTCCACATATAAGTGATATCACATTTGTCCTTCTCTTTCTGACTTACCTCACCTAGTAAGATAATCTCTAGTTGCACACTTAACTTTTATGCATAAGAAATCCCCAAAGCGTTAGGGATGAAAAGAAGTAAAAGCGCCGTGCTTCTTCTCTGCTGGTGTGGCAAGCTCCATGTCTCCCTTGAAGAGCTGAGTTGACAATCTAGGTGTCCTTGAAACCAAGCCTGTGCCTTTGAGCCCTGTTTGAGCTTCTTAGCTTGGCTGTGGTCCACAGAGCCAGACTTATCTTTAGCTCTTCTTGCTAATGTGAGTCTCTGGTCAAAAAGATGTGGGCTGACTTAACCCAAGTGTTAGTCTCTCAGTTGTGTCTGACTCTTTGTGACGCCATGGACTGTAGACCTCCAGGCTTCTCTGTCCATGGAATTCTCCAGGCAGGAATACTAGAGAGGGTAGCCATTCCCTTCTCCAGGGGATCTTCCCACCCAGGGATCGAACCCAGGTTCCCTACACTGCAGGATGATTCTTTACCACCTAAACCACCAGACTTAACTCAATCCCCTCATGTTTATTAAAGGGACAATGAGATAGGTGTGTTCTTCAGAATCTGTATCTGGCTGTCAAAAGCCAAATTATTCAGTTTATTAATTTCTGGAAAATCTCAGGTCATATAAAGAAAAAGAACTGAAATTTTACTTCAAGAGTGATCTTTCAACTCCTCAGTTTCTCCATTAGACCACAGAAACCTTGCAGGCAGCCACTGAGCCTTTTGTAAATTTTCACATCCCTTGGCACTCAGCCACTTCTCTGCCTCAGTGAACTTTCAGTGGGTACTATTGCTTGGTGGTCTAGGTCTCTCTTCTTTTTCAATTTGTTCAACTGTATTTTAATCACACATAGGCAGCACAACAGTCTGCTAAGCCAATAGTGAATGTATGAATACCTAGAATGTTAGTCACATTTATTCCCACTGAACCAAATCTGTGAGATCTGATTTACATTCCATAGTGTCCAGTCTGACTTCTATCAACCTCAGTGAATTCTTGCTACCTAGAACCATACCCTTTCAGATTGAAACTTGCAACATAAAAATGTATAATTATTAATTAATTAACCTTGTGTGTTCCAGCTGTTTCATCTGGGTTGAGTTTCTGTCACTAGTATATATACTTCATTCCCTTTCAGCAGTAAGAACAGTGCTGAGCATCAAGTGGATACTGAATATTTTTTGATGAATTTAAAAAGATGCTAAAACTCTCTAGAAAGACCTTATAGTGTGGTGAGCAAAGATGCGGATTCTGAGAGACTCCAAAAGTCTGATTTGAAACCTCTTTAGGTCCATCTAGTCAAAGCTATGGTTTTTCCAGTAGTCAGGTATGGCTGTGAGAATTGGACTATAAAGAAAACTGAGCACTGAAGAATTGATGGTTTTGAACTGTGGTGTTGGAGAAGACCCTTGAGAGTCCCTTGGATTGCAAGGAGATCCAACCAGTCCATCCTAAAGGAAATCAGTCCTGAGTGTTCATTGGAGGGACTGATGTTGAAGCTGAAACTCCAATACTTTGACCACCTGATGCGAAGAGCTGACTCATTTGAAAAGACCCTGATGCTGGGAAAGATTGAGGGCAGGAGGAGAATGGGATGACAGAGGATGAGGTGTTGGATGGCATCACCGACTCAATGGAGATGAGTCTGAGTAAACTCCGGGAGTTGGTGATGGACAGGGAGGCCTGGCAAGCTGCAGTCCATGGGGTCAAAAAGAGTCAGACACAACTGAGCGACTGAACTGAACTGAACTCATGCCATTTAGTGGGAAGCCCTGGTGGCTCAGACGGTAAAAAATCCACCCGCCTTTGCAGGAGAATCAGGTTTTATTCCTGGATCAGGAAGATCCTCTGGACTAAGAAATAGCAACCCATTCCAGTACTCTTGCCTGGGAAATCCCATAGATGGAGAAGCCTGGTGGGCTATAGTCCATGGGGTTGCAAAAGAATCAGACATGACTTAGTGACTAAACAACAAAGATGCTATTTACAAGCTGTATGTGCTGTCCTTGTGCTTAGTCATTCAGTCGTGTCCGACTCTTTCAACTCCATGGACCATAGCCCACCAGGCTCCTTTGTTCATGGGGATTCTCCAGGCAAGAATACTGAAGTGGGTAATCTTGCGCAAATACCTCAGCTTCTCTGAGCTTACTTTTCTTAACATGCTCCACAGCTGGTACTGTTCATTGCCTATGCAAGAGCAGTTCATTTTTCACATCTTTCTTCCTGGTTTTCAGTATTATTCAGAGCTGTCTTGATCTTGGGAAGAAGGACCTAGTTGCTCATCTAGAGGGTGGAGAGATAACCCAGTTCTAGTCAGTGAGATGTGGGAGAAGTCTGCTGAGAAAAATCTGGGGAAATTTTTCTCTCCTGATAAGAGGGAGATATGCAAAGAGAACCCGCTGTCCTACATCAGTCCTCCTTCCTGACCTTGAGCTGGGTTGTGTGAGGATGTGATACTGGGAAATGCTACAGCCATATTGCAACCACGGGGAAGCCGGAAACACTTGAAGAGATGCCAAACCAGAACCCTGACATCAGAGTTCCTAAGCCAATGCTGGAAACCACCTACCTCCAGTTTTTGTTCTTCTTGTTACTGTCATTATAGATTATAAATAAATCTGTATTGTTTAGGCATTGTGAGCCATCTCAGGTCCTCATTAGCAGCCAAAAGCAGTCCTAAAAGACACAGACTTTTGTGAAGAATGAATGAACTACTGTCTGTCAAGTACTTAACATATTATCCTTCACATGGCAAGTGCCCCATGGTGTTAGCTGGTATAACAGAGTGATTGCTGGTGCCCAGGTATGGAAGTTGCCACCCTGCCTAGATTAAAGCAATTTGATAAGCTCAACATCCGAAAAAAAGACATTCACCAATCAAGCAATTAGAGAAAGTTGTAAAAGGCAATATATGATTCATAGCCAAATTAAATAGGGCCAAAGGTAAGAAGTGTTATAGGGAGGAGGGGAAAGCATTGAAACTGTGTGTGAGGACCTACCTCAAAGAAAGGGTTGAGATAAATTTTTAAAAATAAAGATTGAAAAAGAAAGACACTAAAATTACAAAGTGGGGGGCACACTGACTGGCTGGCTGAGGTCTGCCTGGAGCAGTCAGTGTCCAGGAGCCGGAGAGAGGAAAGAAGACAGCATCTTCCAGAGGGCTCTAAAGCTGGATGGAGTGGAGAGCTAATCTAAAGGTGTGCCTGTGTGCTCAGTTGCTAAGGCATGTCCAACTATTTGCAACTCCACGGACTATAGTCCGCCAGCTCCTGTCCGGACTGTATAGTCCTGTATAGTCCGGACAGCTCCTCTGTCCACAGAATTTTCCAGGCAAGAACACTGGAGTGGATTGCCATTTCCTTCTCCAGGGGATCTTCATGACCTAGGAATCAAACCCTCATCTCCTATGTGTCTTGCATTGGCAGGCAGTTTCTTTACCACTAAGTCACCAGGGAAACCCAATCTCAAGGCAGCCTACTGCACACCCTGGAGAAGAAAAGTAACTTGTTAAAAGTGGTGTTTTACCAAGAAAGATCTGAGAAGTCTGGAAGAGGAAGAACCCAAAGGATGAGACACGTCTTAGGATACCAGTTTGAAAAGCACAACTTCTACAAAGTGTTCCTTACTGTTGTAAAATATGTTTGATTAGGTCTTATGGTAAGATTAGTGACCCTGAAATAGTACATGTAACAGTTGTAGGACAGATCACTTCTATGGAAGTAAAGAATAAAATGAGCAGAATATCTTTCACCTTCTTATTTTCTTATCTTCTAGGAAATGTGTATGCAATTATCTTAAGTGGAAAAAAGAAGGATATAAAATTAAGTACACAGTATGACATCAACTATATATATATTTAATATGTGCAGAGATATGACTTGAAGGAAATACGTCAAAATGTAAACAGTGATATCTTTAGGTTATAGCTTCATAGATATTTGTCATATTTTTCATTTACTTTAGACATTTTCACATGTACTATAATTGGTATGCATTTATTTTAAAATCAGAAATATATTATCCAAGTATCTATATTGAAGAGTTCATTTTCTTTCCAGCAGCACTATAATAATTTATGCATAAAGTAGAAAAATACATAGAAATGATACCCAAAATAAGAAAACAACTTTATGAATAAGGTTCTAATATTCTAATTTAGAGATGACATACAGTGTCCTTTTTTTTCAAAACACACATTCAACTGTGATTGAATAGAGCTTGCAGTTAACTATTCAGTGTTTGTCTTCCTGACAGATGGGCAAACAGCATGAGTTCCACAACCACAGTGATCTTTCCTGATGGCCAGGATAGACACTTGGCTCAGATTGTTTCCCACTAAGTGCTTGTTAAGTGACTTATTCATCCTCAACGCACTGTTATGTCTTCCTGTTCGCTCCACATTGAGTGAGCAAACACTAACTTTTCCTAACTACCCTTTCCATGTGATTTGCTGGTAGTTGGGGGCTGTACAATTTAGAAAGATGTATCTACCCCAGCAGTAATGTCATTAATGAAGTTATCCAAAAGATAATGTAAATGTAGGTCAAAAAGGAAGTCCCATTTGACACAAAAGTCCATATAGTGGGACTCCCCTGGCGATCCAGTGGTTAGGACTGTGAACTTCCAATTCAGGGGGCACAGGCTTGATCCCTGGTCCAGGAAATAAGACCCCTCATGCAAGGCATGGCCAAAAAAATAAAACAGCCCTTAAAGATAAGACATTATCCAGAGAGAGAAATGGTATGGAGGAGAACACCCCAACTTGAATACCAGCTGAACTCAGACGTTTCCAACAAATATCAGATTATTCCAACAAATATCACTGGAACAAAATGAAAAAAGAAAAAATCCAGACCACCCATAACATTGTAAAGAGAACAAATTGCTAAAAAGACAAAACTCCATATAGTAATCTTATTTTATAAAAGACTATCAGTTAAATATATTGCAACACTGTTTTTATAACAAAGATCATTAGAACAAATTAATCTGTGTGTTTAAATAGCATGATTCACTCTAGAAATTTAAATAGTTGTTGCTGGGAGCAGGACCAAGGGTATATGAAAGTAGTTATCCCTGTAGTGTGAATTTGGGGTCACCTTGACTAAAACATCCTCCAACATACGTTACTTGAAGTATCTTTATAAGAGAATAAACATCTCCTTTTACAATTATCAATAAAAATACAGCATGTTAATGTCTCCTGGAGAGATAATACATGTTTTCAAATTCCTGTAGAGAGGACCTTGATGGAGTGGATAGAGACATGGTCAGGGAAGGAGTTTCGGGGTGTGTGAAGAAGATAAGCAAGAGAATGAGAAGGCTTTTAATGAGATTGAAAATAGGCCACAGAGAGTGACACTTTCAGAATCCAGGACAACAGAAAGCAAACCTCACCTATTTTGAGATATTGCCCTGGGCTAGCCATGAGTGTGAGAAAGTTTGTACATGAAACGAGCTTTGTTAGGGAGTGTAACACCTCATCAGAGTATTTATCTTGTTGCCAAGTGATAAACCCAACATGGATGCTGTGGTTGGAAGACTGTGGGAACACATATCCAGGGTTCTGTGGCTCAACTGTTTGAGAAAGTTAACAACCTTCCTAAGACTTGTCATGACAAAAGCATGCAAAGAGACTCCTTTTTCAGAGCGCCCTCAGAATGCATCATGAGTCACGAATTCACTCACCATACGCACCAGGTGAAACTACACCTACAATGATGCATTTCCTTCAAGGATCTAGTGATACATCCCTGGACTCCTGTAGCCACAGTTGCATGCATCATTCAACCCTCTATTATCCTTGTGATCATTTTCCTATAAATTGATTATTATATCACATAACATGCCTTAATTTACTCTCTCTCTTATCTAGTGTGTCCCTACTACACCTCAGTCCAAGGTGTATGCTTAGTAAAAGTAACACATTTTAGTTTCAACCTTCATAAAACATACATAGATGATAAATAACCACATCTTCATTTAAGGTACTCCAAATCGAGGTATCAATTACTTTTGTTTTACCCTTCTATGAATTTCTGTATTTCTTTTTTCTTTGAGTAGATAAAAGACCTGAGACCAGTTGACATTTACTACCAAGTTACATGCCTGATTCACGTACAGATTCAGATTTTATCTCATCTTAAGTGATTGGGGGAAAGAAGGACATGGCAGAGAAAAGTTAGGTGAAGTATGAGGCAGGGATGTGTTTTACCACAGGTTCAAACCAGAGAATCCACATTATCTTCAAATTATGATAGCCTTATTTAGGCTTGTGTCAAATGAGGAGGAGGGAGAGGAAATTGTTACTCAGTTATTCCCATTTATTAGTCACAATGCATGGAATGTATGGACAGCAATATGGGGGTGTGAGTGGGATGCATGGATGAGTGGGGAGGACGAGGGAAAGGAAACAATATAGACTTCTACAACTCTATCCCTAGCCTTCGCCTCTCCCAGACCTTGAGATGCTAAATCCACTTCTTACGGACATCTCCACTGAATGACCATGGCCACTCCGGTTTCAGGGTGTCCAAAACTGGATACATCATCTCCCCATCATTCTCCCAGACATG
The DNA here is from genome assembly GCF_033118175.1 of Dama dama. Classification (NCBI taxonomy): domain Eukaryota; kingdom Metazoa; phylum Chordata; class Mammalia; order Artiodactyla; family Cervidae; genus Dama; species Dama dama. The sequence continues at coordinate 14,294,252 of NC_083707.1, forward strand.
TCTCTCCTCATATACTCCCCATCTACTAGTAACCCAAAATCAAAGCCACATCCTTGATGCCTTTATTTTTGTCCACTGTCACATCTATCATTTAACAGATCTCACTAATTTTAGTTTTAAGATATTTTGAGTTGACAAGCTTCTCTTTTTTTTCTCTTAAACTATTGCCCTGGCTCAGATCTTCATCATCTCTGCCCTGATCTGTCTTCCATGTCTTGCCTTTAAGCCACAGCTTGTTGTATTTACAATGTAAATCTAACCCAGCCTCGACTCTTCTTCAAATTCTTCAATGAGTCTCCATTATGCTACCTGTCACGTAAGGCTTCCGTGGTTGCTCAGGTGGTAAAGAATATACCTGAAAGGCAGGAGACACAGGGGATATGGGTTCAATCCCTGGGTTGGGAAGACCCCTGAAGAAGGAAATGCAACCCATTCCAACATTCTTGCCTGGAAAATCCCATAGACAAAAGAGTCTGGTGGGCTACAGTCCAAAAATGTCACAAAGAATCAGACACAACTGAGCAAACACACATTCAAAGTCCTAAATGGGTTCACATGAGTCCAAGACCATTTATTATCTAGCCCCTGCCTTCCTCTCCAATCACATTAAAGACTCTAGATATGTTTTTAGCATAATATTGAGTTGGTCAAAAAGTTTTTTGAGTTTTCCATAACATATTATGGAAAAAGCCACACAAACTTTTTGGCCAACCCAATAGCTGGCACGTAGTAAGTACTCAAAATTAATGATTACTATCACATTCACCTCTATTGTGTACTTAGAAATTGTATCAAAGTGCTATCTTTGCATATTTGCTTCCCCAGTAAGTCTCTTTCAGGGCAGAAATTGGGTGTATCATTTTTAAATTTGGTATAATATGTGCTCATTGTGGATACCTACTTACTGTTTTTTGAACTAAACTGAAAATAAACTTTTGTGTCTCAATGCTGAGCTTCTGTAGAACTACTGAATTACCCAAAATGTGGATTTTTCTTCTTTCCCCTTCACTATGAGGATAGAAAACGTCAACTAAAAAAGAAAAAAAAAATCACAACCTAAAAGTTGAGAGCTGCATTTTATTTTATTTGGTGGGAGTTTTTAGGACTTGAAGCCCAGGAGGCAGCATCTCAAGTGACCCTGAGAGAAGTGTTCCAAACAAGGTGATGGGGGAGAGCCAGGTTATATAGAAGTTTTGCAACAAAGGGGAGATAGTCTGAATGTCAAAAGATTATTATAAATTAAAGAAAATCACAAGTTAAGGAATTTAGCACTTTTCAATATGTGGGAAGATTCAAGAGTCTGGGCTCACTGGAATCATTCCTTTGGTATGTATCTCAGCTGTCTGGGGCCAGGATTCTGTTTTCACATCCTGAGTTTCCTCAGGGCTCACTGTGGGGAGCGGGTGTAGTCTGATCACTGCTAGATGGCAGACACTCTTTCCTTCATGAGTTTCCTCACGGCTCACCAGTTTACCGTCTGTGGTGACTGCAACCTCTGGTGACTGTGACATCCTTTCTTTTCTTTCTTTTTTTTTTTTAACTGATACGGCAGCAAATATTCCATTTCTCAAAAATGTAACCTTCCAGGACAGAGAGTAATTAAGTCAGTCCCATGAACTGGATGTGAAGTAAATGCTGGGATCCTGGGTCTAGGAGCTCGGGGAAATTCAGGAGCAGGTAGGCAAAGGAACAGACCCCTTCATCTCGAACACCAAGCTTGGAGGGTGTCAGGCCTGTGGAAGGGGAATCATCTCCTCTACTCCAGAGTTTGAATGAAGCTGGGACCCCAAGAGTTCTAAGCAGTGAGGAAGTATCAGTACTAAGGAAGGAGGCAAAGAACTAAAAGATGATAAGGGTCAAGGCCACAGAAAGTGGGCTTTACAGGGGAAGAAGGCTACTCCACCTGCCTTCATTTTCCAAGTTTTGTATTGGACACTTGACTCCAAACAGAAGTGAGTAAAACTTTCCATCGAAAAAGGAATTTTCAAAGATGCTGCTAAACACCACTTCTTACATTATAGACTATGTGAGATTGGCAAAACTATTAGCTTCATTGAAAGAAATAAATGATTTATGTGAATGGCACTGAAGTGAATAAGCTAATGAAATCATACAAAGATTAGAACATCTCAGATTTCCATCAGGTCTGGACTTGTGATGACTTTTTTTTCCCCCCTGACATTTGCTTCTAGTTACTTACTCTATTCCTTTGGAGCTCTGGCTGATCTGAAGTCTGAGTCAAAGGAATGGATATTCCCCATAGTATATTGTGTCTCAGGGAATTTTGCTCTTATCACCCTTCCAACACTATTTTAATCCTATTTCTTAATAATTTCCATACTTGTCCTCACAAGCTAGTTGCCTTAATATTGGGTTGGCCAAGAAGTACGTTTGGGTTATGGAAAAACACAAGCGAAATTCTTGGCCAAACCTATTTGAAAGTGCTGGTTTATCTGTCCACACATTGGCAGTATATGAGATTGAGTATAATAATTTAACTTTTCTGTAGTAGTTACAAACTCTTATTCCAAAACCAATTTATGGAATTTTCCAGGCAACAGAAATTGGTTATGGAATAAGAGTTTGTAACTAAAGCTCATTATAAAAAGTTTTTGGAGAACTCCACCATCAAGGAAGAACTTTGGTCATCATACTTGCCTAACAGTCATGACTTCTTAGCCTGAATCTATGACTCATGTTGAAATTATGTTGCATGACTTTCTAATATGGAAGTCATGAGTATTATTTAAGTATTATAGGTTTATGGCACCATAAACTTGAAACAAGATCCTCTTTCTTCTTATCATATCAGCGTGGAAATTTGAACACATATCCTGCATTTCCAATGTTTGATATAGCCATCTAAAATACAATAATACTCGAGTTCTAAACAGCTTTGAATAAAGTTACAAAGTAGGAGCAATTCGAAAATAGTTGCATGTTCTGTATTCAAAACTACTGTTGTTATAAATGGAATTATGCAGGTGAAACATGAGCAGAATGTCTAATCATAATAAGTACTAAATATTTTTATTATTGGAGTAGGAAACAGCAACCCACTCCAGTATTCTCACCCAGAAAATTCCATGGACAGAGGAGCCTGGTGGGTTATAGTTCATGAGTTCCTAAAGAGTTGGCCACAACTGAGCAATGGAGCACAATATTATTAGAGTATTACAGGTAATTATCTCTTGAGATATTAAGAGATATAATTAAAATATAACTATCTCTTAATTATAACACTTGAGCATTATACTGACATCTGATAATAGTTATGTGATATTCGCTGGGTCATTTTAGGCTGTTTCTTCCACAGTGTGGTAGTCCCATACAAATTATAAAATATTTTAATGTACATTGTGTTAATCATTCAGTTATGTCCAACTCTTTGCAACCCCATGGATTGTATCTCACTAGGCTCCTCTGTCCATGGAACTCTCCTGGCAAGAATACTGCAATGGGTTGCCATTTCCTTCTCCAGAGAAACTTCCCCACCCAGGGATAGAACCCAGGTCTCTACATTGCATGCAGATTCTTTACAGTCTGAGACATCAGGAAAGGCCCATTAATGCACATTATCTTATTAAATATGTTCAGTCACTGTTTAACCAGGATAAATCACTGCTTCACAGCTGAGGAAACAGGATAGAAGAGTAGGCAAAGGATGTGCCTCATAGTTAATGAGTGGTCAAGATTAAATTAAATCTAAATGTTTAACGTCAATGCTCTTTCCACTTTTGAAATGTATGAGTCTATATTTCTGTGATTATTTAAGGAGCTATCAGGACTACCAGGGTCAGACAATGTGGTATTCACTCTTGACCTCCCCAGAACCTGGCAAATTCATTAGCAAATGATAAGTCCTCAGTCAATACACTAAACTGGACCCTCTCAGGATATGTGGCCTCTGGCAACACATTGTCTAACATCCCAACCTACTTATGGTTGGGATTTGCTCTGAGCTAGATGTTGTCAGGAAGTTTCCATAAGCCTCTTATCCTTATCCATCAGAGAGCAGACAGAATGAAAACCACAATCACAGAAAACTAACCAAACTGATCACATGGACCACAGCCTTGTCTAGCTCAATGAAACTATGAGCTGCCGTGTACAGCCACCCAAGACAAACGGGTCATGGAGGAGTGTTCTGCCAAAATGTGGTCCACTGGAGAAGGGAATGGCAAACCACTTCAGTATTATTGACTTGAGAACCCCATGAGCGTATGAAAAGGCAAAAAGGTATGACACTGAAAGATGAACACCCCAGGTCGGTAGGTGCCCCATATGCTAGTGGAGATCAATGGAGAAATAACTCCAGAAAGAATGAAGACACGGAGCCAAAGCAAAAACACTACCCAGTTATGGATGTGATGGGTGATGAAAATTAAGTCTGAAGCTGTAAAGAACAATATTGCATATGAGTCTGTAATGTTAGGTTCATGAATCAAGGCAAATTGTCAGTGGTCAAACAATAGATGATGAGTGAACATCATCATTTTAGGAATCAATGAACTAAAATGGGCTGGAATGGGTGAATTTAGCTCACATGACCATAATATCTACTACTGTGGGTAAGAATCCTTTAGAAGGAATGGAGTAGCCATCATAGTCAACAAAAGAGTCCAAAATGCAATACCTGGATGCATTCTCAAAAATGACAGAATGATCTCTATTCATTTCCAAGGCAAATGATTCAATATTACAATAATCCAAGTCTATGCCCCAAGCAGTAATGCTGAAGAAGCAGAAAAGTTCTATGAAGACCTTCAGGACCTTCTAGAACTAACACCCAAAAAAGATATCTTCTTCATTATAGGGGACTGACATGCAAAAGTAGGAAGTCAAGAGCTATCTGGAGTAACAGGAAAATTTGGCCTTGGAGTACAAAATGAAGCAGGTTAAAGGATAACAGAGTTTTGCCAAGAGAATGAACTGATTATAGCAAACACCCTCTTCCAACAATGCAAGAAAAGACTACACATGGGCATCACCAGATGGTCAACACTGAAATCAGATTGATTATATTCTTCGCAGCCAAATATGGAGAAGCTCTATACAGTCAGCAAAAACAAGACTGGTAGCTGACTGTGGCTCAAATCATGAACTCCTTATTGCCAAATTCAGACTTAAATTGAAGAAAGTAGGGAAAACCACAAGGCCATTCAGATATGACCTAAATCAAATCCCTTACGATTATACAGTGGAAGTGACAAATAGATTCAAGGGATAAGATCTGATAGAGCCTGAAGAACTATGGATGGAGGTTTGTGACAATATACAGGAGGCAGGGATCAAGAACATCCCCAAGAAAAAGAAATGCAAAAAAGCAAAATGGTTGTCTGAGGAGGCATTACAAATAGCTGAGAAAAGAAGAGAAGTGGAAGGCAAAGGAGAAAAGAAAAAATATACCCATTTGAATGCAGAGTTCCAAAGAATACCAAGGAGAGATAAGAAAGGCTTCCTCAGTGATCAGTGCAAAGAAACAGAGGAAAACAGTGGAATGGGAAAGAATAGAGATTTCTTCAAGAAAGTTAGAGATAACAAGAGAATATTTCATGCAAAGATGGGCACAATAAAGGACAGAAACGGTATGGACCTAACAGAAGCAGAAGATATTAAGAAGAGGTGTCAAGAATACACCGAAGAACTATAAAAAAAAAAAGATTTTCATGACCCAGATAACCATGATGGTGTGATCACTCACCTAGAGCCAGACACCCTGGAATGCAAAGTCAAGTGGGCCTTAGGAAGCATCACTATGAGCAAAGCCAGTGGAGGTGATGGAATTCCAGTTGAGCTATTTCAAATCCTAAAAGATCATGCTGTGAAAGTGCTGCACTCATATGCCAGCAAATCTGGAAAACTTAGCAGTGGTCACAGGACTGAAAAAGGTTAGTTTTCATTCCAATCCCAAAGAAAGGCAATGCCAAAGAATGTTCAAACTACTGCACAATTACACTCATTTCACATGCTAGCAAAGTAATTCTCAAAATTCTCCAAGTCAGGCTTCAAAAGTATGTGAATCATGAATTTCCATATGTTCAAGCTGAATTTAGAAAAGGCAGAGGAACCAGAGAACAAATTGCCAACATCAGCTGGATCATTGAAAAAGCAAGAGAGTTCCAGAAAAACATCTACTTCTGCTTTATTGACTACGCCAAAGCTTTTGACTGTGTGGATCACAGCAAACTGTGGAAAATTTCTTAAACAGATGGGAATGCCAGACCACCTGACCTGCCTTCTGAGAAATTTGTATGCAGGTCAAGAAGCAACAGCTAGACCCAGACATGGAACAGCAGACTAGTTCCAAATCAGGAAAGGCTTATGTCAAGGCTGTATATTGTCATCATGCTTATTTAACTTATATTCAGAGTACATCATGAGAAACACTGGGCTGGAAGAAGCACAAGCTGGAATCAAGATTTCTGGGGGAAATCTCAATAACCTCAGATACACAGATGACACCACCCTTATGGCAGAAAGCGAAGCAGAACTAAAGAGCCTCTTGACAGTGAAAGAGGAGAGTGAAAAAGTTGGCTTAAAGCTCAGCATTCAGAAAACTAAGATCATGGCATTTGGTCCCATCACTTCTTGGCAAATAGATGGGGAAACAATGGAAATAGTGACAGACTTTCTTTTTTTGGGCTCCAAAATCACTGCAGATGGTGACTGAAGCCATGAAATTAAAAGACACTTGCTCCTCGGAAGAAAAGCTATGACCAACCTAGACAGCATATTAAAAAGCAGAGACATTACTTTACCAACAAAGGTCCATCTAGTCAAAGCTATGTAGTCATGTATGGATGTGAGAGTTGAACTATAAAGAAAGCTGAGCACTGAAGAATTGATGCTTTTGAACTGTGGTATTGGAGGAGACTCTTGAGAGTTCCTTTGACTACAAGGAGCTCCAAACTGTCCATCCTAAAGGAAATCAGTCCTGAATATTCATTGGAAGGACTGATGTTGAAGCTGAAGCTCCAATACTTTGGCCACCTGATGTGAAGAACCAACTGTTTGGAAAAGAACATGGTGATGGGAAAGACTGAAGGTGGGAGGAGAAGGGACGGCAGAGGATGAGGTGGTTGGATGGCATCACTGACATGATGGACATGAGTTTGAGTAAGCTCTGAGAGTTGGTGATGAACAGGAATCCCTGATGTGCTGCAGTCCATGGGGTTGCCAAGAGTCAGATACGACTGAGCGACTGAACTGAACTGATCTGAATAAAGTTTTACCCATAGCAAGAGGAGACTAGAATGAGGATAAAACTAAATGATCCATAAGCAGAAATAGCTGGAGGGATGAAAGTTAAGACTGTTTGGTATTTAATAAGAGGTGCAGTGACTTCACTTTTTTTTTTAACTTGCGCAATATTATCATAGGACCTTATTTTGTCTCAGTTTTTTTCATGGTCTTGCAGTAACTTGGAGGTTGGTATCCCACGACATGGTGGCTTATGTCTAACAGGAGAGTAATATGACCTGGCTATGTCAGACCAGCTTCTGAAATGTCAGAGGCTGCTGCTCTTTTTAGTCTTCTGTTTACTTCCAGATGGTTAAATAGCAGTCATTTTGGAGAAAGAAACTGACGTGAATTGGAAGACGGTACAATGTGCTGAGGTGCTACAATGAAAACTTCCTAACCCAGGGATCGAACCTGGGTCTCCCACATTGCAGGCAGACTCCCTACCATCAGAGCCACCAGGGAAGTCCTAGCACATTGCATCATCTTCCAACTGATGTAAAGTTGACGTGCTAAGACGTCAAACTTAGGAGATAGTGAGGGACAGAGAATCCTGGTGTGCTGCAGTCAGTGGAGTCACAAAGAGTCCAGTGTGACTTGGCGGCTGAACAACAGCAAAAATACAGTGTGCTAAAGAGATTATTAAAAAAATCATCTCATCCTCATGGATTTAAACTGACTTGCTTGAATAAAAGAAACATAAAATATTTCCATTAGCTTCTATTCACTGTGGATTCCTCCCCATCCTATTTTTTGCTTTTCTGTCCCTACCTGAAGACAACAGTATTCTGAGTTTATACTCATAATTCTCTTGTTTTATTTTTATGCCTTTATTACATAAAAGGTCTAATAATAGGTTGTTGAGTTTAGCTTATGTGTGACCTTCATAAAAACTTTGCCCTGTTTGTACATACTCTAGAGGGGTGTCTCAGTGAATAAAGAGCCAGAGAATCTCTAATTGTTTTAGACTTTGTGAACCTTTGGTCTCTGCCACCTCTACCCTGCTGTTGGGGTGGGAAAGCAGAGTGGGCTCACCCATGTTTAAACACAATTTAACTTAAAAAGCAGGTGATGGGCTGTGTACTGTAGTTTGCTGCTCCTGCTCCAGAGAAACTCTGAACATGTACATACACAGTGAATGCAAGAGTTCCTCTATGGTGTGTACAAAACAATGCTATACAGGTTACAAAAATTTAACATGTTCTATCAAGTCTTCGGCAGAAGCGCGCAGGCTGTGATGGATCGCGCAGAAGTACAGAAATTCTGAAAAAGATGGGAATACCAGACCACCTGACCTGCCTCTTGAGAAACCTATATGCAGGTCAGGAAGCAACAGTTAGAACTGGACATGGAACAACAGACTGGTTCCAAATAAGAAAAGGAGTACATCAAGGCTGTATATTGTCACCCTGCTTATTGAACTTACATGCAGAGTACATCATGAGAAGTTCTGGGCTAGATGAAGCTGGAATCAAGATTGCCAGGAGAAATATCAATAACCTCAGATATACAGATGACACCACCCTTATGGTAGAAAGCAAAGAAGAATTAAAGAGCCTCTTGATGAAAATGAAAGAGGAGAGTAAAAATGTTGCTTAAAACTCAGTGTCCAGAAAATTAAGACCACGGCATCTGTTCCCATCATTTCATTGCAAATAGATACAGAAACATTGGAAACAGTGACAGACTTTATTTTTTGGGCTCCAAAATCACTGCAGGTGGTGACTGAAGCTCCTTGGAAGAAAAGTTATAATCAACCTAGATAGCATATTAAAAAGGAGAGACATTACTTTGCCAACAAAGGTCTGTCTAGTCAAAGCTATGAGAGTTGGACTATAAAGTTGAGCACCGAAGAACTGATGCTTTTGAACTGTGGTGTTGGAGAAGACTCTTGGGAGTCCCTTGGACTGCAAGGAGATCCACCCGGTCCATCCTAAAGGAAATCAGTCCTGAATATTCATTAGAAGGACTGATTCTGAAGCTGAAACTCCAATACTTTGGCCACCTGATTCAAAGAACTGATTCATTTGAAAAGAGTCTGATGCTGGGAAAGATTGAATATGGGAGGAGTAGGGGTAGACAGAGGATGAGATGGTTAGATGGCATCACCAACTCAGTGGACATGGGTTTGAGTAAACTCTGGGAGTTGGTGACGGACAGGAAGACCTGGCATGCTGCAGTCCATGGGGTCACAAAGAGTCGGTCACGACTGAGCAACTGAACCGAACAGAACGGGGAGATCCCCTGGAGGAAGGCATGGCAATCCACTCCAGTATTCTTGCCTGGAGAATCCCATGGATAGAAGAACCCGACAGGCTATAGTCCATAGGGTTGCAAAGAGTTGGACTCAGTTGAAACGACTTAGCATGCATACATGTAACCTATCAATAAAACAGATGGCTTTCTCCATAGTTCTTAAGCTTTAATGAAACCTAAGCAGAGAAGGATTATAGCAGGGAAATTTCAAATTAAGAGATATTGTGGGGATTCTGGGGTTGGCCCAGTGGTTAAGACTCCGAGCTCCCAATGCAATTAATGCTGAGTTGATCCCTGGTCTGGGAACTAAGATTCACATGGCCTAGGACATGGTCTAAAAATTAAAAGAAAAAAAAAAAAAGGAGAGAGAGAGATGGTGCACTGCTGTTTCCCAGCACAGCACCTGACACATAATAAGTGCTTCATTTGTTTGAGCTTGATAAAGTTCATTTCTCTTTTAGGACCCACAGTCATTCCTGTATTAGGACTCATGGAGTAGAGGTTGACCCAGTGCCAAGCCCAAGTCACAAACCTAAGCCTAATCAGCCTGTCCTTTGGGGCAACACCTGTCAGGGAAAATCACCATCCACCAGTCACCATCCTTCAGTTCAGCCTTAGCTGGCTCACCTTTCCCTAGAAAATAGGACCTGCTACCTTATGGTTCAGTTCAGTTCAGTTCAGTTGCTCAGTCAGTCTGACTCTTTGCGACCCCATGAATCACAGCACGCCAGGCCTCCCTGTCTATCACCAACTCCCGGAGTTTACTCAAACCCATGTTCATCAAGTCGGTGATGCCATCCAGCCATCTTATCCTCTGTGAACCCCTTCTCCCTCTGCCCCCAATCCCTCCCAGCATCAGGGTCTTTTCCAATGAGTCAACTCTTCACATCAGGGGGCCAAAGTATTGGAGTTTCAGCTTCAGCATCAGTCCTTCCAATGAACACCCAGGACTAATCTCCTTTAGGATGGACTGGTTGGATCTCCTTGCAGTCCAAGGGACTCTCAAGAGTCTTCTCCAACACCACAGTTCAAGAGCATCAATTTTTTGGTGCTCAGCTTTCTTCACAGTTGAACTATCACATCCATACATGACCACTGGAAAAACCATAGCCTTGACTAGATGGACCTTTGTTGGCAAAGTAACGTCTCTGTTTTTTAATATGCCGTCTAGGTTGATCATAACTTTCCTTCCAAGGAGTAAGCGTCTTTTAATTTCATGGCTGCAATCACCATCTGCAGTGATTTTGGAGCCCCAAAAAATAAAGTCTGCCACTGTTTCCACTGTTTCCCCGTCTATTTGCCATGAAGTGATGGGACCAGATCCCATGATCTTAGTTTTCTGAATGCTGAGCTTTAAGCCAACTTTTTCACTCTCTTCATTCACTTTCATCAAGAGGCTTTTTAGTTCCTCTTCACTTTCTGTCATAAGGGTGGTGTCATCTGCACATCTGAGGTTATTGATATTTCTCCCCGCAATCTTGATTCCAGCTTGTGCTTCTACCTTATAAGGAAATCCCTAACCTCCTCTCTGGTAAAGCCCAGTTTTTCACATTGCCTCTTCCATTTACAGGATGATTGAATCAAATTTCTTGATAGAACTTGATGTAAAAACCTTATCTAATTTTTTAAAATAATGTTATTGTTTGTGTATTTTCAACTGTGTTGGGTCTTCACTGCTGCATGGACTTTTTTGGTTGCAAGCAAGGGGCTACTCTCTAGTTGCCGTGTGTGGGCTTCTCATTACAGGGGCTTCTCCTTTGTGGAACACAGACTCTAGGGCATGTGGGCTCAGTTGTTGCAGCTCCCAGGTTCTAGAGCACAGGCTCAGTAGTTGTGGCACACGGGTGTAGTTGGTCCATGGCATGTGGGATCTTCCAGAATTAGGGATTGAACCCATGTCTCTTACGTTGGCAGGTGGATTCTTTACCACTGAGCCACCAGGGAAGTCCCTAAAAACCTTATCTAAATTTTTGATGATGCAGTCAGGGCAAAACCTGAGCCCTCCCTCAGCATACCTGAGTGCTACCAAGTCCAAGTCTGCTCTGCTCATACATCAGGCCATTGAGTCTACAGACTTACTGGAATAATGACTTTTATTCTGAAAGCTGGGAGACCCAGAGGACAGCAGACCCATGTCTCAAAATAACCATCTTATCAGGGTCTGGATGTTATAGAACAGTGATGGGAGGGTAAGTGAGGTGAGGGAACAAAGTATAAAAGCCATTTATTTTGCAAAATAGGAGGGGATGTGTTAATGTCTTCTTTCCTGCAGCCATTCACAGGTGGACAGAATCAGATTGTCTGTGTGAGCTGAACAAAGCCACTTGAACAGTCAGGCAGAGGGGCAGGGTTCCCTGAGAAAGGCAATTAGTCGTTGTTGCTCAGTCCCTAAGTTGTGTCCAACTTTTTGTGACCCCGTAGACTGCCGCATGCCAGGCTTCTCTGATCTTAACTATTTCCCATAGTTTGCCCCAACTCATGTCCATTGAGTTGATGATGCCATCCAACCATCTCATCCTCTCTCCTGCCCTCAATCTTCCCCAGCCTCAGGGTCTTTTTCAATACATAGGCTCTTCACATCAGGTGGACAACATATTCAGTTGATTTAGGGTTGATTTTCTTTAGGATTGACTGGTTTGATCTCCTTGCAGTCCCAGGGACTTTCAAGAGTCTTCTCCAGCACCACAGTTTGAATGCATCAATTCTTTGATGCTTCAGGCCATTATGTATGATTATAATAACAAAAGCAACAAAAACCAAAGTTTAGAATCAAAGAAACAGATCCAACAAGGAGTCAGAATTGGCTCTTCCCTGTTATATGAATATCTGCCTGGGCAGGGCTAGCCCTCTAGCTCCTCACCTCTAACCACACAAATGCTAGTTGAGGATCTCTGGAGGTACAAAAGGCTCAGCACCATATGTCCCCAGACCCACTCCTTTAACAGAGATCTGTGCTGAAGACTTGGTGGTCGGCATCCCTGTACCTTTGCTCCCACCCTCCAGCCCTGCTCCAGGAGAGAGCTCCAGAGTCTCTAGTCATCACCACATCCACCCTGAGTGCTGACCCAGCAGCTCCTCCCTAATGATATATTTCTGCTCGTGAGGAAAGACAGGAAGACCACTCCACATGCAAAGCCCATTTCCTGCAGATTCATAATGGCAACACATCACAGAGCCGCTGTGTCATGGGGCAACCCAGCTGTGCACGTATTCTTGCAACATATTTGAAATGCAGGCCCAGCAAATGTGTACGTGGTAGGAAGCATACTCATTCTAAGGAGTTATTTGACACAGGCTATTTTGAAGAAAATGTCTAACACATCTGTTTTTGTTTTTGCTTTTTTTTTTTTTTTTTAATGGTTCCTTTAAATGACTGCATAGCAAAAGAAGAAATGGAAGTAAAAGTGAATGGTATTGTGAAATTCAAAAAAAGTCTTCACAACATAAAAGTTGACAGATATTTTTTATTTGGCAGGAATTTTTAGGACTTTGAGCCCGGGAGGCAGCATTTTAAGTAACCCAGGAAGAATTACTCTGAGGAGGCATGGGGGGGGGGGGGGGGGAGGGACATATTATATAGAGGTTTTGCAACAAAAAACAGGTAATTTGAATGTCAAAAGATTACTGTAAATTAAAGAAAACTAGATATCACAAATTAAGGAGTTTAGTGCTTTTCTATGTGTGGGAAGATGCAAGAGCCTGGGCTCACTGAAATCATTCCTCTGATATGCATCTCAGCTCTCTGGGGCCAGGACCCTGTGTTTCCACATCCCAAGTTTCCTCAGGGCTCATTGTGGGGAGTGGCTGCTATTTGATGACTGCTAGATGGCTGTTATCTGATGACTGCTCAGTTCAGTTCAGTATAGTTGCTCAGTCATGTCCAACTCTTTGCGACCTCATGAATCACGGCACACCAGGCCTCCCTGTCCATCACTAACTCCCGGAGTTTACCCAAACTCATGTGCATTGAGTCGGTGATGCCATCCAGCCATCTCATCCTCTGTCGTCCCCTTCTCCTCCTGCCCCCAATCCCTCCCAACATCAGGGTCTTTTCCAATGAGTCAGCTCTTCGCATCAGGTGGCCAAAGTATTGGAGTTTCAGCTTCAGCATCAGTCCTTTCAATGAACACCCAGGACTAATCTCCTTTAGGATGGACTGGTTGGATCTCCTTGCAGTCCAAGGGACTCTCAAGAGTCTTCTCCAACACCACAGTTCAAGAGCATCAATTTTTCGGTGCTCAGCTTTCTTCACAGTCCAACTCTCACATACATACATGACCACTGGAAAAACCATAGCCTTGACTAGATGGACCTTTGTTGGGAAAGTAACGTCTCTGCTTTTTAATATGGTATCTAGGTTGATCATAACTTTCCTTCCAAGGAGTAAACGTCTTTTAATTTCATGGCTGCAATCACCATTTACAGTGATTTTGGAGCCCCAAAAAATAAAGTCTGCCACTGTTTCCACTGTTTCCCCATCTATTTCCCATGGAGTGATGGGACCAGATGCATGATCTTAGTTTACTGAATGTTGAACTTTAAGCCAACTTTTTCACCTCTTTCACTTTCATTAAAAGCCTCTTTAGTTCCTCTTCACTTTCTGCAATAAGGGTGGTGTCATCTGCATATCTGAGATTATTGATATTTCTCCTGGCAATATTGATTCCAGCTTTTGTTTCATCCAGCCCAGTGCTTCTCATGATGTACTGTGCATATAAGTTAAATAAGCAGGGTGACAATATACAGCCTTGACATACTTTTTTTCCTATTTGGAGCCAGTCTGTTGTTCCATGTTAGATCTAACAGATCTAACTGTTGCTTCCTGACCTGCATATAGGTTTCTCAAGAGGCAGGTCATGTGGTCTGGTATTCCCATCTCTTTCAGAATTTTCCACAGTTTATTGTGATCCACACAGTCGAAGGCTTTGGTATAGTCAATAAAGCAGAAATAGATGTTTTTTCTGGAACTCTCTTGCTTTTTTGATGATCCAGCAGATGTTGGCAATTTGATCTCTCGTTCCTCTGCCTTTTCTAAAACCAGCTTGAATATCTGGAAGTTCATGCTTCACATATTGCTGAAGCCTGGCTTGGAGATGTTTGAGCATTACTTTACTAGCGTGTGAGATGAGTGCCATTGTGCGGTAGTTTGAGCATTCTTTGGCATTGCCTTTCTTTGCGATTGGAATGACAACTGACTTTTCCAGTCCTGTGGCCACTGCTGAGTTTTCCAAATTTGCTGGCATATTGAGTGAAGAACTTTCACAGCATCATTTGTCAGGATTTGAAATAGCTCAACTGGTATTCTATCACCTGCACTAACTTTGTTTGTAGTGATGCTTTCTAAGGCCCACTTGACTTCACATTCCAGGATGTCTGGCTCTAGGTGAGTGATCACACCATCGTGATTATCTGGGTCATGATCTTTTTTGTACAGTTCTTCTGTGTATTCTTGCCACCTCTTCTTAATATCTTCTGCTTCTATTAGGTCCATACCATTTATGTCCTTTATTGTGCCCATCTTTGCATGAAATGTTCCCTTGATATCGCTAATGTTCTTGAAGAGATCTCTAGTCGTTCCCATTCTGTTGTTTTTCTCTATTTCTTTGCATGGATCACTGAGGAAGGCTTTCTTATCTCTCCCAGCTATTCTTTGGAACTCTGCATTCAAATGGGAATACTTTTCCTTTTCTCCTTTGCTTTTCGCTTCTCTTCTTTTCACAGCTATTTGTAAGGCCTCCTCAGACAACCATTTTGCCTTTTTGCATTTCTTTTCCATGGGGATGGTGTTGATCCCTGTGTCCTATACAATGTCATGCACCTCCATCCATAATTCATCAGGCTCTCTATCAGATCTAGTCCCTTAAATCTATTTCTCACTTCCACTGTATAGTCATAAGGGGTTTGATTTAGGTCATACCTGAATGGTCTAATGGTTTTCCCTACTTTCTTCAATTGAAGTCTGAATTTGGCAATAAGGAGTTCATGGTTTGAGCCACAGTCAGCTCCCGGTCTTGTTTTTGCTGACTTTATAGAGCATCTCCATCTTTGGCTGTGAAGAATATAATCAGTCTGATTTTGGTGTTGACCACCTGATGACTGCTAGATGGCAGGTGTTCTTTCCTTCCTGAGTTTTATTAGGGCTCATCAGCTCACTTTCCCTGGGGGCTACAATCACTGATGATTGTGACATTCTTTGTTTACTGATATGAGAGGGTTGGATGGCATCACCAACTCAATGGACATGTGTTTGAGCAAGCTCCGGGAATTGATGATGGACAGGGAAGCCTGGTATGCTGAAGTCCATGGGGTCACAAAGAGTTGGACACAACTGAGCAACTGAACTCATGGTAGGAAATATTCCATTTACCAGTATCACGCAGATAAAGCCCACCTGAGTTCTTTATGTATAAAAGACACATGATGCCAGACAGGCAGCAACCAGAAATAATCAAAAGGGAATTCCACACTTTACTTCTGTCTCTTGGAAGAACACTAAAAGGTTTCTGGTTGGGAACCCATAGCGCCATCTTGTCAATCCCTTTGCAAGTCTCTCAGCACTGGCCCGACCCCCAGCATCTCCCTCGCACTCTGGACGTTGCTCATCTGTTCCGGTGTCTCTCTACTCACATCCCCTCTCAGACCTTTGGAACTCCTCACTCTGCGATTCATCCTGCTCTCTCTCCCTCCCTTTTCCTAGCCCTTGATTGTATCAGTTAACTTACCCTCTGGCTTCTTGTCATTTCCTCTTTGTGATATGCATTAGTCAAATTTCCCTACCTGGAAGCCAGGTAGCAAGAAACCTCCCCACAAAACAGAAGCAAAGAAAGAGAAGGAAGCAGGGATGGGAGATTGGGAACAATCATTCAGTAATAAATCTTTCATCAAATGTATTCACTTTATTCAATAAAAAACATTATAAATTTAAAAGTCAACTTATAATGAAAAGGTACTTTGTGTTAATTAAAAAGTGTGATGCTATTTGTCATAAAATTCTTCCATGAGCACAAACAATTGTACAAAATATTTGCCCCTCCCTACCCCACCCTGCCCAGTCCCTCCCAACTTGTTCAAACATATTTTACCTTCCACATTCCCAGTTTCTGGTTCCATATCCCAGTTTTCATATTTGTTTTTACCCTTCGTTTGCTCTGGAAATTCTTAAATTTCACTTTTAATGTTTTATTTATTTTATATATACAGATTGTCCCACCTGATTTCTAGTTCTTCCTGCTGTCTTTTTTTTTTTTTTTTTTTTTTTTTTTTTTTGATATTTTACACCATTTCCTGGGATGAGAATGTCCCCTAACTCCTCACTACACACACCTGGATTCTTCACTCCAAATTCAAACAGGTATAATTTACGTGTCTGTCTTGTTCTCTGGGCAATGATCTTACAGTAAAATCAGATTGATCTTTGCTTTGAGTTAAGCAGGCCTTCAGTGAATGCTGAGTGAATTCAATTCCATGGAGTTATTTTCAACATACTAACTCAAGCCCTCCAACTACCCAAAGCTATCCTTCACACTTTTTGCAGCTCCATTCCAGCACCTTCTCTGCTGTGCACCCTCCAGGAACTGTTCCATTTCTTCCTTCCTCCTCCCTATGCCTGCAGCCCTCTTCCATCAATGGTGGGCCAACGTAACCACCTCATATGTGCTTCCCTAGGCTTACATACAGGCAGTAACTTTTTTCAGTAAAAAGAGCAGAAGGCTTGATTCAATTAACAACAATAATCACACCATAGTGACAGCTGTTGAGTATCTACCATGTGTGTTCACTGTACAAAGCAATTTGCAAGCATTATCTAATTTAAAGTATACAATAAAGTATACAATTTAAAGTCCATAGGGTCATAATGATTTAGACATGACTGAAGTGACCTAGTACACACGTGTATAAAATCTTATCATCTACAAACAGTGATAGTTTTACTTATTATTTTTCAATTTGGATTGTTTTTATTTCTTTTTCTTCTCTGATTGCCATGACTAGATCTTCCAAAACTAAGCTGAATAAAAATGGTGAGAATGGACATCATTGTCCTGTTCCTGATCTTAAAGGAGATTCCTTTAAGTTTTCACCATTGAGAATGATGCTTGCTTTGAGTTTGTTGTATGTGAGCCTAATCATGTTTAGGTAAGTTCTATGTCCACTTATCGGAGCAGTTCTGTTCTGTTTTTATGTGGTTGCTGAGTTTTGTCAAAAAGCTCTTTTTTTCTCATCTACTCAGATAATCATGTTGCTTTCATCTTTCAATTTGTTAATGTGTTGTATCACGATGTTTGATTTGTAGGTAGAGAAAAAGCCTTGTGTCCCTAAGATAAAAATCTCTTGATCATGGTGTCTGGTCCTTTTAATGTATTGTTGGATTTGGTTTTCTAGTATTTTGTTGAGGTTTCTGTGTCTATGTTCATTACAGTTATTGGGCTGTAATTTCTTTTGAGGGGTAACTTCTGTGATTTTGATATCAAGGTGATGGTGGCGTTTAGATTGAGTTTGGAAGTGTCCCTTCCACTGCAAATTTTTGGAGTCATTTCAGAAATATTGGTGTTAACTCTTCTCTAAATTGGTAGAATTCACCTGTAAAACTGACTTGCCCTGGAATTTTATTTTTTGGGGAGTTTTAAAATTATTGATTCAATTTCCTTACAGGTAATTTGTCTGTTCACATTTTCTATTTCTTACTGGTTTAGTACTGGGATATTGTACATTTCTAAGAATTTCCATTTCTTCTAGACTTTCTAGCTGATTGGTGTGTAGTTAACTGCAGTGGTCTCTATAGTCCACTGAATTTCTGTGTAATCTGTTGTACCTTCTCCTTTTCCATTATTGAGTATATTCTATGGACCCTCCTCCATTTTTTTTTTTTTTTTTTTGATTAGTCTGGCTTAACTTTTGTTAATTCTGTTTCAGCTTTTAATTTTTAGGAGGTTATGAAAAGTGAGTTTATTGCTTTAGTGCCCAGAAGGTATTTTTTTAATAATGTTAGATAACATTCACTAGATGATTTTAATGTTTATATATTTCTTCTCCCTGTAGCCCACTGTTCATTTTTATATGTTGAACTTACAGAAATTGACATCTATATTTGACAATGCAGAACCTTTTATAAATTTCATACATTTACCATTTCCTTTATATCAATATTTTTCACATTCATTCCTTTAATGTGTATCAGAAATATTTAGTGTGTCCCTGTGTGATGGACGTATGTTGTGTCCATCATGCCTACTGCAGCATCAGGCATCTGGTAAGTATTTGGATGACTGAACAGTTTGTGTAGTTGGCTGGGTTCACATGTTATTGACTTATACACAAGGAAGAAATGTAATAAGAAATGCTGAGATAAAATTTTGCACACATAGACAGAAAGTTGAGGAGATCATAAAGAAAATAATTGGGAGATATTTCTTTTAATTACAAGTACTCTACAGTAAAACAACTTGTCATTTTGTGACTTCTGAAAATTATTAAAATATCATCACTGTCTTTTATATATAAAGAATTATTGTGAATCTTTCAGAAATATAAGGCACTATTCTACATGTGCAAAATATATCAATGAATAAAAAAGACAAATTACAGCTAGAATCTAGCTGAGGGGAATAAATAGAATGCATTAAAAAGAAGGTAATTCTAAGAACTTCCTGCCCCTTCATGGATCACAGCCTTGTCATGGAAATGGGTCTTGCATAACTCAGTGGAGCTATGAGCCATGCCATGCAGGACCACCCAAAATGGAAAGGTCAATGTTCTGGCAAAACGTGGTCCACTGAATTAGGAAACAGGAAACCACTCCAGTATTCTTGCTGCCAGAACCCCATAAACAGTATGAAAAGGCAAAAATATATGACACTGGAAGATGAGCCCCTCAGATCAGTTAGTGTCCAATATTCTACTTGGGAAGTTCAGAGGGTAATTACTTTTAGCTCCACAAAGAATGAAACAGCTGGGCAAAAGCCTAACAACATTAAAAATGCTGACATTAAATTAAAAAAAAAGTGTTCCTAGGAAGGAACGCTATGAGGAATGTAGACAGTGTATTAAAAAGCAGAGACGTCACTTTGCCAACAAAGGTCTGTATAGTCAAAGCTAGAATTTTCCTGGGAGAAATATCAATAACCTCATCTATGAGAAACCATCCTTATGGCAAAAAGCAAAGAGGTACTAAGGAGCCTTTTGATGAAGGTGAAAGAGACGAGTGAAAAATCTGGCTTAAAACTTAACATTCATAAATGAAGATCATGGAATCTGCCCCATCACATCATGGCAAACAGATCAGAAACAATGGAAATAGTGACATATTTTATCTCCTTGGGCTTCGAAATCACTGCAGGTATTGACTGCAGCCATGAACTTAAAAGAACACTTGCTCCTTGAAAGAAAACCTCTGACAAACCTAGACAGCATATTAAAAAGAAATACGTGGCTTATAAAGCTTCATATAGTCAAAGGTATGCTTTTACGAGTAGTCATGTGCGGATGTCAGAACTGGATGGTAAAAAAGGCTGAGTGTTGAAGAATTGATGCTTTTGAACTGTGGTGTTGGAGAAGACTCCTGAGAGTCCCTTGGACTGCAAGATAAAACAAGTCAATCCTAAAGGAAATCAACTCTGAACATTCATGGAAAGGACTGATGCTGAAGCTGAGGCTCCAGTACTTCGGCCACCTGATGCGAAGAACTGACTCATTGTAAGAGAACTTGATGTTGGGAAAGATTGAAGACTGAAGGAGAAGTAACGACAGAGAATGAGATGGTTGGATGGCACCACTGCCTCAAAGGACATGAGTTTGAGCAAGCTCTGAGAGTTGGTGATGGACAGGGAAGCCTGGCTTGCTGCAGTCCCTGGGGTCACAAAGAGCTGGACATGACAGAGTGACTGAACTGCTGAAAAATTAGTGATGTTGAGCATCTTTACATATTTTTAGTGGCCATCTGTATGTCTTCTTTTGAGGAATGTTTATTAGATCATCAGTCCTTTTTTGCCCTACATGTGGTCTTTGTATGTGTTAGAAATTAATATCTTATCAATCACTTTATTTGCAAATATTTTCTAGCATTATCTGGTTTATCTTTTCAATTTGTTTATGATTTCCTTTGCTTTGCAAAAGATTTTAAGTTTAATTAGGTCCCATTTGGGACCTGTTTTCTTTTATTTTCATTACTCTAGAGACATATATAAATGTAGATATTGCTGTAATGTATGTTCTACCTATGTTTTACTCTAAGGGCTTTATTGTATATAGCCTTATACATAGATCTTTGATCCAGTTTGAATTGATTGTTGTATATGATATTAGAGACTATTCTAATTTTTCTAATTTTTTTCTTTTACATATAGTTGTCCAGTTTTCCCAGCACCACTTGTTGAGGATACTGTCTTCTATCCATTGTATGGTCTTGCCTTCTTTGTCATAGATTAATTGGCAATAAGTATGTGGGTTTATTTCTGGGTTCCTAGCCTGTGTTATTGATCTATATGTTTCTTTTTGTGCCAGTGTCTTATAGTTTTGATGGCTCTGGCTTTGTAGCATAGTTGGAAGTCAGCAAGCTTGATTCCTTCAGCCCATTTTTCTCTCTCAATATTGATTTGTTTATTTGGGGTCTTTTCTGTTTTAGAGCAAAATGTTAAAAAAAATTTGTTCTAGTTTTGAAAAAAAAATCTCATTAGTAATTTGGTAGCAATCTCTGAATCTGTAGATTGCTTTGGGTAGTACAGTCATTTTGACAGTATTGATTCTTCTAATTAAAAATCATGCTGTATTTCTCCATCTGTATCATCTTTGATTTCTTTCATCAGCATCTTAGGGTTTTCTGAGTATCAATCTTTCGCCTCATTAGGTAAGGTCTTCCTAGTTGTTTTTTTTTTTCTTTTGAATGTGATAGTAAGTAGAATGGTTACCTTAATTTTGTTCACATTTTTCATTTTTAGTGGATAGGCATGCAAGAGAAATCTGTGTATTAATTCTGTATCCTGAAACTTTACTAAATTCATTGATTAGCTCTTTTAGCTTTATGAAAGTGTCTTTAGAATTTTCTATGTATAGTATTAAGTTTCCCATGTAGTGCTAGTGCTAAAGAACCTGCCTGCCAATGCAGGAGATGTAAGAGAGATGGTTCAGTCCCTATGTTGGGAATATCCCTCGGAGAAGGGTTCAGTAATCCACATCAATATTCTTGCTTGGAGAATTCCATGAATGCGGGAGACTGGCAGGATACAGTCCATAGGGTCATAAAGAATCAGACGTGACTGAAGTGATCTAGCACACACACATGTATCATGTCATCTACAAACAGTGATAGTTTTGCTTATTATTTTTCAATTTGGACTCTTAATTTTTTTCTTCTTCTCTGATTGCCATGACTAGAACTTCCAAAACTATTCTGAAACAAAATTGTGAGAATGGACATCATTGTCTTGCACCTGATCTAATAGGAAATTCCTTTAAATTTACACAATTGAAAATGATGCTGTTTTTAATTATTATGACTGACTATTCTTGCTGAGGCATGGGTGAGGGGTGACCCCAGGGTCCTCCAAGGCCCAGCAAGAGGCAGAGTACCACTCTTGAAGGGGCATGCAGAAGGCTGTGCCCCAGGGTCCCCCGTGGCCCAGCAAGAGGCAAGAGTGTCTATGAAGTTGTCAGAAACTCAGAGAAAACTGCCATAGAAAATTACATTTAATTTCCATCTAAAATAAGACACAAATGGACTTATCTATGAAAGAGAAAGAGACTCACAAATCCAGAAACTAACAGATGCCTGTGTGTGGACTTCCTTATTTCTCAGATGGTAAAGATTCTGCCTGAAATGTGGGAGATTCAGGTTCGATCCCTGGGTAAGGAAGATACCCTGGAGAAGGAAATGACAATCCACTCCAGTATTCTTTCCTGGAGAATCCCACGGGCAGAGGAGCCTGGTGGGCTACAGTCCATGGGGTCACAGAGTCAGACATGGCTAAGTGACTGACATACACACACAAAGGATGCCTATGGGGATTTGATTGTGCTGTCTTGCCAGATTGAAGTATAAATTAAGAAATAAAAATCACTATGTATAATTTAAGAAAAATAGTAGAACATCATGGGCAGCAGAGAGAAATACAGCCATGATTTTGCAGTAACTTTAAGTGGTATATATCCATGAAAGTATTGAATCACGCTGCTGTACCCCAAAGCGAATAGAGTAATGTGAATCAACTGTACCTCAGTTGAAAAAGAAAGAGTGGATGGATGGCTACAAACACAAGAAATAATCAAGACTGAAGGTTTGCAAAAATAAAAGTGGGAAAAGTTTAGGAGTAGAAACTCCCATCAATAAATCAATTTGGATGGAATTACTAAAAAAATCTCCATTGGTTCATCCACTAGAAAACACAATATGGAGGACCTTTAAAATATGAAATATGGAGGTGCGTGAGGAAACAGCAATCATGTGCCTGGGTGCGCAGTCAGGGAAAAGAAAGGTTTTCAAAGACAAGGGTACCCATGCCATCCCCGCTGGATCAGTTTCCAAAGGAAGGCCACGGCTGCAACCTAAGTGGACAAGGACACAGAAATGAGTAAAGAAAATGGGTTCTATATACACAATGGTATATGAATCGGCCATCAGGAAGAATCAAACAATGCCATGTTCAGGCACCGGCAAGAAGGTAGAGATGGTCATAGCAAGTGAAGTAAGAGAGATAGGAAGCGACAAATAGAACATGATCTCACTTGTAAATAGCATCTTAAAATGGATACATAGGAGCTCTTTGAGCCAAAATAAACAGTTCACAGACTTAGGAAAAACTCATCTCTCTTAGCAGAGAAGAAAGGTGTTGGGCATATAGAAATAAGCTACTTGTCTAACGTGTACACTACTGTTTAGAAAATAAGCCCCAAGGACCTAAGGGGTAACACTAGGAATAATATTCCACTTTCTGTCATAATCTATACAGGACCGGTCCCTGAAATACAGTATATACACATCAATGTGTGAGTGAATCAAGTGACTATGAGTTTAAAAAAAAAAAAAAAGCACTGACTTGTAATTTAGCTATATACTCAAGTTCAAATAACTAGATAAACACAATAAATATAGAAACATTTTGAGGAATGCTGACGCTATTCCCCTCATCCCCTGGTTACCTTGGCTGGTATCATATCTCTGGAGACTGGGTAGGCTTGAGTCCCAGGCTGGATTGTTTTGGGGCTCAGGGTTCTGGGAGGATGTGGCAGGCAATATGACCCCGCGATGTTCCTGGAGTGCCTCTTGCCCTCTGAAGGAGCCCTCAGTCTTCAGTACACGTGAAGTAAACGAAGAGATTTGAATTAACATAGACACACATATATGTATCCAAAACGACCTACTGAATAGCAGGTGGAAGTTTACTGAACTCACTGTGATCACCCAGATGGGACCAGGAACTTGAAAAATAGATAAATGTTCATTCATGAATGTATCAAGTTCCTGTACAACTGAAACATACGTAAAATCAGAAATCACTTGTATTCCAATGTAAAATCACACTGAAATGACGGGGGGAGGGGGGGTGGGGGGGTGGAAATGTGTGGGGCTGAGTAATGCTGCCGCCTTGTGGTTATTTTCTGGAACAACAGCTTGCAATGCTGCGCTGATAGGCCTTGAGTATTCTCAAGGCCAAAGGGCCAGGAAGTCAAAAACAGCTGATCTCAACAAATGTCCTAGGGGTAGTCATCAGAAAAGAATTTAAAACAGTGCCAAGTTACAGGGAGTTGCATCAAGAGGTAACATGAACTCACCCTTGAAAAGCACATAAAAAGCACATAAAAAGAGGTCAAAGTTACTAAATATGAGAAATGCAAATCGCAACCACCCGAAGGGATAACCTCATAGCGCTCAGAATAGCCATTGTCAGCAACTCGACAAACAGTAACTGATGGAGAAGGTGTGGAGAAAAGGGAATATTCCTTCCCTGACTCTGGCAATAGACATTGGTAAGAGACACTATGAGGCATCATGGGAGGCTTATTAAAACAAACAAAATGAGAATGAGGTTAGAATACTCTAACACCATACATGAAATGAACTCCAAATCATAAATATCTAAATGTCAGGAGGGATTCTATGAAACTCAAGGAAAACATAGGGAAGGCACGTGAGGATATAAACTACAAGTTCTTTTTGGGTTTGGATGACTTTATTGCAAGGTCTTTAGGAGTCCATCTCCTAGAACAATGAGAAATAAACCAAAACCAGGAAAACACAACCTACTTCAATTTCAAAGCAGGTGTCCAAAAAAGGAAACCTTCAGGAATGAAGGAGGCAACCTGGAATGCAAAGAACTGTTTCTAAACCAAAATACCCACAACCAATTCATCTCCAAAACCAACAAAAAGCTTACAATGTGGTAATATTTCAATAAAGTGGATTCTGTAAAAATATTGTGTCCTTCTGTTGTTCAGTTCAATTGATCAGTCATGTCTGGCTCTTTGCAACCTCATGGACTGTAGCATACCTGGCTTCCCTGTCCATCACCAGTGTCCATTGAGTCAGTGATGCCATCCAACCATCTTATCCTCTGTCGTCCCCTTCTCCTTCTCACTT
Source organism: Dama dama (assembly GCF_033118175.1). NCBI lineage: Eukaryota > Metazoa > Chordata > Mammalia > Artiodactyla > Cervidae > Dama > Dama dama. The sequence continues at coordinate 14,319,318 of NC_083707.1, forward strand.
CAATCTTTCTCAGCATCAGAGTCTTTTCTAAGGAGTCAGTTCTTTGCATCAGGTGGCCAAAGTATTGACGTTTCAGCATCAGTCCTTCCAATGAATATTCATGGTTAATTGCCTTTAGGATTGACTGATTTGATCTCCTTGCAGTTGAAGAGACTCTCAATTCTTGGGTACTCAGCTTTCTTTATGGTCCAACTCTCACATTCATACATGACAACTGGAAAAACCATAGCTTTGACTAGACGGACCTTTGTTGGCAAAGTAATGTCTCTGCTTTTCAATATGCTGTCTAGGTTGGTCATAGCTTTTCTTCCAAGGAGCAAGTGTCTTAATTTCATGGCTGCAGTCACCATCTGCAGTGATTTTGGAGCCCAAGAAAATAAGTATGTCACTGTTTCCATTATTTCCCCATATATTTGCCATGAAGTGATGAGACCAGATGCCATGGTCTTAGTTTTTTGAATGTTGAGTTTTAAGCCAGCTTTTTCACTCTCCTCTTTCACTCTCATCAAGATGCCCTTTAGTTTCTCTTTGCTTTCTGCCATTAGAGTGGTATCATCTGCATATCTGAGGTTGCTGATATTTCTCCTAGTAATCTTGATTCCAGCTTGTGACTCATCCAGCTCAGCATTTCACATGATGCACTCTGCATATAAGTTAAATAACCAGGGTGACAATATACAGCCTTGACGTACTCCTTTCCCAATTTGGAACCAGTTTGCTGTTCCATGCCTGTTTCTAACTGTTGCTTCTTGACCTGCATACAAGTCTCTCAGGAGGCAGGCAAGATGGTCTTATATTCCTATATCTTCAAGAACTTTCCACAGTTTGTTGTTATTCACACAATCAAAGGCTTTAGCATAGTTAATGAAACAGAAGTAGATGTTTTTCTGGAATTCTCTTTCTTTTTCTATGATCCAATAGATGTTGACAATTTGACCTCTGGCTCCTCTGCCTTTTCTAAATCCAGCTTGCACATCTGGAAGTTCTTGGTTCATATACTGCTGAAACCCAGCTTGAAGGATTTTGAGGATTACCTTGCTAGCCTGTGAAATAAACAGTTGTGCGGTAGTTTGAACATTCTTTGGCATTGCCTTTCTTTGGGATTTGAATGAAAGCTGACCTTTCATAGAGCCAATGAAAGTGGCTCTATGGCCACTGCTGAATTTTCCAAATTTGCTGGCACCCTGAGTGCAGCACTTTTATGGCATCATCGATTTTAGGGTTATGAAACAATATTGGCTGGAGTTTTATGCTCAACCTATGTAAGACCAAAGACAAACAAGAAATCCTGAGAGACACCAAAGTGGGGGGGGGGGGGGGAGGGTAGGGACAAAAACAAATCACCTTGTCTGGTGCTGAAATAACTTTCTAGGTCCAAGGTGGAAGTGCTCCTGTCTAGGGTGCCATGGCAGCAAATTGAAACTTGCATGATTTTTGTGTCTCTGGACACCTCCCTCTTGACCAGAAACTTGACTTGACTGCATATCCAGTCAGTCAATTCCCAAAGGCCAAGCCTGTTCTGGGACCTACACTTATTACCTGCTCCTTCTCATCCTAAACAAGATCAACTATGTGCCCAGCCAATCAGAAGTTTTCTATTTGCCTCCACTTTGTTCTTCATTCTTTCTTAGAAAAGCTTCTTGCCTTCTCCCCCCATTTTGCAATTTTCCAAATGGAGACTTTTTGCTTCATGAAGGGTTAAAGTTTGTTTGTATTTCCTGAATTTTCTTTAATCATTCTCTAACACCCTAGAGGAACAAAGCTAAATATTACATTTGATTTCTCAGAATCCATGAAAGCAAGAAGAGAGTCCAGTATTTAGTGTTGAGAAAAAATGACCCAACTTAGAATTCTATATCCTGGAAAATTATCTATCAAAGATGAAGGAGAAATATAGACTTTTTCAGACACACAAAGACTGAGTGAATTTGTTACCTTGGCAGAAATGGTAAAAGTAAGTTGTTTAGAGAAGGAAAATAATAAATTGTTTAGATAGAAGGAAAAAGATAGTTGTTTAGAGAGAAGGTCAGAAACTCAGGCCTATACAAAGGAAGAAAGAACATTGAGGAAAGAATAAGTGAAGTCAAAAATAAACTTCTATTTTTCTTAGTTCTCATGTATCTATCAGATAACATTTTGTGAAATGAGACTACCAACAATATATTCAATTATCTGAGCATATATACTTGTGTGTGCTTGTATATCGTCGTCCCAGGTAACTTAGCAGTAAAGAATCTGCCTGCTAATGCAGGGTATGTAGGTTTGATTCCTGGGTCAGGAAGATCCCCTGGTGAAGGAAATGGCAACCTGCTCCAGTATTCTTGCCTGGGAAATCCCATGGACAGAGAGCCTAGCAGGCTACAGTCCATGAGGTCACAAATAGACATGAGTTAGTGACTAAACAACAACAAAAACATGCTTGTATATAAATTTTAAAACTGACAGCAAAGATTATATGGGTTGAAGGAAGGGACAAGGATTATTTTGTTATTTTAAGGTATTTATACCACCTTTGAATTACGACATTATTTTAACGTGGCCTATGGTTAGCTGTAAATGTATGATGCAAACTCTAGGGCAACCACAAAAAAAGTAAAACTGAATATTTAAGTGATATGCTAATAAATGGGAGGAAGTGACATCATACAAAATGCTCAGGTAAAATCACAAAAGGCAGAAAGAGTGTCAAAAAATTAGATGGAAAAGGGCAACAAATAAACTACAGTAACAAATATGGTAGACACTAATCCAACTACATCAGTAATCACTTTGAAAGTCAGCGATCTAAATGACCAATAACTGATTGTAAGCTGGATCAAAGCAGCAGACTCAATCATACATTGTCTATAGGACACTCACACTGAGTATAAAGACAATCAGATGGAAAATCCACATGTAAACAGTAGTCAAGAGAAAGCAGGAGTAGCCTATTAATTTCACAGAGAACAAGCTTCAATGAAAGGAAAGGTGTCAGGGATAAAGAGGGCATTAAATAATGATGAAAGGATTAATTATCAGGAAGACATAACAATCCTTCATGTGAATGAACCCAATAATGGATAACCTGTGTGAAGGACAAACTAATAGAGTTGCAAAAGACATAGGTAAATCCGCTATCTGAGCTGGAGATTTCAACACCTGTCTATTAGAAACGGACAGATCATCAGGCAGAAAATCAGGAAGGACACAGTAAAACTCAACAATAACATCTAGGGACTTCCCTGGTGGCCCAGTGGTTAAGAACCCACCTTGCAATGCAAAGGACACGAGTTCAAACCCTGGTTCAGGAATTAAGATCCCACACGCCATGGAGCAACTACACCCATTGCCCTGACTGCTGAAACCACGTGCTTCAGAGCCCGCACCCCCAACCACCGAGCCTGCCCATCACAACTAGAGTCTGCACGCTGCAACCAGAGATTCCACATGACACAATGAAGATTCCATATGCCACAACCAAGACCCAACACGGCCAAATAAATAAATATTTAAAAAAATAACATTCATCACCTGGATACAATTCACATCTATGAATTATGACAACAACAGAACACACATTATTCTCATGCTCACATGGAAGAGTCATAAAGATATACCATGCCACACTCTGGGCCACAGACACACTTTAACAAATTTAAAGCAACAGAAATCATATAATGAACTTCCCTGTTGGTACAGTGGGTAAGAATCCACGTGCCAATGCAGGGGACACAGGTTTGATCTCTGGTCCAGGAAGATTCCACATTTTACAGGGATGAGCCCTAGAAGCTGATCAGACAAGCATGGCTTCCTCCTTCCAAGCTCTTTGCTCCAGATCATCTCTTATTGTCATGAGAGTGATGCTCTCCCATCCGTTCAACAATTTTAATTATTTGTTGCATGCTGGGAGACATGGCAGGGACTGAAGGCCTGATACTCCAAGCTGGGTGGCCCCTGGTTGTGGTTGTGGTCCTGCTGGGGTCCTGGGTTCTGGGGACCGTCTGATGTAGGCATGTTCTCCAGGTTGTCACGTCTACCACCAGAGACCATCAAAAAGGAGCTGGTGATGAAGCTTGCTTTATCCTTTCATGACCTCTCTTTTCCTTGGGGATCTCGAGCAAGTGTTCAGGTGTCCTGGGTTTGAGAAGCAGATTAAATCACACACATTCAAGCTCAGGAACCTCCATGTAATAGCCAGTCTCATGGGTCTGAGGGACTGTTTTCTTTCTCCATGAAATTCTGTGGCCATGCATCCTAGTTCTCTAGCTGAAACTTGCTTACCCATGCTCCTTGATGGCAGCGTGAAGACTCACTTACTCAGAGACATGAAACTTAAGCAAAGGAACAGCACTGAACTTGGGTTTGCAGCCAGTCCTAAAGCTCCATGTGCCCAAGGGAACAGAGTTACAGCATACTGCTCGTTGCCCTGAGGACTAAGAGCCTTCCACTCTTTCGGATGTAGAATATCTAGAATATCCAACGTCCTTTTCGTGTAATCACGGACTATGGGAGACAAAAGATGTGCTGCTGCTTTCTCACATCCTCAAATTATTGACATTATCTGATAAAGGAAGGCACTAATTTAAAATACCATACCATACCTAGACCTAGTGAGTGATTTTCCAATTAACAATCCCATGGCAACTAGCTAATTTGCCTGTTATATTAGTTTCACAAATGTTTTAATCTATTGTTCTGTGGTTTACAGTGATACATATTAGCAAAGCAAATCTTAGTTATCTGCATGTGTATATAACTGCTGTTATTTATGTGAATCTCACCTACATGACATTTTAAAAGTGTATTAAATAGCCTCCCTCAGCATTAACATGGCTGGAGAAATCAAATACCAAGGTTATCATCATTAGAATGCCATTAAATGTTTAATACTCTCTCCCAGAGATTGACAAAAGAATTCAACAATGTTTGCATCAGAGCTTCTTCAGTTCCTTCTTTTTCATAATTTTACATTTAATACCATCTATCAGTTTTATATAAAATAAATGCTTTTCTAAAAATTCTCATTTGGTGAGAATTAAGAACCTTTCAAAACATCATGCTACTTTCTGCCTCTCTGCTATTAATCACTTTTATGAATGAAAGACACAAATAGGTACAAAGATACATAAAGATCCCTGACTTGCGTCCTGTCTGTGAGAAGGGTTGGACGATGGCCACTCTGAGTGGTGTGAGGTGGTGTTTCTTTGTGATTTTGATTTGCATTTTTAATAATTAGTGATGCTGAACATCTTATTATATGCCTGTTGTCCATCTATTAGTTTGGGGCAAACGTAAATGTGGTTTCAAGCTGTAAATGTGGTTTTAAGCTGTTATAAATCATTATAACTAGGCTCATACATATCTTTATTAATCAAAATAGGAACGATTAGAATCAACACATTTTTGTCAATGAGAAATAAGTTTGTTTATTCCTTTAGCAAAAAAAAAAAAAAAAAAAATCCATGCTTCTGGATATGACATACTCTTGGATAACATTTTTTTGCATCCTGCTGGTTGTGGAGGCATTCTCCCTGCAAAAAGTCATCAAGTTGCTTGAGGAAGTAAGTGGTTAGCGAGAGGTCAGGTGAATATGGCAGATGAGGCAAAACATCGTTGCCCAATTTGTTCAACTTTTGAAGTTAGCTGTGTGATGTGGGATGAGACATTATCATGGAGAAGAACTGGACCCTTTCTGTGGACCAGTCCTGGCTGCAAGCCTTGCAGTTTTCGATGCATCTCATTGATTTGCTGAGCATACTCCTCAGATGTAATAGTTTCACTGGGATTCAGAAAGCTGTAGTGGATCAGTTCAGGCAGCAGACCACCAAACATTTACCATGGCATTTTTTTTCTTGCAAGTGTGGCTTTGGGAAGTGCTTTCAAGCTTGTACTCAGTTCATCCACTGAGCTGGTCTTCAACAGTGCATGTTTTTGAAAATAGTACATATTAAATGATTTCATTGAGATTGTTGCTATTATAAGTCCATCTGGACAAAGTGTATGCTATATTACACACACTCTCTTGCCAACCACCTACCACTTCTTCAAGCATCTTGATGACTTTTTGCAGGGAAAATTCTTCCACAACCAGCAGGATACAAAAAAGGAAAAAAACTGTCCAAGAGTTTGTCATATCCTGAATCAATATATGTGTTACTGTTGTGTTATCTCAAGAGAGAAGAGAAGTTATATTTTTAAAGGCTCTCATTTGAGATTCAGTAAAGAAGAAAGGCTAAACCCTTTTGCTAAGTAGCCGTTATAAAATAAATAGATTACAATAACATTTACAGAGTCTTAGTCTCCATCAAGGAGAAAGAAAATAACTAAACAAAGCAAGTAAAGCATTGTTTCCTTTACCTCAGATCCCCAGACACGTTAGCAGGGATGAGAACACGGTCCTGCTGGTGCTGTGACGCAGGGAGCAAAGCCTTCCTCCTCAGATCAGAGGGACACCGTGTCTCAGGTGTGGCTGAGGCCGTGCAAAACGAGCGATGAAGCATATCAGCAGCAGAACCAGAAAAGAAAGAGACGACTGGGCAATCACAGTCCACAAAAGGGCTATGTTTGTGTTTGTTCCAACTTGGCCAATTCTTTCTGCATTTTCTGAGAGTTTCCACAGAGACATTCTCACAAAACGATCCCCTTCTAAGCCACAGAGACACAACATGGACAAGATAGCAAGGAAACAAAGAAAAGACAGAATTTAGTTTAAACTTATAATGATGGGAAATGGAAGAGAAGTCCTTTTCTTTTGCTGGTATGATTACTTGGAAGGGCAGTAATTTTGTTAAAAATACTTTTCTGATAGCACTCAGGAATGGCCTTGCACCTACTCTTCTACCGCAAGCCTCGAATAATGGAATTCTGTAGAATGAAAATTCTCGGGACAGCTATCTAAATTCTATTTTAGAGGGAAACACTGATTCCACCCCCCCTACACCTCAAGTAATCTCTTTTTTAAAAAGTTATCAAAGTTATACATATATGGGAGAAAATTTATAACTTACTGCAAAGCAAACAGAAATTTTAATCATTTCCTGTGATTCCACTACCTAGAGAAAACAGCCACTAATGATATTTCTGATTAGTGTTTGTGTAGATGTACACAACAGTTTCTTGCTATCTCTCTGCAGCATTCCACTTCATCACCTTCCTGCTTAGAGACATGTGTAGTGCTGTGTTTTTAAGAAATGATTTTAAACTATTATGCAAGCAAAGCTTTAAATATAAAACTGAAATCATACGCTCATTACTTCCTTCTGAAGAATTCCAACTGCTGGAATTGCTTGCATGTATGGCTTCTGTAGAATTCTCTTGTGTGTTAATTACTTCACGGGTTTCCCTGGTGGTCCAGGGGTGGAGAGTCTGTCGGCCAGTGCAGGGGAAAGGGGCTTGATCCCTGGTCCAGGAAAATCCTACACGTCGTGGAGTAACCGCCTGTGCCCTGGAGCCCCTGCTCCATAAGATGAGAAGCCGCTGCCATGAGAAAGCCACACACCACAGCTAGAGAGTCGTCTCCACTTGCCACAATTAGAGAAAAGCCTCAGCAGCGGTGAAGACCCAGCACAGACAAAAATAATAAACAAATTAATTAATCAAAAATGTACTTCATTTGATTTGTAAAACTATCCTGGGACCTGGGTAGGCCCACTCTGACCCTGGTTAAAAGTTTATCGTATGGATGAGTAAACTGAAGCTGTTTAATGGAAAGCCACACTTGAACTGAGCTATATCACCTTAGATTCTGTGTGATTTTACAGAAGCAAACAGCAGAGATACACGTGGTATATCAAAGTGTTGCTGAGTGTAACAGTTGTAATAAATTGACAAAGTGAAAGTGAAACTCACTCAGTTGTGTCCAATTCTTTGCAATCCATGAGCAATATAGTCCATGGAATTCTTCAGGCCAGAATACTGGAGTAGGTAGCCGGTCCCTTCTCTAGGGAATCTTCCCGATCCAGGGATCGAACCCAGGTCTCCTGCATAGCAGGCAGATTCTTCACCAGCTGAGCTGCCAGGGAAGCCCATTGACAAGCTCCACGTAAATGGCCGTGTGGTGACACGCCGAGTGGTGTGTCTGGGTTTAACACAGATGCTGCGTCAGCTGCAGGCTTGGTTCCTGGAGAGGATCCCGGAACTGGGTGTTTGTTTCGGTTGTTTTAACAAAAGCCACCGTGCAGAGCCACTTTAAATGATCACAATTTTTGCCTTCCCTGCTGTCCCATTTTCCAGGTAGTTCTCCTAAATGCATGCCCTTCCCGGTCCAGACCAGTCTGTCTCTGGCCACTGGGCAAGAAGCGGACAGCATGGGGAGCTTGTGCTCCAGCTAATGAGGCCACGCATGAGCCCCACGTCCTTGTCGGCTGAAGCAAAATGCTGAACCTGTTTGCAGGGCAGCCCTGGAGACCCAGACTTAGAGAACAGACTCGGGGACCCAGTGGGGGAAGGAGAAGGTGAGACAAGCTGAGAGAGCAGCGTTGATGTAGACACACCACCACGTGTAAACAGACAGGCAGCAGGAACTGCTGTCTAGCCCAGGGAGCCCAGCTCCAGGCTCTGAGATGACCTAGAGGGTGGGATGGGGAGGAGGCAGGCCCACGTGGGAGGGGATGTGTGTGGACCTTAGCTGATTCACTTCATTGTACAGCCGAAACCAACACAGCATTGTAAAGCAACTATACCCCAATCAAAAAGATGTGTGTAAAAAAAAAAAGACATCACTCTGGACCTGTACCTCAAACAAAATAAACAATAAAGTGCATTTTAATAACATTCAAAAGAAAAAATGCAAAATATTTCAATTCTAATTTTAACCCAACTCAAACTACTACACTGAATACCAATATATCACTTAAATGCTAAAATTTATACATACAAAGTCCTACTCAATCTGAGTCCTACTTAACTCACCAGGGCTTAAAGTGAAGCCCTGTAAATACCTGGATGGATTTAATAACCCCATAAACACACAAGTTCCAGTCTACTAATGTCTCATATTGATACAATTACACATGCAATTATCTGCATCCAGTGAGAATGGTCTCTAAACATAGACGATTAAAAGAAGCAGACACCAGCTGCGCAAAAACAATGCCTTGTGTAACCCTGCCCTCTGGGAAATGGTAGGGATGAAAGGTAAGCTCAGCAGGTAGAGAACCTGCCTGCAAGGCAGGAGACACAGAAGATGCAGGTTCCATCCCCAGGTCGAGAAGATCCCCTGGAGGAGGGAATGGCAACCTACTCCAATATTCTTGCCTGGATAATCCCGTGGACAAAGAAGCCTGACGGGCTACAGTCGATGGGGCTGCGAAGAGGGAGACATTGAGAGTCAGTTCCTAGGCAGACTGATAAGTCAAGGATTCCCCAAGGAGGAGAGAGGGGTCTGGGGCTCTCAAGGAGGAGGAAAGGACAAACTTTTCTTTTTTTTTCCTCTACATTCCTTAGTCTTAATCACATAAAACTTTCTTTCTTTTTTTTTTTTCCGTTAAGCCCAGAACTGATGATTACACAACAAACAACTCAGTTTAAACTCTGTACTAAGGATTATATAACAACAGTGTATCCTGCTTGAGGACAGTTTCTCCTTCCTGAAAGCCTCTGACTAATCCTGATATTTTAGAATGTATATTATGGGAGTGGGCCTGGTAGAATCTTTCTATTGTTAAGTTCTAATTCTGTTACCCTAAAATGTAACTTGTGGGAGTGGGTCTGGTAAAATTTTCACAAACTTGAGACATTCTTTTGATTTATTGTAATAACTAATTAAAAAGCATATAGCTCCCTTGCTAACACTACCAAGGGGGTGTTCTTCATCCCCCTCCTGATGTCTATGTCAGCAGCTTTCTCTTTCCCTTTTCTTACTTTAATAAAACTCTGCTACACAAAAGATATTGAGTGATCAAGCCTGGTCCCTGGTCCCAAAGCTAAATCTTCTTTGGAGATCACAAATCCGACATTGTTCACCGTTAAGCCATCAACACGACTGAGAGATCATGCACACACAAGAGGAAGTCTGAGTAAGTTACATTAACTAATCAGGGTTGACGCATTGCATATCAGCCACTTCGGTCCTAAGATTAACTCATATCAGTAGAAATCCAGTGTAAAGCAAGTTAAGGATTGCTTCAAAATAAAGTTAAGTCCTAACAAAGCTGTAAAAATCCATAGCTAAAAGAAAATAAGCTATGACATAAATTTAACATGTGTATATTACATATGAATGTTAAGAGAATCTCAAGAGCTAGTAACACAAAGAAAAAACATAGTTCCTATTTATTTAATGTTGTTTTTATGTAAGGTTGGATTTTCACTAGATTTTTTTGTGATAATCATTTCATCCTGTATGTAAGTCAACTTATTATGGTGTATATTTTTAAAATTATGCAGTCTCTGTATGCCAATTACATATCAATAAAAGTGGAAGACAAGTTTTTAAGTTAAAAAATAATAAAAAAAAAGCATAAATAAGCCATGAAGCTGACTTTAACATTCCTGATTGCACCACAAGGAAGATCCACACTGGGATTAGATATCCCTCTATGCTTAGCCCTACATTCACATAATTATAACAACAAAATTATTCAGCAGAATAGGATGAGCATCAGCCTAAAAGTCAGAGAACTTGGTGGTGATTCACTCTCCTCTAGAGGAGCCTGTTTGATAATGAACACTCTGGTAAACCCCATCCTCAGAGAACCCTGGGGAGGAACAGAAGAAAGCATAATTACAATAATTGTCAGATGTTCAGTCAAGGCATAGCCCAAGGGAGGGGAAAATGTAGGCTGTTTGGTACCTCAGGAACATAGCTTATACAAAAGTTTTTAGGAAATTTAAAAAAAAAAAAAGGAGAATTTAGTGGTAAATAAAGAATAGAGAGCTTGATTGAGTCATGAAGCACACAGTCACCCCCTCCAATATCAATAGCTTCATAACCCATTAATAGGCTCCTAACATACAAGAGGAGATAAGTCCTGACAAGATGAGTATCCTGTAAAATGTTCTTGGGTGGATCAAGTGAAGCCTAGGGGAGATTTGAAACCTCAGAACACTTTGTGCTAAAACCAGACCACACTTCCCACCAGATTCAACTCTCATAAGTAAACAAAAGACTCACTTAGCATCTATGTATAGAAGATAGAGGTTTAAAGCTGGTGCTATGCATAAAGTACCATAAAGGATGATGAGAGGAGTTAAATATGCTGGAGCCAGAGGAGGTGCTGATGGACAGTTTACAATAACAAACTCATCCTATGATTTATGAGTGAAGCTAATAAGCCTTACAAGCCTGGTGATAGCTGGTTGTCCAGAAAAGAACTTTAGTTCAACTATAAGTATTACTTAAAAACATAACTTTTAACATAACTTTCAGTGTTATTTTAAAAGGTGTAAGTTTTTAGATACAAGTTTTTAGTTACAGGGTATACAAATGTCTCTGGCCTTCCCTGGTAACTCAATGGTAAAGAATCGCCTGCCAATGCAGGGAACTCGAAGATCCCTAGGGTGGGAAGATTCCCTGGAGGAGAGCATGGCTACCCACTCCAGTGTTCTTGCCTGGAGAATCTCCATGGTCAAAGGAGCCTGGCAGGCCAGGGCAGGCCAGAGCCTGGTGAGCCATGAGTCCATGGGCTCACAAAGAGTCGGACATGACTGGGCAACTAAACAACAAAAACAAATGTCTCTAGAGAAAAAGCATATACAATACCACAGTCAGCTTTAAAGCAGTCATCAATGAAGAAAGCATTCAAGGTCAACCACACAATCACCTAAGTTATAATAATAAATACATCAACAGCTAATTAATATCAGACTACTTTATTAATTTGGAGAAGGAAATGGCAACCTGTTGGTCCTTTAATGGACCGGAACCTGGTGGTCCGGAGAGTAAGAGAGAGAAAGAGGCTGATATCCCCTGGTTTACGCGGAAGCCAATAGAGCCCTGTTCTTAGGGTTCGCGACGCTGCACGTAGGCACTGGGCGCCCTCTCGGGTGGGTGACGGCACAGTGCACCTTCTCCAGAGGGTCTTAGAAGCCCGGGCAAGAAAGTGAGCTCAGCGGGCCTCTGCGCTCCAAGGACTTAGCGAGAGAGAGAGAGAGAGAGAGAGAGAGAGAGAGAGAGAGAGAGAGAGAGACAGACAGACAGACAGACAGACAGACAGACAGACACGGGGACCCAAGCTCTGATGGAGCAAAGGTGTTTTAATCAACATGGTGTGTGAATATATACTGTCTTACAAGGTGGTTTTTCTCAGCAAAGATAATGATTAAAATTCCAGACTTACAAAACATAAGACGATCCCTATCAAAGAGAGAGCTGCAAACAATCACCTTTTACCATACGGCACATAAAAAGGAAGAGGGTACTTATCACTGTAATGAGAAATGTCTGGATTCCTCAGCCCCGGGAAAGGCATGCCTCTCCTCTTAATTCCTGAATATTCAGGAATTAATAAGGGCCAGAGGGTTCCTGACAGATCCAAAACAGCGCACAGGAAGCCACTTGTTAAATGCTTCCTGACAGCAACCCACTCCAGTATTCGTGCCTGGAAAATCCCAAGGACAGCGGAGGCTGGTAGGTTATAGTCCGTGGGGTCACAAAGAGTCAGACACAACTGAGTGACTTCACTTCACTTTATTAATTATAGAAGAATACATAGAAGAACTATACAAAAAATATCTTAATGACCCATATAACCATGATGATGTGATCACTCACCTGGAGCCAGACATCCTGGAGTCCAAAGTAACGTGGGCCTTAGGAAGCATCAGTATGAGCAAAGCTAGTGAAGGTGATGGAATTCCAGCTGAGCTATTTCAAATCCTAAAGGGTGATGCTGTTAAAGTGTTGCACTCAATATGCCAGCAAATTTGGAAAACACAGCAGAGGTCACAGGACTGGAAAAAGTCAGTTTTCATTCCAATCCCCAAAAATTGCAATGCCAAAGAATTTTCAAACTACTGCACAATTGCACTCATCTCACATGCTAGCAAAATAATGCTCAACATTCTCCAAGCAAGGCTTCAACAATACGTGAACCGAGAACTTCCAGATGTTAAAGCTGGACTTAGAAAAGGCAGAGAAACTAGAGATGAAATTGCCAATATCCACTGGATCATCAAAAAAGCAAGAGAGTTCCAGAAAAACATCTACTTCTGCTTTATTTATTGACTACACCTTTGACTGTGTGGATCACAACAAACTCTAGAAAATTCTTCAAGAGATGGGAATACCATACCACCTGACCTGACTCCTTAGAAATCTGTATGCGGTCAAGAAGCAACAGTTAGAACCAGACATGGAACAATAGACTGGTTTCAAATTGGGAAAGGAGTACGTCAAGGCTGTATATTGTCACCCTGCTTATTTCACTTATATGCAGAGAACATCATGCAAAATGCTGGGCTGGATGAAGCACAAACTGGGATCAAGACTGCCTGGGAGAAATATCAACAACCTCAGATATGCAGATGACACCACCCTTATGGTAGACAGCAAAGAGGAACTAAAATGTCTCTTGATGAAGGTGAAACTAGAGAGTGAAAAAGCTGGTTTAAAACTGAACATTCAAAAAATGAAGATCATGGCATCTGGTCCCATTACTTCATGGCAAACAGATGGGGAAACAATGGAAACAGTGAGAGACTTTATTTTCTCAGACTCCAAAATCACTGCAGATGGTGACTGCAACCATGAAATGAAAAAAACATTTGCTCTTTGGAAGAAAGCTATGGCCAACCTAGATAGAACATTTAAAAGCAATGACATTACTTTGCCGACAAAGGTCCATCTAGTCAAAGCTATGGTTTTTCCAGTAGTCATGTATGGATGTGAGAGTTGGACCATAAAGATAACTGAGCATTGAAGAATTGATGCTTTTGAACTGTGGTGTTGGAGAAGACTCTTGAGAGTCCCTTGGACTGCAAGGAGGTCTAATCAGTTCATCCTAAAGGAAATCAGTCATGAATATTCATTGGAAGAACTGATGCTGAAGCTGAAACTACAATACTCTGGCCACCTCATGTGAAGAACAGACTCATTGGAAAAGACCCTGATGTTGGAAAAGATTGAAGGCAGGAGGAGAAGGGGACAACCGAGGATGAGATGGTTGGATGGCATCACCAACTCAATGGACATGAGTTTGAGTAAGCTTCAGGAGTTGGTGATGAAAAGGGAGGCCTGGTGTGCAGCAGGGTATGGGGTCACAAAGAGTCAGACATGACTGAGTGACTGAACTAAACTGAATTTATTAATTCATAGAAGCATTACTGTTCCTATTAGTAACAAGAAATGTTTTTCCTTGCATAAAGCTTATATCAGAATGCATAGACCCACTGATAGCTAACAGTAAAATATGCCTAAACCAACACCTAGAGAAAGTGACAGTTGCTCAGTCGTGTCTGACTCTTTGTGACCCCATAGACTATACAGTCCATGGAATTCTCCAGGCCAGAATACTGGAGTGGGTAGCTGTTCCCTTCTCCAGGGGATCTTCCCAACCCAGGGATCAAATCCAGGTCTCCCGCCCTGCAGGCAGATTCTTTACCAGCCGAGCCACTAGGGAAGCCCAACCAATACCTAATTATTTATTAAAACAATTGTGAATCAGCATGTTACTGAAAGAGTACGTGGGGTCTGGCTGCTCTCTGCTCAAAAGTCAATAAACAGGCCAGGTTGGTGGAAAGGAAAGTGGGCTTTATTTTAGATGCTAGCAACTGTGGAGAGCAGGGTGGTGGGCGTCTGTCCAAAGGCCGTTCCTACCACTGACATGCAGGGGGTTGAGAGCTTTTGTAGATGGGGGTGGGGGGAGCGGGTGGGAACGGGGCAGGGGGCTCCATGCAGGAACAGCAGTCAGCTCTCAGTCATCTTCAAACGTCGTCAGTGGCCTGGCCAGCGTCATCTTCTTTTAAGTTCAGTTAATCTTCCATTCCAGGGTCAGTTTGTTCTGGCACAAGGGATCTTTTAGCTGTGGCATGTGGGACCTACTTCTCTAACCAGGGACTGAACCTGGGTCCCCTGCATTGTAAGTATTGGCTTTTAGCCACTGACCACCAGGGACATCCCTACCTTGTCCTTTGTTGCAGAAACCAGTACTCGAGAAGCCAAGCACCATACTTGGAGAGTTGGAGAACGCGGGTTTATTACACTGGCGGGCCCAGAGGAGTTAACACTCCAAGCTCTGAGCCCCAAACCAAGGGGTTACAGAGCTTTATACACATACAGGCATGATTAAGTGGGTTTGTGGGTTTAAAGGGGCTGGGTAATTGCACAGAGCAGGACAAGGGTGAGTGAGGTAAGCTCCAGTTCCTACTATTGTGAGTCCCCAATTTCTGAGACCTGCGTGATCCAGACTTTGCAAGGAGCAAGCTGAGTTACAGGGGCAGAAGGAGCAGGAGGTCATGTAAAATTTTAACTTTTCCTCTTCACTTTAATCATTGAAATTGATCTTCCTGGGAAGAGGTGGGAATAAAACAAGAGGAGAAGATCCCATGAAGCACTGATTAATCCATTAATCCAAAAATAATAAAATTTTAAGGGAAAACATAGCATACCCTCTACCTGCCTCCTGTCTGTAGAAAACCTTTAGACTTCCAGGCTTCTCTGAGTTCCAAAGAGTGCATTTAACCAGAGAAGTGAGAACATGAAGAAAGAAAAGAAAACTGTCAAAGAAGAGAAAACAGTAACTTAGCCATGAAACAAAGTCAAGGACCTATGTTCCTCCTCAAGGCCTGTAGAAAGTGTTCTGGGCCGTGTCCTGTGAGCTGTCTTATACACGCTGAGATCCCCACCAGCTGCAGAAGTTGACTGCATTCTGCCCACAAGCATGCAGACTCCAGACCCATTAGAACCAGAAGGTGATGATGCTGACTCCCGATGACCTCACCAGCAGCCAATCAGGAGAAGGCCCCTGAGCAGATAACCCACTGCATAACCCCCTCCTTCACCTTGTCTTTAAACTTCCCAGGAAAGCCTTCAGGGAGCATGAGCCTTTTAAGCATGGTCTGCCCCGGCCCCCTTGCTCAGCAGAACCTGCAACACATGCTTCCTTTCCTTCACCACAACGTGGGGTCAGTGGATGGGCTTCACTGTGCTGGGGCCAGAATCTCAAGTCGGGTTCAGAAACTGCATGCCAAGGGTTATCAGTCACTCAGCAGAACACAGAGTCACCTAACCTCATATGAATGCAACGAGAAGAGACGAAGGACCACAGGTCAATCAGGGCAATACCCTCAACCCAGATGCTGGAAATCTCAGAGGAACAAGACACGCTACAGTGAAAGGGGAGGGGGGGGGTCTCCGGGTACACACCATCCTGACTCGTGCAGAGGGCTGAGACCCACACAACCCCCAGACCCTGCACCTGAGGTCACATGTGGACACTCTCAAAGGTGACCCCACTCCCAGACCCTGTGTCTGGGGTCACATGTCCACAGTCTCCAGGGTGACCCCCCTCCCAGACACTGAATCTGGGGTCACACATCCACAGGTATCCACATGGATGGGCCTTAAAGGATCATTTCTAAGAGAAATCAGTCAGCATAGGAAGACAACGGTGTGTGATGTACCTTCTAGGCAAATTATCAATAGACATACAAAGTATCAAATTTATGAGCCCAAAGAGACTCTGAAATTTCAAACACAAAGGGTTCTAAGAAATAGGAAAAAAAAAAGAAAAAAGAAAAGAATGTGAAGGGCCTGAAAATGAATTAGGAGATCTGAACATAGACACAGAAAGCTGTATGTATAATCGATAATCCCCAAGGATTATTCTCTTCCTTTCTCCGTCCCTTCCTTCCTTTCCCATGTACATGGGAATTTGTACCTCTAACCTATACACAGAAATCGGCATCTCTAGGAGAGAATCCTGGAAAATCCCATGGATGGAGGACCCTGCTAGGCTACAATCCATGGGGTCGCAAAGAGTTGGACACGACTGGATGACTTCACTTCGCTTCAGGGGAGAATCCACAGAAATTATCTCCTCCCTTCCTTCTTTGTATACACAGAAAAGTGTCTCTGAGATACATCAGCCCCAGGACCTGATGCTCACAATTCTGACCTTCTATGGCAAAAAATCCAAAAAAGAATAGACATAACTCAGAGTTACATTATACCTGAATCGGGCGGCTACATACAGCAGCAATCAGAACATCACAAATCGACTATACTGCAGCATAACATCGGCATGATATCAGAGGGAAGCAAAGAGAAGCAGTGCCTACTTTATTCCCCCTGACCTCCCTGACTGGGGCTGCCCCCTGGATGGGGTGAGTTTGACACAGCCTGGCAGAGTGCCCTTCACCGAACCCTTTTAAGAAACTACTGCCTGCTATGTTCTGGCTCAGACCAGACTCCGCAGAGGGATCCAGGCTTCCAGGGACTTGGGAGCAAATATTACAAACCCTGCACGTGCCCTGGTGCTGGGCATTCCAGTTCAAGCCTCCTTTCTGGGGTGCAGCCTCCTAGGCACCCAAGCAACTCGGCAGGGTGCTATGGACCTGGTAGTAATTAGTCCGGAGTGTGCGTGCGTGTGCATATGTGTGTGTGTGCGCGTGCGTCTGTGCGCGTGCATGTGTGTGCGTGTGCGTGCGTGTGTGCACGCGTGTGCGCACATGTGTGCATGTGTCTCTGTGTGTGTGCGTGCGTCTGTGCGCGTGCATGTGTGCTTGCGTGTGTGCGTGCGTCTGTGCGCGTGCATGTGTGTGCGCGCGCGTGTGTGCGCGCGCGCGTGTGTGTTTGCATGTGTGTGTGTGATGCTTCTTGGGGGAAAAGTAGTGAAACATAGGCCCTTAGCGGTTTGCTCAGGTACAATTCACTCTAATCCACAGTCCAGGATGCTGACTTTCCCAGGAATCAGAGATGTGCTTTAAAAAGTGCAGTTGCCTGTAAACATTTCCTGTAACTACAACTTGACCAAAGAGGCTGACCAGCACCTCTAATTCACAAGGCCTTGGGTTTCTGTTAATGACAGTTGCCCTCAGGAAACCTCCCAGGGCTGGGGGTTGCAGAAATAAATTCCAAACACAATAGAGTTTCAAGAAGCCAATTGCCACAGTAAATTTTCCTCATGCCCTTCAATGTAAAGAAAAAAAAAAAAAGCAAACCTTCACCCCAGGAGTAGATACACAGGATCCCTAACTGCTGCAGGAATACCAATCAAAACAATGGGAAATCCAATCCCACCAGTCAGACTGGCCATCCTCACAAGTCTACAAATAATAAAAGCAGGAGAGAGCTGGCAGGTGAGGTAATCCCAACACATGTTCAGTGGAAATGGACATTGACAACAGCCACTAGAAAGCACAGCCTCCGCATGTCAAAAAAAGAAAAGAAAAGAAAAATCTCTCAAGAGAGCCAGTCCTAGGATCAGACATCCCCTTACCTGGGCCAATATCCGATATCCGGCCGATATTGAAAGTCATCATTCAATAAAAACACATGCACCCCAACATTCACTGCAGCTACTGCAGCTCTACTTGAAACAGCCAAGACAGAGTCTGCAAAATGTCCACTGACAGATTAAATGTTAAGAAGATGTGTTCCATATAAACAATGGACCATTACTCAGCCTTGCAAAAGTGCCACTGAAATTAAGAAATTATGCCACTCGTCTCTAGGAGGATGGACCTTGAAGGATTGTACACTAAGTGAAATCAGCCAGTCTGAGGAAGACAACATCCTTTGATGTCCCTTGCAGGAAAAATTAAAAAAGAGATACAAAGGAACTAACTTACAACCCAAATAGAGACTCTGAGAATTCAAACACAGAGGATTCCAGTTAAAAAAAGAAAAGAAAAGAAAAGAAAAGAAATGGCAGGGATGAATTTGGAGGTAGGGACTTACATATACACAGAATCTGTAGGTGTAATAGATAATCCAAAAAGGATTATCTCTTTCCTTCCTTCCATATATACACAGAAATCTGTAGCTGTCATAGATGCTCACTCGATGTTCAGCAAGTGGAACTTTGCTTGAACTTCTGTAGTAATCTCTATAGCAAAAGAATCCAAAAAGGAACAGATTCGCTGTATAGACGTGTCATAACTGAATCGGGTGGCTGTACATTAACGGCAAGCACAAAACTACAAATGTGACATAGCTTCGGCATGAAATTAAAGAAAACAAAGAGAAAAAAAAAAATCAATGACTAATTTATTCCCTGCATGCAACCTCCCTGATTTGGGCTGCTATCCCATTCCTGGAGTCTGAGCAGGCTTGTGTCTTATGTTTGGACTGGGGTGGGGTCGAGAATACGGCCAAAATATATTTTTTTTTTTTTTGAGTTTTTAGTTGTGCCTTTATTCACCTTAGTTCATTAAAAATGTTTTAAAGACCCTATAAATAGAGTGACCACCCATTAATGTGGGATATAAGTTAAGTCAGCCCTCTCAGCACGGTATTTTTGTCTTTAAAAAGCAGAGTTTCTTATAGGAATCTTATTGATCACACAGTAGTTACAAGAATGTCAGATATAATGATGTATACAATCTAAGCAAGACAGGCTAATTAAGAATGTACATAATGTAAAAATATACATATTAAAAGTGACACGTGGACAGGCGCATGCAGCAGGAAGAGCAGACTGGGGCTGGGTGCCCGTATGCAGTAATATTGCTTTTTCTTCCGCAATTACAGTAAGTAACTGCCACTAACAGACACAGGTTTCCCACACACATCTAGATACACAAGGATGAATGGTGACCTGCTACGTGTACAGTCTCAAGTGGGTCTGTGATCCTTCTGTGGTAGCTCTCACAAAAAATAGTGCATAGTGAACCCCATGCAGGTAGTAGGAAGCACTCATTATTTATTCTAGGTGACTTCAAAAATGTTTAACGTTTGACAACATCTGTGAAGAACGTTTGCTTTTGCTATTTTCAAAATTGACATGCACATGGAGCGGGAGTACTTTGATGACTGCCTGACCTAACAGTGATAACTGAAATACTCTTAAAAATGTTTTAATAACATATTTTAGTCACAACACAACATAAAACATGGATCATCTACAGCTACAAGCCAAAAGGCAGAAGTGTATCTGAATTTTAATGCTTTTAGTTTCAGTATCCTGCAGTTTTCTACCTTTGTCCCAAAGAATGGAACCCATGTAACTGCTTGTTTAGTTACCAAAGCAGGCACCATTTTGAGCTCTTAAGAGAATATTCAAAACAAAAAATGTCATTCTCTTTCTCTAGGCCTTCTGAAAAACTTGACCAAAATTATAAATTATTCAAGGTTCCTGTTGAGCAGTGGTGTTGTGTTACTGTCTAGAGAACAAACCAAATGAGAACTCCAGAATGAGAGTGCTAACTTGAAACACACTTATTAGCAAGTGGTGACCCTGGACAGCAGCACGGTTTCCTTATTTCCTATACACCCCCATTCACCCTGCTTTTTGCCCACTATTATGGCAAATGCATTGGGGGTGGGTGGCTATACCTGACAACATACACTTAAAGATCCTCTCAAGGAGATTCCTCCAGTTGACTGCAAACCCTTCTATAAAAAGCTGGCAGCTTCTGTGAACCTAGAGAAGACAATGTCTCTCTGAATGCTCAAAACTGCAAGTTTTCTTTTGGGGGAAAAAAAACATTAACTTGAAGGTCTATATTATTGGCAACTTATAATGCAAAGTATTTTTAAACATTAAATTTAAAAACAAGATAGCCTAGGTTAAATAATAAAGTTTCCCCAAGCTGAATGTGCTCATTTGGAGCTCAGTTTTTCTGCTTGAAGTACAAAAAAAAAGTTCCTAAAACTCCTAGGCAGGAAACTACTGTTTTGATGATCGGTGATTAGATGAACTGATCAACCTCAGTTGGTAACATCCCTTTTTTATTCCTTGGTAAGGGTTTAAAAAATTCTGTAACAGATGCATTTTTCTTTTAGTCTTACACAGATAATTTCATTCCAAAAGTCTCCTGAGAGGCGTATACCATATACAGGAATCCATCTTCATCCTTCTCGCTTTCATACACTTCACAAATCGGAGTGGACACACTCACCATGCTATGTCCATTCACTAACAGGAAGAAGGCTTGATTAGCATTGAGCTGTAAGCGCCTTCTTATTATCTTGATGAGCTCACTCATGTTGACATGATCAGGCACCAGGAACTTTGTTTTATCCAGGACAGGAAGCTGTTTCTCACCTTCGTATCGTTCTATTATTACTGGGATTTTGGTAGGATGCTGCTCTCGGATAAGTCGGACATCTTCTACTCTTTGTTCGGAGGTTCGGTGCTGTTTGAAGGTTTTCTCGGACGGCATAGCGCTGCAGGCTGGGTGGGGGCGGCGGAGACGGCAACAGCTCCGACGGTGGCGACAACGACTTCTCTTGTGTCCAAAATATTTTTTAAAAGATGACTAACCCTGTGTGTGTCTCCGTAAGGTACAATAGCCAAGACTGGGAATCAAGCTAATTGTAGAAGCACAGTTGAATTGATACAGATGATGGGGTGTATGTACACAATGCGATATTTCTCAACCATAAAGAAGTAGGAAATAATCCAAGGCTGGCCACAGGAAAGAAAGTAGAGATGATTATTCCGAGTGAAGTAAGGGACACAGGAAGACACAAGTATCAGTATCACATGATATCACCTCTAGGTGTAACCTAAAGATGGATACAACTGAACTTCCTGCCTGGAGACAGAGCCTTGCAGACTTAGAAAAGAAACTTCTAATGCCAAGAAGCAGCGCATGGAGAAAGGAGTTCCTTCAGAGTTGCTTCAGACTAAAAGATGCACACTACTGTCTATAAAATAAATGACCAGGACCCACTGTATAACATGAGGACACTTATGTGTCCAGATTCTGTAATAACCTATCTGGGTGGGGGTGGGGGGAACACAACAAAAAAAACAAACACCTCAATATGTATTAACAGAAGTGAAACTATTTGCGGTAGAAGGAAAAATAACAAAAAAAACCACCACCCACAAGGCTGCAATTCACCTATATACTCCAGTTCAAATGATGAGATAAGAACAGCAAAAGCAAAAACAACAACAAAAAAGGATTGCTGACTCTGTTTCCCTCAGGACATAGTGACCTGGGCTGGTGTCACATCCCTGGAGGCTGGTTAGCTGGTTAGCTTGGGTCCCAAGGCTGGAGGGTCCTGGGGCCGAGGGAGCTGGGAGCATGCGGCAGGCAGGGTGCCTCCACAACGCACCTGGAGTGCCTGTTGCCCTCCAGATACAGGCGGGGTAATTTAGGGATCGGAATTAACAATCCCTTAAATATTTGTCTATCTCTATATATAATGTATCATATTATATATACACATAAATATATATCAAATAGATGATCAAAAGGTACTTACTGAATAGCACAGGGAAGTTTATTGAATACACTGTGATCATCCATATGTGAAAAGGAAACCAAAAGAGAATAGATAAACGTCTATGTATTAATATAACTGAATCGAGTTCCTGTACATCTAAAACAAACAACTTTAGAAATCAATTATATCCCAATAGAAAATAACAAGGAAATTACAGTTTAAAAAAAAAAAAAAAAGTGTGGTATGGAGAAGTGCTGCCACCTTGTAGCCATTTTCTGTAACAACACCATGAAGAGCTGTACTGCTAAGCGTTTTAACTTTCACAAGAATTCAAGGTCTGTAAGTTGTCAACTAAAAAAAATACAGTCACAGTGCACCAGGCCCGAGCACTTGTCTCATGCATCCAGCCTGGGCTGCTGATCTGTCTCACCCTAGATAATATACCTGTTTCAATGCTGTTCTCTCGAAACATCCCACCCTCACCTTCTCCCACAGAGTCCAAAAGTCTGTTCTGTACATCTATGTCTTTTTTTCTGTTTTGCATATAGAGGGATCAGGTGGAGAGGGAGCTGGGAGCAGGGATCGGGATGGGGAATACATGTAAATCCATGTCTGAATCATGTCAGTGTATGACAAAAACCACTACAATATTGTAAAGTAATTAGCCTCCAACTAATAAAAATAAATGGGGAAAAAAAATACAGTCACAAGCTGAAAGTAGAAAGTTATTTTACTTGGTGGGGATGTTTACAACTCCAAGCCTGGGAGACAGCATCTCAGTAACTCTGAGAAAACTGCTCCAAGGAGGCAGGAGGGGGAGTCAGGCAGTACACAAGTTTGCAACAAAGGCAGCGGGCAGTCTGAACAGCAGTCAGACCCCCAGGTAAGGAACAGCATTCTGTGTATGGGAGATGCAAACCCCTGGGCTCCTTGCATTCATTCCTTTCAAATGCAGCTCAGCTGTCTGGGGCCAACCCTGTTTCTTAGTTCACCTTGCTTCTTGCATTCCCCTCACTCCTCAGCAATCACTGTGGTAGTTGGCAGAATCCTCTGGATCACCATTTGGGGAGCCCTCACTCACATTTGGAGGCCAGAAATCGCTGATGGCTGTGACATTTCTGGTTTATTAATATGGCAGGAGATATTTTCATTTCACAAAGAACAAAACACCTGCCATCCTAGTTCAGTTCAGTCACTCAGTCCTGTCTGACTCTGAGACCCCACGGACTGCAGCATGCCAGGCTTCCCTGTCCATCACCAACTCCTGGAGCTTGCTCATACTCATGTCCATCAAATCGGTGATGCCATCCGACCACCTCATGGAGAAATGCCTTAGGTGTGGTCATCAGAAAAGAGTTCAAAACAAGGCAGGCATTAATGAAGTCAATTTCAAGAAGTAAGTTTAACTCACACCCTTTAAAATAATCACAAGAAGGGATATCAACATCACTATTTATTAGAGAAATGAAAATCTAAACTACAGAGAGGGATCACATCACACCAGTCAGAATGACCATGGCCAAACACTCTAAGAACAATAACTGCTGGAGAGTGTGTGGAGACAAGGGAAGCCTCCTCCACCGATGCTTGGGACCTAAATTGGTAACAGCCACTATGGAGGACATTGAGAAGCTTCCTTCAGCCGTGAAAATGAGAATGAGTTAGAATACTCCTTAACACTATACGCAAAAATAAACTCCAAATAGATTAAAAAATCTAGTTGTAAGGATGGATACTATGAAATTCTTGAGACAAATATAAACAGGACACAATCTGACATGAATGCAGCAAGTTCTTCGTGGTTCTACGTCTTAGGAAAATGAAAGTAAATCACAAATCAGAAAATGGGACCAAATTAACCTTAAAAGCTTTTGCATATGAAAAGGAAACCCTCTAACAAAGACAAGGACAGCCCTCAGAATAGGAAGAAATATTTACAAAGGAAGAGACACACAAGGAACTCATCTCTAAAACATACAAATAGCTCATGAAGTTCAATATCAAAAATACATACAAACCAAGAAAGAAAAAAAAAAAAGGGCCAAAGATCAAAATGGGTATTTCTCTGAGGAAAGCCTGCAGATAGCAGATAGGTACATGAAAAGATGCTCAGCAACCCTAATAACTAGAGAAATGCAAATCAAAAGTCCAATGAGGTAAGCACTCACATTCATCAGATTGGCCACCACATATTAAAGGATAAATGCTAGAGAGGGTGTGGAGAGAAAGGAAACCTCTTGCACTGTTATTCGCCATGTACTGAGGAGAATGTATGGGGCTGGGGTCACTTAAAAATAACATACCAGTGCTGCTGGCCAAAATTTGGCTTTCTCTGTCCACTGAAGCTGAATAAAAAAATATGGAGATGGAGACAGAACTTGGAGGAAATAGAAAGGTGGCTTTAATCCTCAGCCAGTGGAGAGGGCAACACAGTAGGCTTGTGTCTCAAAAACCGTCCCCCCCACCCAGGAGGAGTCCAGGGCTTATAGAAGGCAAGGGCTCGCAGTGAGGGGTTGGTGACGAGGAACAAGTGTGTTAGAATCTTCTCAAAAACAGTCATAGGCTGGCACAGTAGCCCAGTCATTGAGGCTGGCAGTCCGGTGACTGAGACCTTCTTTCTGATCTGTGACTCCAAGGGGAGCGGTGTTGTAAGGGTAAACAACGGACAACGGGTGTGCGGGGCAGCTCCTGCAGAGTCAGGGGCAGAACGGCAAACTAAGCTCCCAGTTAGGGGCAGCTCAAGTCAAAACCAAACAAGACAAAACGCTAGGGATGCTCAGGCCTGCTCACTGTGCTCTTCGTCTTCTTTGTTCTCAGGAAAAAAAGAAAAAAACTCACTCCTCTCTGTTTTTGCTTTTTTTTTCCTTTTCACTGCAACAAATTCCCCTGTCATTTCATTTCCTCCATATCAATGGAGAAAGGGAAATAGGTTTGATCATTCTTGTTCTTGTCTGGCTGAGGACAATACCTCAGTTTTCCTCTGTTTGACAATCACCAGTTGTTCAGCCCAGGAGCCAATCTATCTCCTACTTCAAATTTTCCTTGAAAGATATGAACCCCAAGAAATCTTTAGAGGGGTGATGAGGGACAGAAGGTCAACCCATGAGACTCAGACCCTATCTAGTCGGGGTCACGGAGCGCTCACCCGGTTTTACTAAGAGGCCCCAGAGGGAATTTTGTGGTTATTCCCACAGGTTCTGTTTGGGGGAGTGGCTGGTGTGGGTTTTCTCTCTGCCTCATTATTATCTTGATGCTAATCTGCTGTCATCTGGAGGAGACAAGTCTTTACAGGTAGTTTAAGAAAACAGAGGCCATAGATGAGTAAAAGTTATTGTAACTAGGGCTCAAAGAAGGAGTAAAAACCAGGTTACGTTTGATGATGGTTTTGACTGTGGTCCAGATGGGGTCAGGGGTTGGGTCATGCTGTCCAAAAGGGCTGAAGCCATTGGGACTCAGAAATAGTTGGAGGAATGACAACCTGAACATTAATAGACAAATTAGAAAAAGTTAAGCCTGAATTCTAATTTAGACTTAACACTTCGGGGGGACTTGCAGCCAGGTATCCAGTTGTCTGGGTTTATCGATGTGGGTCTTAACCTTTAATGTGGCTATTGCTCATTATGCATTTTTTTTCTTTTCTCTTGTCAACATAGGATCCAGAGAAATTTCCTTGTCTAAACATATAACAGTTACAAGAAGAGACCTTTCAAAAGTAAGACTGTAATCACCTGCTGCTAGCAGACTTGGCTTTCAGAATGGCTAAGGGCATCCTAAGTCTGACACAGCTCAGAAAACTCAAGTTCTCAACAACACAAGGGCCTGCCTGAAATCACACCATGGTGTCCCCTAGTAATTCCATAGCTATTATGACTTTAACTGCAGATTTTTTTTATTAATAGCCAAGTGGCTGTCCCTGTCAATGATGTTAGTCTTTCTCTAGGTTTGAGAAGATACAAGAGTCAGGCGTCATAAAAATCTCCTCCCCAAAGTGTCTAACTATCTGAAGGCCTCTTCTGCAAGTTTTTTTTTTTTTTTTTTTGAGCACAGAGTGCCTCATTCCTAATTTTCACCCTGAACTCCTTTCAGAGGATGTTGAAGGTCAGCGGCTTCAGGCCATGATTTAATCTTTGTAGAGGTAGATGGCAGAAGCCTTTCTGGGTCATGAATCTGACCATAGATTAGGGCATTATATAGCCATTTCGTCACATACTTGGTAATGTAAGGGACAACTCTTTAAAAAATTAAATTAATTTGTTTTAATTGGAGTACAGTTATTTTACAATATAGTGGTGGTTTTTGCTAGACAATGACATGATCAGCCACAGGTGCACACGTGCCTCCCCCATCCTGAAGCCCCCTCCCACCTCCCTCCCCATCCCATCCCTCAGGGTCATCCAAGTGCATCCGCCCTGAGCGCCCTGTCTCATGCATCGAACCTGGACTGGTGATCTATTTCACATATGGTAATATACATGTTTCAATGCTATTCTCTCAAATCATCCTACCCTTGACTTTTCCCACAGAGTCTGAAAGTCTGTTTTCACATCTGTGTCTCTTTTGCTGCCTTGCATATAGGGTCGTCATTACCATCTTTCTAAATTCCGTATGTATGCATTAATATACTGCACTGGTGTTTCTCTTTCTGACATATTTCCCTCTGCATAATAGGCTTGGGACAACACTTCTGAAACAGACAATATAGAAAACAATATAGCTAGCAATAATAATAATGTCATCAGTAAGAACTAAAGTCAAGAACTTTCATTATGTGTAGCCCAGTATAAACCTAAGTCATCTGACTTAGTTTGTTCCATACAGGTCCTTATTTTTTTAGAGAAACTATATACTGGCATTGTCTATAAGGCACCCAGCCTAGTTTTCTAGTGTTATTAGACTGATTACCCTTAGTGTGATTTAATTGTTCCCAGTATAGAGGAGACTTTAAATAGGTGCAAAGTGTAGCTCCTTCAGAGTTAGGGGGCAGGAAAGCAAATTTAGTTACAGAAATGCAGAGCAGGAATGGCTAAAAAAACCCAAAACAAACAAAGAAAAAACAACAACAAAAAACACTAGGAATATTCAGGTCTGCTTACTCTTCATCTTCTTTGTTCTCAGGAAGGAGAAAGAGGAAAAACTCATTCTCTCTTATCCTTTTTCTTTTTACTGCAACAAATTCTTCTTTTTTCTGTTTCCACTGCAACCCAAGTACCTTAGAACCCAGCAGTCCCACACGTGGGCATAAACCCAGAGAAAATAGGATAAAATTAAAAGACGGGAACCCCTGCAATCTTGGCCCAACAAGGTGCAGTAGTCAGGTCTGGGAAGCAAGCTAACTGTAGAAATTACAGATGGATGGAAACAGAGGATGGAGCACATGTACACACTGCATTATTTCTCAGCGATAAGGAAGTAGGAAATAATGCCGAGTCCAGCCACACGAAACAGAGTGGAGACGATCATTCCCCGTGAAGTAAGGGAGACAGGGAGAGACAAGTATCCTGTGATATCACCTCTAGGTGTAATCTAAAAATGGATACAAATGGAGTTCTTTCCCAAAGAGACACAGCCTCACAGATATAGAAAAGGAACTTTTGGTCACCAAGAAAATTAAGATGCAATAGATTGAAAAGGGGAAAACAAACAAACAACCCACAAGACTATAATTCACTCCTGTTCAAACTGTAGGGTAAAAACAAACAAACAAAAAATATGGAAAAAGAAATGCTGATCCTATTCCCCTCAGGCCACAGTGACCTGACTGGCTCGAGTAGGCAGGCTGGAGTGTCCTGTGAGCGTGTGGCCAGCAGGGTGCATGTTGCCCTCTGCAGAGCCCCCAGCCTTCAGAAACAAGTGGGAGAAATTAAGAGTTTGGAATTAACATGTACATGGTAATATATATCAAACAGATGACCAAAAAGTAACTACTGAATAGCATAGGGAAGTTAATGAACACACTTTAATCACCTATACATGAAAATGAACCCAAAGAGAATAAACAAACATCTATACATAACTGAATCATGGATCTGTACAACTGAAACAAACGCATCAGAAATCAACAATATTCCAACATAGAATAACAAGGAAATTACAGGGGGAAAAAAAGGAAGAAGAGTAGGACATGAAGACGTGCTGCTCCCTTCTGGTCTTTTAACTTAACAACACCACGAAAAGTAGTGCTGCTGGGCATTTAATATGCACAAGGATCAAGGGGCTGTAAGTAAAAAATAACTGCCTTCAAGAAATGTCCTAGGTGTCACTGAAAAAAAAAAAAAACAAAACAAAACAAATCAAGACAGGCGTTCAAGTGGCCAATTTCAAGGGGTAAGTTTAACTCACACCCTTTAAAATAACCACATGAAGATGTCAACATCACTAAATATTAGAGACATGCAAATCAAGACTACAATGAGGTACTTCCTTACGTGATTCACAAGGACCATTGTCCCAAAGTTGACAAAAAATAAATGCTGGAGAAAGTGTGGAAAAAAGGGAACCTTCCCACACTGTTAGTGAAAAGGTGAATTAGTAGTAGCCACTATGGAGAACAGTCTGCATGTTTTTTATGAAATGATCATGAGAATGAAATTAGAACACTGCCTAACAGCATACGTAAAAATAAACTCCAAATAGATTAAAGGCCTAAATAAAAGGACAGATAATATGAAACTCTTAAGGGAAAAAGCAGAACACACTTTGATGTAAAATGCGGCAAGTTTTTCTTTGACCCACCTCTTAGAATCATGAAAAATAAAAATAATAACACAAACAGGACATAACTCCCCATAAAAGCACCGTCACAGCAGAGGAAACCATGGACACAACAAAAAGACAAACCTCATAATGGAACTAATATGTGCAAACAAAGACACCCATGAGGAATTTCTCTCCAAAACATACAGCTTATGCACCTCAGTATCAAAGAAACAACCCAGTCAACTAGGGGCACAAGATTTAAATGGACATTTCTCCACAGAAGACAGAGATAGCCGTGAAGCACACAGAAAGATGCTCAACACCTCAAAGTGTTAGAGAACTGTGAATCAGAATTACACTGTGGCATCACCTCACACATGTTAGAATGGTCAGCGTAGAAAATCTACAGCAATAAATGCTGGAGAGAGAATAGAGGAAAAAGGACCCTCCTCCCTGTTGGTGGGAATGAAAGTCATTAAATCCATGAAGGAGAATAGGACAAAGGTTCATTAAAAACTAAACACAGAAGTACTGCAGGACTCAGCAATCCCATTCCTGGGCACAGATTCAGAGAAAACCATGATTTTAAAAGACAGGTTCATCCCAATGTTCATGGCAGCACAATGTACAATAGCCAAGACAAGGATGAAGTCTATCTGGACAAGGACAGATGAATGAATAACAAGATGGGGTACACACACACAGAGCAATATCACTCAGCCATAAAAAGGGTGATATCATGCCATGTCCAGCATCAAGGAAGGAAGTAGAGATGATCACTCTAAGTGAAGTAATACAAAGGAAGACAAATATCATGATATCTCTTAGAGGCGGATCCTAAAAATGGATACAGATGAACCTGTTTACCAAACAGAAACAGACTCACAGCATAGAAAAGCACCTTATGGTTACCAAAGAGGAAAGTTGGTGGGCAAAGGAAATGAGACAGTGGAGATGAACATACACAGATGACTCTTTGTAAAATAATCAACAAGAACCCACTATAGGATGAGGACTCCTAATCAACACTGCATAATAAACTATACAGGAAGAGAACCCCAAAAAGAACATGTATATGGCGATGCATGAGTGAATCATGTTGCTGTATGCCTGAAACAAACACACTCTACAACACTGTAAGTCACCTACACACCAATACAAAATGCAAACTACAAAAAGAGAAAAGTGAAAGTGAAAGTCGCTCAGCCGTGTATGACTTTTTGTGACGACGTGGACTATACAGTCCATGGAATTCTCCAGGCCAGAATACTGGAGTAGTTAGCCTTTTCCTTCTCCAGCGGATCTTCTCAACCCAGGGATCAAACCCAGGTCTCCCACATTGCAGGCAGATTCTTTACCAGCTGAGCCACACGGGAAGCCCAAGAATACTGGAGTGGGTAGCCTATCCCTTCTCTAGGGGATCTTCCCGACCCAGGAATCGAACCAGGGTTTCCTGCATGCTGCTTCTATTCCCTTCAGGCCTTGCATGCTGACTCTATTCCCTTCAGGCCTTAGTATCTGGGCTGCTGCCACATCCCTGAAGCCTGAGCAGGTCTGGGTCCCTTGGATGGCCTGCCTTGGGGCTGAGGGAGGTGGGGAGGATGTGCCAGCCAATGAACCTGCTCCATGGACCTGGCGTGTCTCTTCCCTCTGCTCCGGCCCACAACCTCCAGATCCCGGTGGGTCCTCCTGCAGTGAGACTACACACACTGCACCCAAAGGATGTGGCACCTCTGGGCTGGAAGAGCTTCGGAAAGTCCCCCGGGCTCCCACCTCCAGCTTCCTTCCTTAGGGTCAGCCCACCTTTGATGAAAGCACCCTCCACAGGCTGGTGTTGCAGGAATTGGGATGTGTCCAGGGCAAAGGGGTAAGAAGGGTGGGACACACGCCTTGGGTGTTTCTTCTAGCACATTCCATTCTAACTGACAATCCAGGAACAGCACTTTCTCTAAGGCTCTGGTTTCCCCAGTAACCAGGGTAGTGGCCTAAAAACATGCTGCCACCTCGTGGCCGTTTCCCATAACAACAACTTTGGAACCTTTGCTCCCTGGCAATTAACATTCACAAGGCCTTCAGGCTGTAAGCAAAAACCACCTGCTCTCAAGAAATGTAGAAGGGGAGGTCAACAGAAAAATATTAAAAACAGAGCAGGAGTTCAAGAAGATAATTTAAATGAGTAAGTTTAACTGTTTTTAAAAAAATCACATGTAAAGATGTCACCATTGCTAAATATGAGAGAAATGCAAATAAAACCTCAAGGAGGTATCACCTTGCATCAGTCAGAATGGCCACAGATGGAGCCTCTACAAGCAATATATGCTGGAGAGGGTGTGGAGCAAAGGGAACCCTCCTACACTGATGCTGGGAGTGGAAATTGGGAGCAGCCACTGTGGAGACACCGGGCAGGTTCCTTAGCAATGAAAATGAGAATGAAATTAGAATGCTGCCTAACACCGTACAAAAATAAACTCCAAATAGATTAAGAGCTAAATAAAAGGACAGACACTGTGAAACTCTTGAGGAAAATAGCACACACTTTAACATAAAATGCAGCAAGTTATTTTTTGATCCACCTCATAGAATCATGAAAATAAAACAAATATAAACAAATGGGACCTAATAAACATTAAAAGTATCTGCACAGCAAAGGAAACCATCAGTAAAAGACAACCTTCAGAATGGGGGGAAAAAAGAAAAAAAAAACAAAACAAAAACAACTATTGAAAACAAAGATACCTATAGGGAATTTCTCTTCAATACATACAAACCACTAGAACAGCTCAATATCAAAAAAACAAACAACCCAATAAAAAATCAGCCAAAGGATAAATGCACTTTTCTCCAAAGAAATCATAGAGATGGCCATAAAGCACATGAAACGATGCTCAGCATCACTAGTTCTTAGAGAAAGGCAAATTGAATGTATAATGAGGTATCACCTCACATTGATCAGAATGGCCACATGGAAAACCCTAGAACAATAGAGTCTGCAGAGGGTGTGGAGAAAAGGGAACCCTCCTACACTGTTGGTGGGAATGTCCATCAGTACACCCGCTAGGGAGAACATTATGGAGGTTCTTAAAACACTAAACAATCCCATACCTAGGTGTAGATCCAGAGGAAACCAAAATTTAAAAAGACACCTGCACCCAACGATCATGGCAGCACTAGGTACAATAACCAAGACTCAGAAGCACCTTAAGTGTACAAGGACAGATGAATGAAGACAGACGATGGAGTACATGTACACAATGCATATTACTCAGACATAAAGAAGGATGCAATAATGCCATTTCCAGTTATTGGGAAGAAACTAGAGATAATCATACTAAGTGAAGTAAGACAGAGAAAGACAAGTATAGGATATTACTTCCTGTGGAATCTAAAGTGAAAAAGTGAAGTCACTTAGTCGTGTCCAACTCTTTGCGACCCCGTGGACTGTAGCCTACCAGGCTCCTCCTTCTATGGGGTTCTCCAGGCAAGAATACTGGAGTGGGTTGTCATTTCCTTCTCCAGGAATCTAAACATGGATACAAATAAACTTCTTTACAAAAGAGAAACAGCCTTGTAGATTTAGAGAAGAAACTCAAGATTACCAAAAAAAAAAAAAAAAAAAAAAAGGCAGACGAACAGGGATTAGCTGGTTCAGATCAATATATACACCTTAAACCAGATGCTAAAGGGCTCATAACAGTCACAAGTCTGAGAAGGCTGTAAATAACACCTACCCTCAAGAAATGTCCTGGGGTTAATCATCAGGAAGAAAACCCAAACAGGGCCAACTTTCAAGAAGCCAGATTGAAGAGGTAAATTGTTCTCACAAGATCTAAAATAATAACAAAAGCACATGGAAAGATAGCCCACATCAGTCATTATTAAATCAATGCCAAACAAAACTACAAGGGATCACCTCACAATGGCCACAATGGCCATCATTGAAAATATCTACAAAGAATAATTACTGTAGAGAATGTACAGAAAATAAAATCCTCCCACAGTCTTGGTGGGCATGTAAATGGTGAAGCCATGATGGAAAACAGCACAGAGTTTCCTTGAAACACTAAACATAGAGGTATCGTATGATCCTGCAATCCCATTCCTCAGCTTGGATCCAGAGAAAATCACCATTCAAAATGACACATGCACCTTGATTTTCAGGGCAGCACTGTTTACAATAGCCAAGACATAGAATCCACCAACATGTCCATTGACAGAAAAATGAAGACTATGTGGTACATCTATACACCGGAATGCTGCTGCTAAGTCACTTCAGTCGTGTCCGACTCTGTGTGACCCCATAGATGGCAGCCCACCAGGCTCTGCCATCCCTGGGATTCTCCAGGCAATAACACTGGAGTGGGTTGCCATTTCCTTCTCCAATGCATGAAAGTGAAAAGTGAAAGTGAAGTCGCTCAGTCGTGTCCGACTCTTCGCGACCCCATGGACTGCAGCCCGCTAAGCTCCTCCGTCCATGGGATTTTCCAGGCAAGACTACCGGAGTGGGGTGCCATACACTGGAATGCTACTCAGCCATAAAACAGAATGAAATAATGATATGAGCAGCAGCTTGGATATACCAAGAAATTATCATACTATAAATAATTTTCAGAGAGAAAAGGACAAATATCCTAAGATATCACATATGGGTGGAATCTATAAGTTCATACTGATGAACTAATTTACAAAATAGAAACAGACTCACAGACTGAGAAAATCAAATTATGATTATCAAAGGAAAATTAGAAGGGACAGATAAATTGAGTTTAGGATGAAAATATACATACATACATATACAAGACGATAATAAAAAGGACCTACGGAGTAGAACTAGGGGCTCTGCTGAACAAACTAATAACCTATATGAGGAAAGAAACAGAAAAAGTATAGATATACATCTATGTATAACTGAATCAAGTTCATGTACACCTAAAACAAATGAAACATTGGAACTCAATTCTACCCAAATATAAAATAACAATGAATCACAAGTTAAATTCCATGAACTCAGTCTAGAGGAAACCAGGCAGTCGGGACCCTATGAATTAGATGTACGACATGCTGATGTTAGTGTGACACCACCAAAGGTTTTCTTTCACTCCGCAGAACGCAGAGCAGCAACTCACTCAAAGGTGCCTGACCTCATGTGAATGCCACAATATGAAGAGAAGGAAAAGGACCACAGGTTAACCGGGGCAACACCTTCAATTCAGATGCTGGAAATCTCAGAGGGAGCAAGACACACCGAGGTAAAAAGCACATACGGGGTCTCCAGGGACAGGATCCAGACCCATGTGGATGGGGTGAGTGCCGCACAAGCCCCAGACCTGCACCTGGGGTCACACGTCCACAGTCTCCAGGGTGACGACTCCCAGACCTGCCCCTGTAGTCACATGTCCACAGTCTCCAGGGTGACCCCCCTCCCAGACCCTGCACCTGGGGTCACATGGCCATAGTCTCCAGGGTGAACCCCTCCCAGACCCTGCACCTGGGGTGTCAAGACCCTTGGTTAGGACACCAGGTCTTTGCTGGTTGGGCCCCTATGGTGGAAATGAGTGAGTTCCTGTGATCTCCTGGCTTGGTAGATAGAAGTGTCTCCTTCTATCAGAAGGTCAGTCTCCTTCCCGCGCACTTGTCCCAGAGAAGTCCTCCTCTTTTCCCTTCGGTACTATGTGATACTAACTGTTTTTATAGCTGTCATGATAATGTTGAAGACATTGGTTCTGGGTCATTTGTTGTCCCACTGAGGTGCTGTGAAACACACCAGAAGCTGGGCTGGAAGATGACGGGCAGGTCTGCTCTCTGCTGAGTACCGATGGTCTACCGGAGGAGACCACAGAAGCAACACCATCTGCTGCCCTTTGGCTTTCTCCCTGATCCATGTGCCCTGCAATCAGTCACCCAGGTAAATCTGCTTCCTTCTTGCCATACTTGTGCTGGTGAATTGGAATAATTACCAGGTAGCTCACCTGAGGAGTCTCCAGGAGCCTCAGGGATGGGGAACCTCAGAGGGGTAAAGGGAATAGACACAGGCCTGTATAACATGATACTAAAGCATTAATTCCTAAACATAAGTCAAGTGAAGCTCACATGTATTCGTCCCTTTTTCTTAGCTTTGAGTATATTGTCTCCCTCTGCACTTGATTCTGACCCACACAGATGGGGTGAGTCTCACACAGCCCCCAGACCCCCCCCCAACACCCCAACCTGGGGTCACACGTTCCCTAGGTCAGGACACCATGGCAGTGGTCGTCAGGCCCCCAGTGTGTAAACTAGCCAGGCCCGTCTGGTCAAAGCTATGGTTTTTCCAGTGGTCATGTATGGATGTGAGAGTTGGACCCTAAAGAAGGCTGAGCGCCGAAGAATTGATGCTTTCAAACTGTGGTGTTGGAGAAGACTCTTGAGAGTCCCTTGGACAGCAAGGAGATCAGACCAGTCAATCCTAAAGGAGATCAGTCCTGGGTGTTCATTGGAGAGAATGATGTTGAAGCTGAAACTCCAACACTTTGGCCACCTGATGCAAACAGCTGACTCATTGGAAAAGACCCTGATGCTGGGAGGGATTGAGGGCAGGAGGAGAAGGGGACAACAGAGGATGAGATGATTGGATGGCATCACCACAAAGAGTTGGACATGACTGAGTGACTGAATTGAACTGAACGCCTTATACAAACACAACATTGGAAATCAACTCTATTCCAACATAAGAGCAAAATGAAATTGCACAGAAAGTAAAAGAAAAAAGAAAGGGGCATAAAAAAAATGCTGCCATTTTGTGGCCTTTTTCCATAACAACAACATTGAAAGCTGAGCTGATGGACACTTAATATTCAGAAGGCCCGTGGGGTTGTGAGTAAAGAACACCTGCCTTCAAGGATGGCCTGGGAGTGTTCAACACAACACAGGGAAGACTCAAGAGTCAATTGTAAGATGTTTCACTCATATCCTTTAAAAAAAATCACAGGAAATGATGTCAATCTTGCTAAATATTAGAGAAATCCAATCAAAACTACAATGAGGTATCACCTCACACTGGTCAGAATGGCCATTGTCAAACTCTACAAAGAACCAAGGCGGGAGGGGGTGTGGAGAAATGAGAACCCTCCTCCATGGATGCTGGAATGTCAGTTGGGAACCGCCACTATGGAGGCAGTGTGTGTGTATGCTAAGTCCGATTCTTTTTGACCCTGTGGACTGTAACCTGCCAGGCTCCTCTGTCCATGGGATTCTTCAGGCAAGAATACTAGAGTGGGTTGCCATGCCCTTCTCCAGGGGATCTTCCCCACCCAGGGATCAAACCTGTGTCTCTTATGTTTCCTGTGTTGGCAGGTGGGTTCTTTACCACTAGAAGCACCTGGGAAGCCCATGGAGACAGCGTGGAGGTTCCTTAAACAATGAAAATGGGAATGAAATTACAGTCTTCCTGTTGACTTAAAAAAATATTCACAGTCTAAAAGTTGAGAGCTATGTTTTATTCGGTGGGAACTTTTAGGACTTCAAGCCCATCTGCAAGGTTACTTGAGACACCATCTCAAGTAACCCTGAGAGAACTGCTCCCAGGAGGTGAAGGGAGGAGCCAGGTTACACAGAAGTTTGTAACAAAGGACAGGTAGTCTGAATATCAAAAGATTATTGTTAAAGAAAACCAGATATCCTGAGTCAAGGAATTTAGCGCCTTTCTGTGTATGGGAAGATGCAAGAGTCGGGGCTCACTGAAACCATTGCTTTTACGTGCCCCTCACCTGTCTGGGGCCAGCATCCTGTTTTTACATCCTGAGCTTCCTTTCCTCAGGGCTCACCTTAGGGAGTGTCTGCGGTCTGATGGCTGCGGAGGGCGGATACTCTTCTCCTTCCCGATTTCCCTGAGGGCTCACTGGCTCACACGGGAGGGCTGCAACTGCTGATGACTACGACATCCTTGTTTACTGACACAGCAGGAAATAGTCCATTTCTCCCTCCCTGACACCATACACAAAAATAAACTCTAAATGATTTACAGATCTTAATGTGAGGATGGACACTCTAAAACCCTTGAGGAAAATATAGGCAGGGAAAGCTTTGCTGTAAATCACAGCAAGTTCTTTTTAGATCCACATATTAGAGAGACAAAAAATAAAAATAGGTCAAAGGGATGTAATTAACCCTAGCAACATTTTCACAGCAAAGGAAACCCCAAATGAAAGAAAAAAGACAACCTTCAGAATAGGGGAAAAAAAAAAAAAAAGTTCAAAACAAAGATCCCAACAAAGAAGTCATCTCCAAAACATTCAGATGGCTCAAGCAGTTCAATATCAAAAATAAAACAAAAATACCTAATAGGAAATGGGCCAAAGATCTCAATGGACATTTCATGAAGAAGGCACACATATGGCCATTAAGCACTTGAGAAAATGCTCAGTATCACTAATGGTTAGAGGAAGGCAAATCAAAAGTCCAGAGAGCTCTTACCTCACACCAGTCAGAATGGGCATCTCAGAGAATCCCCAATAATACATATTGCAGAGGATGCAGAGAGAAGGGAACTCCCCTGCACTCTTGGTGGGACTGTAAATTGGTACATCCATTAGGCAAAGAGTATGATGTTTCTTAAAAAAAAAAACCAAAAAAACAAAAAAACAACTAAACATAGAAGTACCATAGGATCCAGAAATACCACACCTGGGTGTAGATACAGAGCAACCCAAAATTGAAAAGATGCCTGCAGCCCTATGGTCACAGCTACACTAGGTACCATACACAAGGCAAGGCAGCAATCTAAGTGCAGAACACAGATGAACGGGTAAAGCAGAGGGGGTACCTAGACATAATACAATATCATTCAGCCATTAGAAAGGATCAAATAATGACATTTCCTGCCACAGGGAGGAAAGTAGAGGTGATCATTCTAAGTGAAGCAGGGGAGACAGGGCAAGACAAGAATCATATGGTATCATGTCTAGGTGCAATCTAAAAATGGAGACAGATGAACTTCTTTACCAAAGAGAAATGGCCTCACAGACTTATGGTTTCCAAGGAGGAAAAGAGGAGGGCAGGGAAAAATGAGCTGGTTCAGATTAACACACACACACTACTCTTCATAAAATCATCCACAAGGACCCACTGCATAGCACAAGGAACCCTCCTCAACACTCCGTGATAACTTACAATGGGAAGGGAACCTGAGAAAGAACAGATATATGTCTAGCTACGCACGAAACAAGCACCCGGAAAGCCATGCCCCCTAACTCACTGCTGTGCTTAGCCGCTCAGCCATGTCCAACTCTCTGCAACCCCATGGACTGTAGCCTGCTAGTCTCCTCTGTCCATGGGATTTTCCAGGAAAGAATACTGGAGTGTGTTGCCATTTTCTTCTCCAGGGTGTCTTCTCAACTCAGGGATCGAATCTGCCTCTCTCCCATCTCCTGCATTGCAGGCAGATACTTTACTGCTGAGTCACACCAGGGAAGACTCACTCGTTATTAAATCAATGCTAATCAAATCTACACTGAGGAATCCTCTCCCACTGGTAAGAAAGATCTCCAAAAAATAAGTGCTGCAGAGGATGTAGGGAAAGTGGAATCCTCCTAGACTCTGAGTGGGGATGCACAAGGGTGCAGCCATGACTGAAGACAGCATGGATATTCCTGAAAAAATTAAACAGAGGAGCCATGGGATCCAGCAACCCCACTTCTGGGCTCAGATCTGGGGAACATCACAATTTGAAATGACACATGTACCCCTGTTTTTAGGGAAGCACTATTTACAATAGCCAAGACATAGGGCCCACAAAAATGTCCAGCAACAGGAGCACGAAGACTGAGTGGTCCATCAATATGCTTGGACTATTCCTCAGGCTCTGGGGGTGGAATCAGGAAGGGAGAATGTGGGCCTCTG
Organism: Dama dama; assembly: GCF_033118175.1. Taxonomy (NCBI): domain Eukaryota; kingdom Metazoa; phylum Chordata; class Mammalia; order Artiodactyla; family Cervidae; genus Dama; species Dama dama. The sequence goes on from NC_083707.1 coordinate 14,358,142, forward strand.
ACCAGCAGCTGGTTGGAAGAAGAGAGACGAGTCCTGAGGTCAGAAGGTTCCCTGAAGTCTGTGAACCCCAGTGCCCTGATGGGCTTCACCCCCAGTGGGGACATGGGCAGACCCGGAGCCCCTTTGATGAAGCCACAGCAGCACTAAGCTCAGAAGTCTCCTGATGCTATCTCAAAACACCATGTTTTACAAGAGAATGAGGCCAAGCACCCGAGGGCTAGTCCTTCCGGGTCTGAGTTGCTTCCAAAAGACCACTGCCACTTGCATGGGGTTGGCTGTGACCCACCTGCCCCCTTCTGGTCTTTCTTCTTCCTCCTGGTGATGATTTCAGTGACATTTCCAGCCTGGATCCCTCTCCCAGGCCAGATGCATCTGTCCATTCACTTCCTCCCCATGTCACCCTCAGGGCTAACAGGCTGGTCTATATGGGAACTTGGTAATCTCCTAAAATGAGAGTTTTAGGAGATTTTATATGCAATTAATGGGCTTCCCTGGTGGCTCAGATGGTAAAGAATCTGCCTGCAATGCAGGAGACCTGGGTTTGATCCCTGGGTTGGGAAGATCCTCTGGAGAAGGGAATGGCTACCCACTCCAGTATTCTGGCCTGGAGAATTCCATGTACAGAGAAGCCTTGCAGGCTATATCACAAAGAATTGGGCACGACTGAGTGATTTTCACTTTCAATGGGTTGAATTATGGCTCCAAAAGATGTGTCCCCCTAGAACATGTGAATAAGATCGTATCTGGGAAAAGGGTCTTTGTAGATGCATTTAAAGATGTTGAGGTGAGGTCATCTTGGGTGTGGGTGGCCCTCAATCCAATTAACAGGTTCCTTGTAAGAGACAAAAGAAGGGAGAAAGACACAGAGAACAAGCTGCATGAAGGTGAAGGCAGAGATGGGAGGGAAGGGGCCACAAGTCCAGGGACCCCGGAGTCCAAGAAACTGGAAAAAGCAGGAAGGACCCCATCCTGAAGCCCCTGGAGAGCCAAATCAGCTTGATCTCAGACATCTGGTCTACAGGACTGGGGGAGGATGAACTATTATTTTAAACCACCCAGCTTGTAGTCATTTGCCCGAGAAGTCACAGAGCAGCCACGCAGACCCTGCTCTGTAGGATCCTAGAAGTGTGGGTTTCACTAAAAGCAGATGGAGGCCAGATTACAGAATCCTTGGAATGAGCACTGGGCCCTCAGAAATGCTAAAGCAGTGGCTGGACCCTGGAATGTTAAGCAGTCAAGTCTGAAGCCCATCCCTAGGGTACCAGTTGCCCACACCTCCCCAAGTTCTGACACCTATACACCTGGTCCTGACTGAGAACATTTAATGTCACTGTTCACATTGCTACTTAAGAATCCACCAGTTACACAGGTGAAAACCCAGTTAAGTTACTTGCTCCACTGATGATCAATTCTGAAGACGGTCAGGGGCGGAGACTTACATGCAGCCAGCAGCCCTTCCACCGTCTCCACCACCTTACCCAAACCTCTCCTCCACCTCCCCCCGCAAGGAGCACCCTCAGTGTGAAGTTGGGGGACCACACAGAGACGTCTCTAGGTAAACCTTGGCTGAACCCCAAGCTAGCTGCTCCTGAGCCTCATCTACTCCCTTCCCAGGCAAAACCCCCTGAATATGAGCAAAGACCTCACAGGCTGGAGGAAAGGGCTTGGAGCCACTCCAGTGATAGCAAGCTTGCAAAGTTGGCTCCTGCAGGCCAGGCGGGATGGTCTTGACCCAGGGGGCTCTTCTGGAAGCATTTCCGTTTCCCTCCCTGAGTTACCCCTCCAGTCTTGGCTTCCACTGCCTTTTCTCTGGCCTCCTCACCCCCACCCCTGCCTGAGGAGACGTCCAACAGCAGGTATGGGTGACACACCGCTTCCTTACCTGGTCTAGAAAAGATCTGATCACAAACAGCAACCCTCAAGGCCCTCTCACCAGCCCAGCTCCACACAGCCAACTGAGTATGGCGTGGAGTCCAGCTGCAGGTGCTCTTATATCCTCTTACAGAGCCCTCAACCCAGGCACACTGGAAGGGCCAGCCAGCTGGGTCAGGTCAGCCCACCTCCCCTTCAGGGGCTCACAGTTGCAGAAAATGGGCCTTTTTGTGCCCTCCAGGTGCAAGGAACAGGTGTGGGTCCTGAGGGTCAGGATGGACAGGGGGCTGGAGCTCTGGCTTGTTTTCTAATCATTTTATCTGGCCCACGAGTGGCAGGTAATTTCTCCTAATGAGAGGAACCCAGGTGTCAGGGAGAGGAGGGGTGGTGTGTGGAGACAGTGCCCCAGGGTCCAGGTGCAGTGGAAGTCATTGGAAGACTCGGTGGAGGGAGGCTGCATAGCGAAGCCCAGGATCACTGACCTGTTCAGGGTTAGCTATTTGTTAGTTCAGGTCCTGCTCTGAGGGGCTCAGGGTCAGACCCGACCAACATGTGGACTGGGGGTGCTCTGCAACGAGGGCACTGCACACGGGTGCTGAGTCCTGCGGGGTACCTGCCCAGGTGAGCCCCATATCCTTGGAGGAGCCAGCCCACCAGAACACTGTGTTCTTGGGAGAAGTGTGTGAACAAGCACCCTCTCTGTGCAGCGGGCACAGAGTAGCTTAGAGACTACCCCCGTGGGCAGCACTGGGATGAAATGAGAATCAGATTGCACCGGGGAGGGGGGTGGGTCCTGCTGAAGGGGTTCAGGACTGATGCTGAAGCTGAAACTCCAATACTTTGATCACCTGATGTGAAGAATTGACTCACTGGAAAAGACCTTGATGCTGGGAAAGACTGAAGGCAGGAGAAGGGGATGACCGAGGATGAGATGGTTGGATGGCATCACCGGCTCGTTGGACAAGAGTTTGAGCAAACTCCGGGAGTTGGCAATGCACAGGAAAGTCTGGCTTGCTGGAATCCATGGGGTCGCAAAGAGTTGGACATGACTGAGCAACTGAACTGATGTATGTAGTACTAGGCTTCCCAGGTAGTGCAAGTGATAAAGAACCTGCCTGCCAGTGCGGAAGATGTAAGAGAGGTGGATTCAGTCCCTAGGTCAGGAACCCTTGGAGAAGGGTTCAGCACCCCACTCCAGTATTCTTGCTTGGAGAACCCCAAGGGCAGAGGAGACTGGCGGGATACAGTCCATAGGGTCATAAAGAGTCAGACATGACTGAAGTGACATAGTACACACACATGTATAGAATCATGCCATCTACAAACAGTGATAGTGAAGAGGAAAAGTTAAAATTTTTACATAACCTTCTTCTCTTTCTGCCTCTGTAACTCAGCTCGCTCCTTGCAAAGTCTAGATCATGTAGGTTTCAGAAAGTGGGGACTTGCTCACCCTTGTCCTACTCTTTGCAATCGCCCTAGCCCCTGCAAACCCTCTTAATCATGCCTGTCCATGTATAAAAGCTCTGTAACCCCTTTGTTAGGGGTTCAGAGCTTGGAGCGTTAACTCCTCTGGGGCCGCCAGCATAATAAACCTGAGTTCTCCAACTCTCCATGTGTGGTGCTTCGTTTCTCTAGTACCTGTTTCTGCAACATTTCTGGAGGCCCCAGTGAGATTCCAACCACACTGGCCCCTTGAACTGCTGGACTGGTGGACTGGCCCGGTCAGAGCAGAGGAGCCTGGAGACGAATGAGGAGGCGCGCCACCTGACGGGTTCCGGGTTCTCTTTTGGACTGGCGTTCCAACTCTCCAGATGGCCAAGTCCCCACCGGACTCCTTAGAGGGACGGACCAACTCAACAGGAATGGCCACAGGATAAGGTAAGGCCCCAGGGCCCTTCCCCAGTCAGGAGGTCCTACCCCATGGGTAGAAGAGGAGACTGATCACTTTCTCGGAGCTCCCAGAAAGGAGCATCAAATAAGGAGATCTGGGGACTCTGGAAAAGGGAGGTATTGTGATAACCTCGGAGTGATTGTGTATGCATGACTGCCGATTAGAGGAAGTGAAAGTGAGCTCCTCATAATACAGAGGCTGAGAGGGCCCAAAACCTGCGGTTCCCTGACGGCCTCATAAGGCCGAAAGGCAGTGCCCGGCTCTGGGGGATTTGATCCCACCCCTGGAGGCTGGTCTGGGTTGGTGGTTTATACCGACCTGCCAATGCTAAGAGGCATCTTAAGTCTCCCTCAGGAGAGTGGCAAGGCAGACGAAAAATGAATGTGAATGAGTGTGTGGCCTGATTCGCTTGCACTTCAGGCTCAACTGTGTGGCTTCACGGTCTTCGTGGCTATGGAGTCCGAGTGGGCTCTAGCTTGGGGTGACCTCATATGACTCAAGGTGGTATTGGTCTCTGGGGGACCCAGTCTCTCCCTGCGAGACAGATCCGGATCAGGGATTTATACTGTTCCACCAATGCAAATTCCACCAGGGCTTCCCTGGTGGCTCAGAGGTTAAAGCGTCTGCCTGCAGTGCGGGAGACCTGGGTTCGATTCCTAGGTCGGGAAGATCCTCTGGAGAAGGAAATGGCAACCCACTCCAGTATTCTTGCCTGGAGAATCCCATGGATGGAGGATCCTGGTGGGCTACAGTCCACGGCGTTGCAAAGAGTCAGACACGACTGATCGACTTCACATCACCAATGCAAAGAGGCACCTAAGTTCCCCTGGGGACGTGGCCAAGCAGGCATCTGAATGGTCTCTTTTGAGAAGGACCCACCCTTGTTTGTCTTTGCGCCACTGACTCAGGGCGGGATACACAGGAAGGAAGAAATTATTGGTTACCGGTTATTCTTCTGTCGACTGGCTTCTTGAGTTGACATCTAAGAGATTTACTCAAAACCCTGCCAGATAGATTATATTTGTCAACATGGGGGGAAGTTCCTCTAAGCCAACAGTTTTAGATTGGGTGATAAAGAATTTTAAGAAGGACTTTAAAAAATTTATTTATTTATTTTAACTGGAGGCTAATTACAATATTGTAGTGGGTTTTTGCCATATATTGACATGAATCAGCCGTGGGTGTACATGTGTCCCCCATCCTGAAACCCCCTCCCACCTCTCTCCCCATCCCATCCCTCAGGGTCATCCCAGTGCACCGGCCCTGAGCACCCTGTCTCATGGTTCGATGCACAAGAAAGGCTTTGTAGGATATTACAGAGTCAAAATGACCCCCAGGAAACTTCATAGTTCATGTGAGCTTGATTGACCAGCCTTTGACGTTGAATGGCCGCCAGGGGGCACTCTCGACCTGCTCATCTGGATCATTAAGCTCTTTTTTGTATAGTTCTGTGTATTAGTCCCATCTCTTCTTAATACCTTCTGCTTCTGTTAAATCCATACCATTTCTGCTTTTTATTGTGCCCATGTTTGCATGAAATGTTACCTCGGTATCTCTAATTTTCTTGACGAGATCTCTAGTCTTTCCCTTTCTGTTGTTCTGTTCTCTATTTCTTTGCATTGATCAATGAGGAAGTCTTTCTTATTTCTCCTTGCTATTCTTTGGCACTGTGCATTCTTGTGGGTATATCTTTCCTTTTCTCCTTTGCCTTTGGCTTCTCTTCTTTTTTCAGGTGTCTTTAAGGCCTCTCAGACAACCATTTTGCCTTTTTGCATTTCTTTTTCTTGGCAATGGTCTTGATCACCACCTCCTGTACAATGTCATGAACTTCTGTATATAGTTCTTCAGGCACTCTGTCTATCAGATCTAATCCCTTGAATCTATCTGTCACTTCCACTGTATAATCCTAAGGGATTTAGGTCATACCTTAATGGCCTAGCGGTTTTCCCTGCTTTCTTCAGTTTAAGTCTGACTTTTGCCATAAGGCATTCGTAGTCTGAGCCACAGTCAGCTCCCAGTCTTGTTTTTGCTGATACTATAGACCTTCTGCATCTTTGGCTTTAAGAATATAATCAATCTGATTTCAATATTGACCATCTGGCAATGTCTATGTATAGAGTCTTCTCTTGTGTTGTTGGAAGTGGGTGCTTGCTATGACCAGTGTATTCTCTTGGTGAAACTCTGTTAGCCTTTGCCCTGCTTCATTTTGTACTCCAAGGCAAAAACTTGCCTGTTACTCCAGGTATCTCTTGATATCCTACTTTTGCGTTCTAGTCCCCTATGATGAAAAGTACATCTTTTTTTTTTTAGTGTTAATTCTAGAAGATCTTGAAGGTCTTCATAGAACCATTCAACTTCAGCTTCTCTGGCATTAATGGTTGTGGCATAGACTTGGATTACTATGATATTGAACAGCTTGTCTTGGAAATGAATAGAGATCATTCTGTCGTTTTTGAGACTGTACCCAAGTACTGCATTCAGACTCCTTTGTTGATTTAAAGGCCATTCCATTTCTTCTAAGGGATTCTTGCCCACAGTAGTAGATATAATGGTCATCTGAATTAAATTCACCCATTCTAGTCCATTTTAGTTCACTGATTCCTAAAATGTCGATGTTCACTCTTGCCATCTCCTCTTTGACCACTTCCAATTTACCCTGATTCATGGACCTAGCATTCCAGCTTCCTATGCAATGTTGTTTTTTACAGCATCAGACTTTAGTTCCATCACCAGCCCCTTCCTCAGCTGGGCATTGTTTTCCCTTTGGCTCTGTCTCTTTATTCTTTTTTGAGTTATTTCTCCACTCTTCTCCAGTAGGATATTGGGCATCTTTTGACCTGGGAAGTTCACCTTTCAGTGTTATATCTTTTTTCTTTTTCATACTGTTCATGAGATTCTCAAGGCAAGTAAAATGAAGCGGTTTGCCATTCCCTTCTCCAGTGGACTACATTTTGTCAGAACTTTCCACTATGACCCATCCATCTTGGATGTCCCTACATGTTGTGGCTCATAATTTCATTGAGTTAGACAAGACTGTGGTCCATGTGATCAGTTTGATTAGTTTTCTGGGGTTGTTATTTTCATTCTGTCTCCAGGCTGATGGATAAGGATAAGAGGTATGATGAATAAAGAAGCTTCCTCATGGGAGAGACTGACTTTGGAGGAAACTGGTTCTTGATCTGATAGGCAGGGCCATGCTCAGTAAATCTATAATTCAATTTTCTGTTGATGGGTAGGGCTGTGTTCCCTCCCTGTTGTTTGACATGAGACTAAACTGTGCTAGGGATAATGAAGATAATGACAACCTCCTTCAAAATATCTTGTGCATGCACTGTTGTATTCAATGCTCCGGACCCCTGCAGCAGGCCACTGTTGACCCATGCCTCTGCCAGAGGCTCCTGGACCCTCACAGGCAAGCCTGGATCAATCTCTTGTGGGGTCACTGCTCCTTTCTCCTGGGTCCTAGTGCACACAAGGTTTTGTTTGTGCCCTCCAAGAGTCTGTTTCCCCAGTCCTGTGTGAATTCTGTAATCAAATCCCACTGGCCTCCAGAGTCAAATTCCTCGGAGTTTCTCAGTCCTTTTGCCAGATCCTCAGGTTGTGAAATATGCTGTGGTTCCTAGAACTTTCTTAACAGTGCAGTTTATTTGGTATAGTTGTTCTGCAGTTTATGGGTCATCTGCTCAATGATTCTACTTTGGTGTTAATGGTGATCTCCCCCAAGAGGGCTCAATGCCACATGCTGTGTGAGCCAGGTCTGCTGCACGCAGAGCCCCTGCCCCTGTGGCAGGCCACTGCTGACCCGCGCTTCCACGGGAGCTACTCACACACTCAAGGGCAGATCTGGCTCAGCCTTTGTGCAGTCTCTGGGTCCTGGTGCACACAAGGTTTTGTCTGAGTTCTCTGGTCATCTCTGGCAGGTATAGGGTTTGATTCTAAAGGCAATTTTGCCCCTCCTACCATCTTGCTGGGGCTTCTCCTTTGCCCTTGGATGTGGTGTATCTTTTATTGATGGGGTCCAACATTCTCCTATCCATGGTTGTTCAGCAGCAAGTTGCAATTTTGTAGTTCTTGCTGGAAAAGATGAGCATGCTTGATTCTACTCTGCCATCTTTCTCTTGGTTTTCCTAGTACTACACAAGTAAATTCTGAAAACAATTCCAAAGGTTTTTTTGCTGCACAAATAACCTGTGCTCCATATCATACTGTCTTTAGAATGGCAAATTCTGCCATTCTTCTTTTATCTTTAACCAAAGCTTACACTCTCTAACAGATCTATCCTAGGATTTCCTTTCATAATCTATGTGGGAATGGGAAATCAGTCCTGCCCACATGTCAAGGCCAGTAAGAACCCAGGGTCAGCATGCTTTTGCTTGAAATTTGTGTTACCTTATACAAAGTGGCCAGATCATAGAAAATTACAGCTATATACTATAACGTTTACTCCATTAAGACAAAGTTTCTGTTTCCTTCTGGCAAGTATAAAACCAAGAATGCAAGAGCATTAATTTCTAAGCAACTATTATTCAGAACTACCTTATTTGAAAAAGGAATTTCTATTCTAATCCTGCTTAAAGGATATGAATAAACAAAGATAGCAAGAAGCAGCAAGTAAAATTTGCCTAAAATTTATAATGTTTCAATTATAACAAGCTATTTAACATGCAAAGGCAATGAACCTTGTAATGCATATGAATTATGTTCTGACCATGAGGAATATCACAGTGTCTCCACTTGGCAGAATAAATAGCATCTGACTTATTAATAAAGACTGTCAATGTAAATGCTAAAAGTCTGCTGGAATGCATGAACACATAGCACTCATCAAAAGTGTATTGGTATCCTAGGTCATTTTCTCTTCATCATGTTTTGATGGCAGTAATATCTTTGTGGGAACTTCTTGCTTTTCTTTCTAATTCCAACCGATAATTAGACATATGACCATCACGGGCTTGGGAAATCTGTTTGACTCTTAAATTGTTTTTTATTACTTTGATATCAGCACTCTTTGTTCCATTAATCATAAATTACACCAACAATTTTGGCCCGTTTTTCATGAAGATAAACTTTCTGAGAAGTTACGTGAGAACTTATATATGTCTCTTCAATAATTTGATGTATTTTGGTATATATGATTCATTTTCCTAACTTTTATCATTTTAAATTCATTTCTGTTATAAGACCTATGATAATTTCTCACTTGCTGTTATCTAGTATTCTTGGTAATTATTATTTTTTATTAATTTCCTTTGAACAGGTTCAGAATGACAAGGAGAATATATGGTAACTGTGATGAATTGCTAATGTAATAAAAGTGTTTGAAAGTTGGCAGAATATGTTACCAAAATACATCATTTTGACATCAGAATTGTTTTGAGCTAAAGATAACTGAAAAACAGGAGATGCACAAAGAGTATTCTAAGGATATTCCCTTTTCTTCCTGAAAACATTAGATTAAAACTATGTGAAATGTAAAAGTAATATTCTTCTATGAGGAGTCACAATGGAGAGAATTCTGTGAAAGCACATCTTGTTAAAATAGTTCTCCTCTTTTAGATTCCATACACAGTTATGTCATTTTCCACAATTTCATCTCTTTGTTCACCCTAATATAAAATAAATATAGGTTTTTCCATGTTGTAAAATATTCATTTCTTTACGAGGTCTCATGTCACATGAAACACATGTTTTTTTTTCTCCTGTAAGTCTGTCTTATATCAATTGTACTACAAGTTCAGCTGAAAAAATCTAATTTTGCCTGACCTACATGTGTAGAGAGAAAGTACCTCCTATGTACTTCCCAGAGAACACCATGGTATACAGTGTTTTATTTCTTCCACTACAAGGGCTGGTTTATACCACTGCTATTATTCCTCAAATAATTTCTTGCTCAGATGGAGCTAGTTTTAGCCTACAGTCTATACCCCTTTCTTTAAGAAAAATGTTATGACTCTAAACCCATCCTCAAATATTGTGTCTCCCTGGGTGTGTGTCAGGAGTAGTAATGGGTAATCTTTGGCTTGTAGACCTACACCATCAAAATGGTGATCCTAGAACTACTAAACTTGGATCTCTTGTGTGGGCCCCAGAAATCTTTAAGTCTCCTCAGGCAATTTTTAGGCAATCAAAAGTGCACTTTGTATCATTGACTCCAACAAGAAATATTTATTGAGCACTTTCCAAATAAAGGAGTTCTGAGTGGATCAGATGAAAATTGTATTTTGAGAGACTATACAATCTAACAGATAATTACAAATGTAAACAAAATTGCAATGTAGTTGAAGTGGATATTATCATAAGAGACCCAGACAAAGTATCATTCACAATTACATCAGATAGATATTCTTACAATTAAGATTCTTTGTAAAATATTATAAGACAGTGAGTTTACAGCAGGATTTTGATGGATGTTTATATATGGAATTACAGATGATGAAGATGGAAAGGCTAGTGGTATGGAAAAAAATAAAACACTAAAGAACAAGGTGTGACCATAGCCAAGGGCAGAGACTCAGTTTAGTTGCTAAGTTGTGTCTGACTCTTTATGACTCCATAGACTGCGCATTGCCAGGCTTCCCTGTCCTTCACCATCTCCCAGAGGTTGCTCAAATTCATGTCCATTGAATCAGTTATGCCATCAAACAATCTTTTCCTCTGTTGTCCCCTTCCTTCTGACTTCATCCTTCCCAGCATTAGGGTCATTTCCAGTGAGTCAGCTTTTCGCATCAGGTGGTCAAAGTATTAGAGATTCTGCTTCAGCATCAATCTTTACAATGAATATTCATGATTGATTTCGTTTGCTGGTTTGATCTCCTTGCTGTCCAAGGGACTCTCAAGAGCTTCTCCAGCCCCACAGTTCAAAAGCTTCGATTCTTCAGTATTCAACTTTTTTTATGGTGAAATTCTCACATCCATAAATGACTACTGGAAAAAGCATAGTTTTGACTAGATGGAAATTTGTTGGCAAAGTGATGTGTCTGCTTTGCAGAAAGCAAAGATGAACTAAAGAGCCTCTTGGTGAGGGTGAAAGAGGAGAGTGAAAAAGCTGACTTAAATCTCAACATTCAAAAAAGTAAGATTATGGCATCTGGTCACAATACTTCAAGGCAAATCCTTCAAGCTAGGCTTCAACTGGGTGTACACTGCTGGATACACATGCTGGATTTAGAAAAGGCAGAGGAACCAGAGATCAAATTGCCAACATCCATTCAATCGTAGCAAAAGTAAGAGAATTCCAGGAAAACATTACTTCTATTTCATTGACTATGCTAAAGCATTTGACTATGTGCATCACAACAAACTCTGGAAAATGCTCAAAGAGATAGGAAAAACCAAATCACCTTATCAGCCTTCTAAGAAACCTGTGTGCATGTGAAGAAGCAACATTTAGAACCAGATGTGGAACAATGAACTGGTTCAAAGTTGGGAGAGGATTATGTCCTATTTTCCAAATATTTCATATATTTCCTATATTTTCATATATTTCATATTCTTCACATATTTTCATATTCTTCATATTCTTCACATATTTTCATATTCTTCATATATTTCATATTTCATATATTTTCATATTTTCATATATTTCATATTTTCCCATATATTTTATATATTTCATATATTTTCATATATCTCATATATTTTCATATATTTCATATATTTTTCATATTTTCCAAATATTTCATATATTTTCATATATCTCATATATTTCATATATTTCATACTTTTCATATATTTCATATATTATCATATTTTCCAAATATTTCATATATTTCATATTTTTCATATATTTTCATACTCTTCATATATTTCATATATTTTCATATATTTTATATTTTTCACAAATTTTCATATTCTTCATATATTTCATGTATTTCATATTTTTCATATTTTCCATATTCTTCATATATTTCATATTTTTCATATTTTCATATTCTTCATATATTTCATATATTTCATGTTTCATATATTTAATATTTTTCATATATTTCACATATTCTCATATTCTTCAAATTTTTCATATTTCATATATTTCATATTTATCATATATTTCATATTTTTCATGTATTTCATATGTTCCATATATTTTCATACATTTCATATATTTCATATTCTTCATATATTTTCATATACTTCATATTTTTTAATATTTTTCATATTTTCATTTACTTTCATATTCTTCATATATTTCATATACTTCATATGTTTCATATATTTTCATACATGTCATATTTTTCATATATTTCCTATTTTTCCTATTTTGCATATTCTTCATATATTTTCATATTTTTCATATATTTCATACATTTTATATTTTTCATATTTTTCATATTTTTCATATATTTTCATGTTCTCATATATTTCCTATTTTTCATATTTTGCATATTCTTCATATATTTTCATATTTTTCATATATTTCATACATTTTATTTTTTTCATTTATTATATATTTTCATATTTTTCATATATTTTCATGTTCTTCATATATTTTATATTTTTATATATTTCATATACTTTCATATTTTTCATATTTTTCACATATTCTCATATTCTTCAAATTTTTCATATGTTTCATATTTTTCATATATTGTCATATTCTTCATATATTTCATATTTATCATATATTTCATATTTTTCATATATTTTCATATTCTTCATATATTTCATATATTTTTGATATTTTTCATATATTTCATACTTTTCATATTTTTCATATTCTTCATATTTTTCACATATTTTTCATATTCTTCATATATTTCATATTTTTCATTTATTTCATATTTTCATTTAGTTCATATTTTCATTTATTTCATATTTTTCATAACTTTTCATATTTTTCACATCTTCATATTTTTTGTATATTCCATATATTTAATATATGTTTGATATTTTCCAAATATTTCATATATTTTCATATATTTCGTATAATTCATATATTGCATATATTACATATTTTTCATATATTTTCATATTCTTCATATATTTCATATATTTTCATATTTTTCATATATTTTCATATTCTTCATATATTTCCCCATATTTCATATATTTCATATTTTCCATATATTTCATATATTTCATAGTTGTCATATTTTCTGTATATTTCATATATTTCATATTTTTCATATATTTTAATATTCTTCATATATTTTCATATATTTCATATAGTTTTCATATATTTCATATAGTTTTCATATTCTTCATATATTTCATATATTTCCATATATTTCATAGTTTTCATATATTTCATTTTTCATACATTTTATATATTTTCATATATTTATACATTTCATATATTTTCTTTTTTTATTAATTAATTTATTTATTTTTTCAGTGGCTTTTGTCATACATTGACACGAACCAGCAATAGATTTACACGTATTCCCCATCCCGATCCCCCTCCCACCCCCCTCTCTACCCGACTCCTCTGGGTCTTCCCAGTGCACCAGGCTCGAGCACTTGTCTCATGCATCCCACCTGGGCTGGTGACCTGTTTCACCATAGATAATATACATGCTGTTCTTTCGCAACATCCCACCCTCATCTTCTCCCACAGAGTTCAAAAGTCTGTTCTGTACTTCTGTGTCTCTTTTTCTGTTTTGCATATAGGGTTGTCGTTACCATCTTTCTAAATTCCATATATATGTGTTAGTATGCTGTAATGTTCTTTATCTTTCTGGCTTACTTCACTCTGTATAATGGGCGCCAGTTTCATCCATCTCATTAGAACTGGTTCAAAAGAATTCTTTTTAACAGCTGAGTAATATTCCATGGTGTATATGTACCACAGCTTCCTTATCCATTCATCTGCTGATGGGCATCTAGGTTGCTTCCATGTCCTGGCTATTATAAACAGTGCTGCGATGAACATTGGGGTGCACGTGTCTCTTTCAGATCTGGTTTCCTCAGTGTGTATGCCCAGAAGTGCGATTGCTGGGTCATATGGCAGTTCTATTTCCAGTTTTTTAAGAAATCTCCACACTGTTTTCCATAGCGGCTGTACTAGTTTGCATTCCCACCAACAGTGTAAGAGGGTTCCCTTTTCTCCACACCCTCTCCAGCATTTATTGCTCGTAGACTTTTGGATAGCAGCCATCCTGACTGGCGTGTAATGGTACCTCATTGTGGTTTTGATTTGCATTTCTCTGATAATGAGTGATGTTGAGCATCTTTTCATGTGTTTGTTAGCCATCTGTATGTCTTCTTTGGAGAAATGTCTGTTTAGTTCTTTGGCCCATTTTTTTGATTGGGTCATTTATTTTTCTGGAATTGAGCTGCAGGAGTTGCTTGTATATTTTTGAGATTAATCCTTTGTCTGTTTCTTCATTTGCTATTATTTTCTCCCAATCTGCAGGCTGTCTTTTCACCTTACTTATAGTTTCCTTTGTAGTGCAAAAGCTTTTAAGTTTCATTAGGTCCCATTTGTTTAGTTTTGCTTTTATTTCCAATATTCTGGGAGGTGGGTCATAGAGGATCTTGCTGTGGTTTATGTCGGAGAGTGTTTTGCCTATGTTCTCCTCTAGGAGTTTTATAGTTTCTGGTCTTACATTTAGATCTTTAATCCACTGTGAGTTTATTTTTGTGTATGGTGTTAGAAAGTGTTCTAGTTTCATTCTTTTACAAGTGGTTGACCAGCTTTCCCAGCACCACTTGTAAAAGAGGTTGTCTTTTTTCCATTGTATATCCTTGCCTCGTTTGTCAAAGATAAGGTGTCCATAGGTTCGTGGATTTATCTCTGGGCTTTCTATTCTGTTCCATTGATCCATATTTCTGTCTTTGTGCCAGTACCATACTCTCTTGATGACTGTGGCTTTGTAGTAGAGTCTGAAGTCAGGCAGGTTGATTCCTCCAGTTCCATTCTTCTTTCTCAAGATTACTTTGGCTATTGGAGTTTTTTTGTATTTCCATACAAATTGTGAAATTATTTGTTCTAGTTCTGTGAAAAATACCGTTGGTAGCTTGATAGGGATTGCATTGAATCTATAGATTGCTTTGGGTAGAATAGCCATTTTGACAATATTGATTCTTCCAATCCATGAGCGTGGTATGTTTCTCCATCTGTTTGTGTCCTCTTTGATTTCTTTCATCAGTGTTTTATAGTTTTCTATGTATAGGTATTTTGTTTCTTTAGGTAGATATATTCCTAAGTATTTTATTCTTTTTGTTGCAATGGTGAATGGTATTGTTTCCTTAATTTCTCTTTCTGTTTTTTCATTGTTAGTATATAGGAATGCAAGGGATTTCTGTGTGTTAATTTTATATCCTGCAACTTTACTATATTCATTGATTAGCTCTAGTAATTTTCTGGAAGAGTCTTTAGGGTTTTCTATGTAGAGGATCATGTCATCTGCAAACAGCGAGAGTTTCGCTTCTTCTTTTCCTATCTGGATTCCTTTTACTTTTTCTGCTCTGATTGCTGTGGCCAAAACTTCCAACACTATGTTGAATAGTAGTGGTGAGAGTGGGCACCCTTGTCTTGTTCCTGATTTCAGGGGAAATGCTTTCAATTTTTCACCATTGAGGGTGATGCTTGCTGTGGGTTTGTCATATATAGCTTTTATTATGTTGAGGTATGTTCCTTCTATTCCTGCTTTTTGGAGAGTTTTAATCATAAATGAGTGTTGAATTTTGTCAAAGGCTTTCTCTGCATCTATTGAGATAATCATATGGTTTTTATCTTTCAATTTGTTAATGTGGTGTATTACATTGATTGATTTGCGGATATTAAAGAATCCTTGCATTCCTGGGATAAAGCCCACTTGGTCGTGGTGTATGATTTTTTTAATATGTTGTTGGATTCTGTTAGCTAGAATTTTGTTAAGGATTTTTGCATCTATGTTCATCAGTGATATTGGCCTGTAGTTTTCTTTTTTTTGTGGCATCCTTGTCTGGTTTTGGAATTAGGGTGATGGTGGCCTCATAGAATGAGTTTGGAAGTTTACCTTCCTCTGCAATTTTCTGGAAGAGTTTGAGTAAGATAGGTGTTAGCTCTTCTCTAAATTTTTGGTAGAATTCAGCTGTGAAGCCATCTGGTCCTGGGCTTTTGTTTGCTGGAAGATTTTTGATTACAGTTTCGATTTCCTTGCTTGTGATGGGTCTGTTAAGATCTTCTATTTCTTCCTGGTTCAGTTTTGGAAGGTTATACTTTTCTAAGAATTTGTCCATTTCATCCAAGTTGTCCATTTTATTGGCATAGAGCTGCTGGTAGTAGTCTCTTATGATCCTTTGTATTTCAGTGTTGTCTGTTGTGATCTCTCCATTTTCATTTCTAATTTTGTTAATTTGGTTCTTCTCTCTTTGCGTCTTAATGAGTCTTGCTAATGGTTTGTCAATTTTGTTTATTTTTTCAAAAAACCAGCTTTTAGCTTTGTTGATTTTTGCTATGGTCTCTTTAGTTTCTTTTGCATTTATTTCTGCCCTAATTTTTAAGATTTCTTTCCTTCTGCTAACCCTGGGGTTCTTCATTTCTTCCTTCTCTAATTGCTTTAGGTGTAGAGTTAGGTTATTTATTTGGCTTTTTTCTTGTTTCTTGATGTGAGCCTGTAATGCTATGAACCTTCCCCTTAGCACTGCTTTTTACAGTATCCCATAGGTTTTGGGTTGTTGTGTTTTCATTTTCATTCGTTTCTATACATACTTTGATTTCTTTTTTGATTTCTTCTATGATTTGTTGGTTATTCAGAAGCGTGTTATTTAGCCTCCATATGTTTGAATTTTTAACAATTTTTTTCCTGTAATTGAGATCTAATCTTACTGCACTGTGGTCAGAAAAGATGACTGGAATGATTTCAATTTTTTTGAATTTTCCAAGACCAGATTTATGGCCCAGGATGTGATCTATTCTGGAGAAGGTTCCGTGTGCACTTGAGAAAAAGGTGAAGTTGATTGTTTTGGGGTGAAATGTCCTATAGATATCAATTAGGTCTAGCTGGTCCATTGTGTCATTTAAGGTTTGTGTTTCCTTGTTAATTTTCTGTTTAGTTGATCTATCCATAGTTGTGAGTGGGGTATTAAAGTCTCCCACTATTATTGTGTTACTATTAATTTCCTCTTTCATACTCGTTAGCATTTGCCATACATATTGCGGTGCTCCTATGTTGGGTGCATATATATTTATAATTGTTATATCTTCTTCTTGCATTAATCCTTTGATCATTATGTAGTGTCCTTCTTTGTCTCTTTTCACATCCTTTATTTGAAAGTCTATTTTATCTGATATGAGTATTGCGACTCCTGCTTTCTTTTGGTCTCCGTTTGCATGAAATATTTTTTTCCAGCCCTTCACTTTTAGTCTGTATGTGTCTCTTGCTTTGAGGTGGGTCTCTTGTAGACAGCATATATAGGGGTCTTGTTTTTGTATCCATTCAGCCGATCTTTGTCTTTTGGTTGGGGCATTCAACCCATTTACATTTAAGGTAATTATTGATAGGTGTGGTCCCTTTGCCATTTACTTTGTTGTTTTGGGTTCACGTTTATACAACCTTTCTGCATTTCCTATCTAGAGAAGATCCTTTAGCATTTGTTGAAGAGCTGGTTTGGTGGTGCTGAATTCTCTCAGCTTTTGCTTGTCTGTAAAGCTTTTGAATTCTCCTTCATATCTGAATGAGATCCTTGCTGGGTACAGTAATCTAGGTTGTAGGTTATTCTCTTTCATTACTTTCAGTATGTCTTGCCATTCCCTTCTGGCCTGGAGGGTTTCTATTGATAGATCAGCTGTTATCCTTATGGGAATCCCTTTGTGTGTTATTTGTTGTTTCTCCCTTGCTGCTTTTACTATTTGTTCTTTGTGTTTGATCTTTGTTAATTTGATTAATATGTGTCTTGGGGTGTTTCGCCTTGGGTTTATCCTGTTTGGGACTCTCTGGGTTTCTTGGACTTGGGTGGCTATTTCCTTCCCCATTTTAGGGAAGTTTTCAGCTATTATCTCCTCGAGTATTTTCTCATGGCCTTTCTTTTTGTCTTCTTCTTCTGGGATTCCTATGATTCGAATGTTGGGGCATTTCACATTGTCCCAGAGGTCCCTGAGGTTGTCCTCATTTCTTTTGATCCTTTTTTCTTTTTTCCTCTCTGTTTCATTTATTTCCACCATTTTATCTTCTACCTCACTTATCCTATCTTCTGTCTCCGTTATTCTACTCTTGGTTCCCTCCAGAGTGTTTTTGATCTCATTCATTGCATTATTCATTTTTAATTGACTCTTTTTTATTTCTTCTAGGTCTTTATTAAACATTTCTTGCATCTTTTCAATCTTTGTCTCCAGGCTATTTATCTGTAACTCCATTTTGTTTTCAAGATTTTGGATCATTTTTATTATCATTATTCTAAATTCTTTTTCAGGTAGATTCCCTATCTCCTCCTCGTTTGCTTGACTTGGTGGGCATTTTTCATGTTCCTTTACCTGTTGGGTATTTCTCTGCCTTTTCATCTTGTTTAGATTGCTGTGTCTGGACTGGGCTTTTTGTATTCTGGAGGTCTGTGGTTCCTTTTTATTGTGAAGGTTTTTCCCAGTGGGTGAGGTTAGACGATTGGCTTGTCAATGTTTCCTGGTTAGGAAAGTTTGCGTCAGTGTTCTGGTGCGTGGAACTTGATTTCTTCTCTCTGGAGAGCAATGGAGTGCTCAGTAATGAGTTTTGAGATGGGTCTATGTGTTAGGTGTCACCTTGGGCAGCCTGTATGTTGATGTTCAGGGCTATGTTCCTGCGTTGCTGGAGAATTTGCTTGGTATGTCTTGCTCTAAAACTTATTGGCTCTTGGGTGGTGGTTGGTTTCAGTGTAGGTATGGAGGCTTTTGGACGGTCACTTATTACTTAAAGTTCCATGTAGTCAGGAGTTTTCTGATGTTCTCAGGTTTTGGGCTTAAGTCTCCTGCCTCTGGATTTCAGTTTTATTCTTCCTGTAGTCTCAGGACTTCTCCAACTACACAGCACTGATAATAAAACTTCTAGGTTAATGGCGAAAAGATTCTCCCCCATTAGGGACACCCAGAGAGGTTCACAGAGTTACATGAAGAAGAGGAGAGGGAGGAGGGAGATAGTGTTGAGCAGGAGGAGAAAAAGGGGGACTCAAGAGGAGAGAGACAGATCTACGCAGTTGTCTGTTCCCAGAATGTTCTCCGTAGCCCAGACACCCACCAAGATTCACAGAATTGGATTGGGAAGAAAAGGGGAAAGGAGGAAATAGAGGTGTTCTGAGGTAGAAAACAGAGAGTCAAGATTGGGAGAGAATAATCAACACACTCCTGAATAAAAATGGGAACTGAATATTGGATTCTTAAATGTTCACAATTTATATCATATATTGAAAAACAAAAATTAAAAATCTAGAGATTAGACTCTTAAAAATACTACATTAAAAACAAAAACCAAAACACTCACAAAAATTTTTTTTAAAATATATATGAAGTTCAGTTTAAAAAATAGGGCTTCTCTTTTTTTTTTTGGTAAGGTTATAGTGTATTGAAAATGAAAATTAAGGAGTAGTAGAGGAGTACTAGAGGACTTTAAAAGAAATAAGAGAAAAAGAAAAATAGAAAATAGAAGAGAAAAAGGAGAAAAAAAAAAAGATTTTTCCCTAATTAAAAAAAATCATAAAAATCTATGAAAATGAAAGTTAAGGAGTGATGGGGGAGTAATAGGGAATTTTAAAGGAAAATAAAAGAGAAAAAATAAAAAAGAAAAAATTAAAAAAAAATTTTTTTTTTCTTATTAAAAAAAAAAAGTAAAAATATATCTAGGAATTTCTCTGGAGCTGTTGTGGTCAGTGTGGGTTCATTCAGTTTCAGAGAGCTCCTCGTTCCAGCTTACACTTCTCAATATCTACAGGCCTCTTCCGGTGTAATCGGTGTTTTCTACAGGGATTTTAATCTGTTGCACCAGTCCCTTCTGAAGCATTTCCTTTGTTTATTTGGCTTCTGTTTGCCGGTTTCTTCAGAGCCTCATTTCTGCCCTGACACAGGCGGGCGGAGGTGGACTCTTATTCAGGTAGCTAGTTCAGTCGCTCTGCGGGGAGGGGCTGATGCTGCGGGGATGGGCTGGCGCTGCCGGGAGAGGCTGGCGCTGCTTTCTTGGTCTGCGCTGCTCAGGATCCCGGCTGCTCTATATGGAGCGCGCTGTGCGCAGCTCCAGCCCTCGGGTGTTCCACAAAAGCGCGGAACAAAAGGCTGCGTCCGCTCTTGTGCCTTCCCCGTCAGAGCGGTCCAGGCAGCCAGGAACTTGACAGGCGCACTCTGCCCAGGTGCGGCGCGCCCACTACCTTCCGCGGTCCCAATCTCGGTTTCCGCCGGCGCCAGTCGGGTGCGTGCGCCTTCTGCCCTCCACGTCCCCAGCCCCAGTCCCCGCCTGCGTCGGTCGGGTGCCTGAGCCCTGTGTCTCGCCACGACCTGCTCCCGCCTCCGGCGGGTCCGGGCCGGTCCGCAGTCTGTGAGCCCCTCTCCGGACTCTCTCGGTCCCCCCGTTCTGCGAACGGCCGGCAGCATGTTCGCGCTGGTCAATTTTCTCTCTCTTCCCTGCTCTCCCACAGTTCAAGTTGGCAACTCACAAAAGCTCCCTCCGATTGTCCTCAGGGCACTCAGGCCCGGACCCTACCCCAAGCAATGCTGCCCACTCCTCTCCGTGCCGCCCCCACTTGCTGGTGGCGGATGCGGGTGTCTGGGGGCACTTTTCTGCTGAGAGTTGCTTTTAGGCACATAATCTGTGGGTTTTATTTATTGTTTCCCTCCCAGTCAGGTTGCCCTCCTAGATTCAAACACTTCCCCCAGGCCCGACAGTGCGAGGGTTTCTTGGTGTCTGGAAACGTCCTCTAAAGACCCGCTTCCCGGGACGGATCTCCGTCCTTAGCTCTTTTGTCTCACTTTTTATCTTTTATATTTTGTCCTACCTCCTTTTGAAGACAATGGGCTGCTTTTCTGGGTGCCTGATGACCTCAGCTAGCGATCAGAAGTTGTTCTGTGAAGTTTGCTCTGCGTTCAGATATTCTTTTGATGAATTTGTAGGAGAGAACGTGGTCTCCCTGTCCTACTCCTCCGCCATCTTGGCTCCTCCTCCCATTTCATATATTTTCATATATTTCATATTTTTCATATATTTCCTATATTTTCATATTCTTCATATATTTCATATATTTTCATATATTTCATATATTGCATGTATTTTTCATATTTTCCAAATATGTCATATATTTTCATATATTTCATATTTTTCATATTTTCATATATTGTCATATTCTTCATATATTTTATATATTTTCATATATTTCATATATTTTTTCATATTTTCCAAATATTTCATATATTTTTCATATATTTTCATATTCTTCATATATTTCACATATTTTTCATATTTTCCAAATATTTCCTATATTTCATATTTTTCATATTTTTCACATATTTTCATATTCCTCATATTTTTCATATGCTCTCTAGGTTTGTCATACTTTTTCTTCCAAAGAGTAGTGTCTGTTAATTTCATTGCAGCAGTCAGGGTCCACAGTGATTTGGGAGCCCCCCAAAATAAAATCTGTCAACTGTTTCCATTTTCCCCTATCTGTTTGCTTTCTGCCATTAGGGTGGTATCACCTGTATACCTGAAGTTGTTGATATTTCTCCCAGCAATCAAGACTGTGATTCACTCTAGCTTGTGATTCATCCAGTCCAGGATTTCACATGATGTACTCTGCATATAAGTTAAATAATATGAAGGATTTTGAGCCTTAGCTTGCTAGTATGTGAAATGAGCACAATTGTATGGTAGTTTGAACGTTCTTTGGCATTGCCCTTCTTTAGGATTGAAAGGAAAACTGACCTTTTCCAGTCCTGTGGCCACTGCTGAGCTTTCCAAATGTGCTGGCGTATTGCTTGAATCACTTTAACAGCATCATCTTTTAGTATTTGAAATAGCTCAGCTGGAATTCCATCACCTCCATTAGCTTTGTTCATAGCAATGCTTCCTAAGGCCCACTTGACCTCACACTTCAGGAGGTCTACCTGTAGGTGAGTGACCACACCATGCTGGTTATCTGGGTCATTAAGACCGTTTTAAAACAGTTCTTCTGTGTACTCTTGCCAACTCTTCTTAATCTCTTCTGCTTCTGTTAGGCCTTACCATTTCTGTCCTTGATTGTGCCTATCTTTGAATGGAATGTTCCCTCGATTTCTCTAATTTTCCTGAAGCAATCTCTAGTCTTTTCCATTTTATTCTTTTCCACTGTTTCTTTGCATTTTTCACTTAAGAAGGCTGTCTTATTTCTCCTTGGTATTCCCTGGAACTCTGCATTCAGTTGGGTGTAACTATCCCTTTCTCTTTTGCTTTTAGTTTCTATTCTTGTCTCAACTATTTGTAAGGTCTACTCAGACAATTCATTTTGCCTTCTTGCATTTCTTTTTTGGGGGAATGGTTTTGGTAAACCACCTCCTTTACAACATTACAAACCCCCATACATAGTTTTTCAGGCATTCTGTCTATCAGATCTAATCCCTTGAATCTATTTGTCACTTCCACTGTATAAGCATAAGGGATTTGATTTAGGTCATACCTGAATGGTCTAGTGGTTTTCCCTGCTTTCTTCAATTTGAATTTTGCAAGAAGGAGCTGATGATTTAAGCCTCAGTGAGCTTCTGGACTGTGTAGAGCATTTCCATCTTCAGTTACAAAAAATATAATAAATATAATTTTGGTATTTCCCAGCTGGTGATGTTCATGTGTAGAGTCATCTCTTGCATTGCTGGAAGAAGGTTTTTGCTATGACCAGCAAGTTCTCTTGGCAAAACTCTATTCGCCTTTGGCCTGTTTCATTTTGTACTCCAAAGCCAAACTTGCCCGTTATACTAGGTATCTCTTGACTTCCTATTTTACATTCCAATCCCCTATGATGAAAAGAATATCTCTTTTTGTGTTAGTTCTATGAGGTGTTGTAGGTCTTCATATGACTTTTCAACTTCATCTTCTACACATTTGAATTTGGGCATAGACTAAGATTTCTGTAATGTTGAATGGTTGCTTTGGAAATGAACAAAGATAATTCTGTTGGTTCTGAGACTACACCCAATTACTGAATTTTGGACTCTTTTGTTGACTATGAGGGCAACTCCATTTCTTCTAAGGGATTCTTTCCCACCTTAGTAGATGAAATGGTCATCTGAATTAAATTCTTCCATTCCCATCCATTTTTGTTCACAGATTTCTAATATGTTGATATTAACTCTTGTCTACATCTGTTTGACCATACCCAGTTTACCTTGAATCATGGACCTATCATCACAGGTTCCTATGCAATGCTATTCTTTACAGCAGGGAACTTCACTTTCACCATCAGACATATCCACAATTAGGAGTTATTTCTGCTTTGACTGAGCCTCTTCATTCACTCTTGTTCATGGGCAGAGACTAGCAAGTGACTGAATCTGTGTAAAGCAAAAGGCGTATAGATGCTTATGCTTGGAGTAGGAATTTAAAGAGTAAATCAGGTCATTTCTGAGAGGATTTTAAAAGAAACCTGACTACATGTTTATTCTAAACTATTTCTCTCTCTCTCTCTCTCTCTCTCTATATATATATATATATATATATATATATATATATATACATGCATATATATATTTATCTTTGATGATTGCTTTACAATATTGCTTTGATTTCTGTCATAAATCATAATGAATTAACCATAGGCATACATATGTTCCCTCTGTCTTGAATCTCCCTTCCACCTCCCACAGTTTCCCACCCCCCTAGGTTATTAAGAGACCAATTTGAATTTCCTGGGTCATAGAGGAAATTTCCATTGTCTATCTATTTACATATATTAGTGTATATACTTCCATGCTACTCTCTCCATTCATCTCACTCTCTCTTTCCTCTCCCCACCCCTTGTCCTTAAGTCTGTTCTCTATGTCTGCATCTCCATTGCTGCTATGTGAATAGGTTCATCAATATCATCTTCCTAGATTCCATATACATGCGTTAATATATGATATTTGTTTTTTCTCTTTCTGAATTACTTCACTCTGTATAATAGGCTTTAGGTTCATCCACCTCATGAGAAGTGACTCAAATAGTGTTATTTTTCATGACTGAGTAATATTCCATTGTGTAGAGCTTTCCAGGGAGCTCAACTGGTAAAGAATCTACCTGAAATTCACGAGAAGCTGGTTTGATTCCTGGGTTGGGAGTTTCCCTGGAGAGGAGATAGCCTACCCACTCCAATATTCTTTGGCTTCCTTGGTAGCTCATATGGGAAATAATCCACCTGCAATGTGGGATATCTGGGTTCAATTCCTGGTTGGGAAGATCCCCTGGAGGAAGGCATGGCAACCCACTCTAGTATTCTTGTCTGCAGAATCCCCATGGACAGAGGAGCCAGTCCATGTGGTCTCAAAGAGTCAGACACGGCTGAGAACTTGGCACAGCACAGCACAGTATTCCAGAGTATTCCACTGTACCACAACTTTTTCATCCATGTCTGTTGATGGACATTTACATTACTTCTATGTCCTAGCTATGGTAAATAGTGCTGCAGTGCACATTGGGGTACATGTGTTTTTTTCAGTTTTGGTTTCTTCAGGGTATATGTATAAAGGTGGTATTGCTAGTTGTATGGTGGTTTTATTTTGAGTTTTTAAAGAATCTCCATACTGTCTTCTACAGTGGCTGTATCAGTTCACATTCCCACCAGCAGTGCAAGAGGATCCCCTTTCTCCAAACCCTCTCCAGCACTTGTTGTTTGTGGATTTTTTGATGATGGCCATTCTGACTGGTGTGAGATGATGACTCACTGTAGTTTTGATTTGCCTTTCTCTAATAATGAGTGAAATCAAGCCTATCTTTATTAGCCATCCATATGTCTTCCTTGGAGAAATGTCTGTTTAGGTCTTTTGCCCACTTTTTTTTTTTTATTTTTATTTTTATTTTTTTTTTCTCCAGTGGGTTTTGTCATACATTGATATGAATCAGCCATGGATTTACATGTATTCCCAATCCCGATCCCCCCTCCCACCTCCCTCTCCACCCGATTCCTCTGGGTCTTCCCAGTGCACCAGGCCGGAGCACTTGTCTCGTGCATCCCACCTGGTTTTGCCCACTTTTTGATTCACTTCAGTTCAGTTCAGTTGCTCAGTTGTGTCTGACTCTTTGCAACCCCATGGACTGCAGCATGCCAAGCTTCCTTGTCCATCACCAACTCCCAGAGCTTGCTCAAACTCATCTCCATCAAGTCAGTGGTGCCATTCAACTATCTCATCCTCTGTCATCCCTTTCTCCTCCTGCCTTCAGTCTTTCCCAGCATCAGGGTCTTTTCCAATGAGTCAGCTCTGTATATCAGGTGGCCAAAATATTGGAGCTTCAGCTTCAGCATCAGTCCTTCCAATGAATATTCAGGATTGATTTCCTTTAGGATTGACTGGTTTGACCTCCCTGAAGTCCAAGGGACTCTTCAGAATCTTCTCCAACACCACAGCTCAAAAGCATCAGTTCTTTAGTGCTCTCACAAGGTCCAACTCTCACATCCATACATGACTTTTGGAAAAACCATACTTTGATTAGATGGACCTTTGTTGGTAAAGTAATGTTTCTGCTTTTTAATATGCTGTCTCAGTTCAGTTCAGTTGCTCAGTCGTATCTGACTCTTTGCAACCCCCTGAATTGCTGCATGCCAGTCCTCCCTGTCCCTCACCAATTATGCTGTTTAGTTGGTCATAAATTTCTGTTATTTTAGCTATTATGGTTTGTTGGAAAGGGAGAATTCTTTGGGATCAAAGGATGCAAGGCAATGTGAAGCTCTTTTCTCAGAGTATGCTTTAAATATATGAAGTACATAAAATACTTAAGAAATTAATGGCAACTAATTTTTGTTTTATAGGAAAAATATATTCACATCTTTTGCTGACAGAGCTTATTAAACTTTATTTAGGAGCAAACAATGTAGTTATAATATTTATCCATGACTACAATAAAAGAGCCAGAGCATCTTTTGTCCTTAATTATGGATTATGGTGTTTTTCTTTAAAACAGACAAACAAACAAACAAACAAAAACCTAAAATCAGATTTTTTTGTTTTTAAAATGCTTTAATTTTTAATGCTTAAATTAAGAATGTATTGAGATATAAGTAGCTGTGTCGGGGTGGAAGCATAATCAGTATTTAGATAAACAAATGAGCAAAAAAGCATGATTATTCCAATTAGTAGAAAAAACTTTGCTAAAACACTTATTCTCATTTTATATGCTATATTAAAACTTTTCATTGAAGAGATTTAAATACATGGTAAAAAAAAATCCATGTATCACTTAAAATATAGGCTAATTAGGTAACTTCTGTCCAGGAAGTGGTCTTTACATATGAGTATAATGAAGCGTCTTTTAATTTCATGGCTGGAGTCACCATCTGCAGTGATTTTGAAGCCCAAGAAAATAAAGTCTGTCACTGTCACAGAAACAGTCTATCCATTGTTTCCTCATCTCTTTGCCATGAAGTGATGGGACTGGATGTCATGGTCTCAGTTTTTGAATGTTGAGTTCTAAGCCAGCCTTTTCACACTCCTCTTTCATCTTCATCAAGAGTCTCTTTAGTTTCTCTTCACTTTCTGCCATAAACGTGGTGTCATGTGCATATCTATGGTTATTGATATTTCTCGCGGCAGTCTTGATTCCAGTTTGTGCTTCATCCAGTTTGGCATTTCATATGATGTACTCTGCATATAATATAAATAAGCAAGGTGACAATATACAGCCTTTTGGATTGGGTTATTTGTTTTTCTGGCATTGATTTGTATGAACTGCTTCTATATTTTGGAAATTAACCCTTTGTCAGTTGTTTCATTTGCTATTATTTTCTCCCCCTCTGAGGGCTGTCTTTTCACCTTGTTTATAGTTTCCTTTGCTGTGCAAAAGCTTTTAAGCTTAATTAAGTCCCATTTGCTTATTTTTGTTTTTATTGATTCTAGGAGGTGGGTCATAAAGTATCTTTCTATGATATCATACACTTGCTCGATATGATATCATACACTTGCTTGATATGATACTATACACTGTTATGCCTATGTTTTCCTCTAAGAGCTTTATAGTTTCTGGTATTACATTTAGGTCTTTAACCCATTTAGAGTTTATCTTTGTGTATGGTGTTAGGAAATTTTCTAATTTCCTTATTTTATGTGTAGTTGTCCACTTCTTCCAGCACCACTTATTGAAGAGACTATCTTTTTCCCATTGTATATTCTTGCCTCCTTTGTCAAAGATAAGGTACTCATAGGTGCATGGGTTTATTATCTCTGGGCTTTCTATCTTGTTCCATTGGTTTATACCTCTTTTCTGTGACAGCACCACACTGTCTTGATGTCTGTAACTTTGTAATATAGTCTGAAATCAGGTAAGTTTATTCCTCCAGTTCAATTCTTCTTTCCCAAGATTGCTTTGGTTATTCAGGGTCTTTGTGTTTCCATACGGATTGTGAAATTTTTTGTTCTAGTTCTGTGAAAAATGCCATTGGTAATTTGATAGGGATTGCATTGAATCTGTAGATTGCATTTGGTAGTACAGTCATTTTCAAAATATTGAGTCTTCCAACCCAGGAGCATGGAATATCCTTCCATTTGTTTATGTCATCTTTTCTTTCTTTCATCAATGTCTTATAGTTTTCTGTATACAGCTCTTTTGTCTCCTTAGATAGGTTTATTTGTAGGTATTTTATTCATTTTGCTGCAATGGTAAATGGGATTGATTCCTTAACTTCTTTTTCTGAGTTTTCATTGTTAGTATATAAGAAATGCAAGTGATTTCTGTGTATTGATTTTGTATCCTGTGACTTGACTAAATTCACTGAATAGTTCTAGTAATTTTCTGATAGTGTCTTTAGGGTTTTTTCTTTGTACAGTACCATGTCATCTACAAATAGTGAGAGTTTTACTTCTTCCTTTTCTGTCTTGATTCCTTTTATTTCCTTCTCTTCTCTGTTGCCGGAGAAGGCAATGGCAACCTACTGCAGTACTCTCGCCTGGAAAATCCCATGGACGGAGGAGCCTGGTAGGCTGCAGTCCATAGAGTCGCTAAGAGTCGGACACGACTGAGTGACTTCACTTTCACTTTTCCTTTCATGCATTGGAGAAGGAAATGGCAACCGACTCCAATGTTCTTGCCTGGAGAATCCCAGGGAAGGGGGAGCCTGGTGGGCTGCTGTCTACGGGGTCGCACAGAGTCGGACACGACTGAAGCGACTTAGCAGCAGCAGCAGCAACAACTTCTCTGTTGCTATAGCTAGGACTTCCAAACTGTGTTGAATAATAGTGGTGAGATTGGGCACCATTGTCTTATTCCTGATCTTAGAGGGAATGCTTTTGCTTTCCCACCATTGTGAATAATATTTGCTGTGGGTTTGTTGTATATGGACTTCTTTATGTTTATGTAGGTTTCTTCTATGCCCTTTTTGAAGAGTTTTTATCAAATAGGGTGTTGAATTTTGTCAAAAGCTTTTTCTGCATCTATTGAAATTATCATATGGTTATTATCTTTCAATTTATTAATATGGTGTATCATATTGATTAATTTGCATACACTGAAGAATCCTTGCATTCCTGGGATAAATCCAACTTGATCATAGTGTATGATCTTTTAAATGTGTTGTTGAATTCTGTATGCTGGAATTTTGTTGAGGATTTTTGCATCTATTTTCGTCAGTGATATTAGCCTGAAATTGCCTTGTTTTGTGATATCTTTGTCTGGTTGTGGTATCAGAGTGTTGATGGCCTCGTAGAATGAGCTTGGAAGTTTTCCTTCCTCTGCAGTTTTTTAGAAGAGTTTCAGAAGGATAGGCATTAGCTATTCTCTATTCTCTAAATATTTGATAGAATTAACCTGTTAAACCTTCTGGCCCTGGGCTTTTGTTTTGGGGAGATTCTTAATCACAGCTTCAATTTCAGTGTTTGTAATCAGCTTGTTCATAATTTCTATATCCTTTGGGTTGTCTTGGGAGGTTGAACTTTTCTCAGAATCTGTCCATTTCTTCTAAGTTGTCCATTTTATTAGCATATAATTGTTCATAATAATCTCCTCTGATCCTTTGTATTTCTGTATTGTCCATTGTAACCTCTCCTTTTTCAATCCTTATTTTGTTAATTGGATTTTTCTCCCTATTTTTCTTGATGAGTCTGGCTAATGGTTTGTCAGTTTTGTTTGTCTTCTCAAAAACCAACTTTTAGTTTTGTTCATCTTTACTATTGTTTCCTCCATTTATTTTTCATTTATTTCTGCTCTGATGTTTATGATTTCTTTCCTTCTACTAACTTTGGGATTTTTTTGTTCTTCCCTTTCCAGTTGCTTTAGGTGTAGATTTAGGTTGTCTATTCAATGTTTTTCATGTTTTCTGAGGTAGGATTTCATTGCTCTAAATTTCCCTCTTAGAACTGCTTTTGCTGCATCCCATAGATTTTGGGTTGTCGTGTTTTCATTGTCGTTTGCTTTGAGGAATCTTGATTTCCTTTCTTATTTTCTCAGTAACCTCTTCATTACTTCAAAATATATGGCTTAATTTCATGTGTTTGTGTTCCTTGAAGTTTTTTTCCTGTAATTGATATCTAGTCTCAGCATTGTGGTCAGAGAAGATGCTTGTTATGATTTCAATTTTCTTAAATTTACTGAGGTTTGATTTACTGAGACCACCAACATGTGGCCTCTCCTGGAGAATGTTCCATGTGCACTTGAGAAGAAATTATATTCTTTTGCATTTGGATGGAAAGTCCTGAAGATATCAGTTAGGTTCATTTGAGCTAATGTTTCATTTGAAGTTTGTGTTTCCTTATTATTTTTGTGTTTTGATGGTCTGTCCATTTGTGTAAGTGGGATGTTAAAGTCCCTTACTATTTTGTGTTACTGTCACTTCCCCTTTATCTCTGTTAGTGTTTGTCCTATGTATTGAGGTGCTTCTATGTTGGGTGCATAAATATTTACAATTATTATGTCTTCTTCTTGGATTGATCTCTTGATCACTATGTAGTGTCCTTCTTTATCTCTTGTAATAGTCTTTATTTTAAGGTCTATTTTGTCTGAAATGAGAATTGCCACTTGGCTCTCTACTCCAGATTGCCACTTGCCTGGAATATCTTTTCCCATCCTTTTATTTTCAGTCTGTATGTGTCTCTAGGTCTGAAGTGAGTCTCTTGTAGAAAGCATATGTATGGGTCTTGGTTTTGTATCCATTAAGCCAACCTGAGTCTTTTTTTTCAGTACTTTAAATATATTCTGCCATCCCCTTCTGGCCTGCAGAGTTTCTGCTGAAAGATCAGCTGTTAATCATATTTCCCTTGCTCCTTTTATTATTCTTTCTCTGTGTTTAATCTCTGTTAGCTTTATTAGTTGGAGAAGGCAATGGCACCACACTCCAGTACTCTTGCCTGGAAAATCCCATGGACGGAGAAGCCTGGTGGGCTGCAGTCCATGGGGTCGCAAAGAGTCGGACACGACTGAGCGACTTCACTTTCACTTTTCACTTTCATGCATTGGAGAAGGAAATGGCAACCCACTCCAGTGTTCTTTCCTGGAGAATCCCAGGGACGGGGGAACCTGGTGGGCTGCCATCTATGGGGTCGCACAGAGTTGGACATGATTGAAGTGACTTAGCAGCAGCAACTTTATTAGTATGTGTCTTGATTTGTTTTCCTTGGGTTTATCCTGTATGGTACCTTCTGTGCTTCTTGGACTTGATTGACTATTTCCTTTCCCATGTTGGGTTGGTTTTGATTATAATCTCTTTAAAATTTTTCTCACTGCCTTTCTTTTTCTCTTCTTCCTCTGGGAGCCCTATAACTTGAATGTTGGTGCATTTAACATTGTCCCTGAGGTCTCTGAGGCTATCCTCAGTTCTTTTCATTTTTTATCCTTTATTCTGCTCGTTAGCAGTTATTTCCACCATTTTATCATCAAGCTCAATTATCTGTTTTTCTGCCTCAGTTATTCTACTCTTGGTTCCTTCTACAGTATTTTTACTTCCAGTAATTTTTGTTATTCATATCTGTTTATTTATTATTTATTTCTTCTACATCTTTGTTAATTGTATTAATTGTTTTAAATGCTTCCTGCGTTTTTTCCATTCTATTTTCCAGGCTTTGGAACATCTTTACTATCACTATTCTGAATTCTTTTTTAGGTAGTCTTTGCTATTTCCTCTTTGTTCATCTGTTCTTGTGTTTCTACCTTGTTCCTTCATTTGTGCTGCGTTTCTTGTAGTTTCATCACCCCCCCACCCCCCAATTTGCTCCACTTGAGGTCTCCTTTTCCTAGATGTTAGGGTCATATTCATTCTTCTTTCTGGTTTTTGTCTTCAATGGGAAAGGTTGGTTCAATGGTTTGCTTTGATCTGGTTAGGGGTGACTTGTTCCTGTGTTCTAGTGGGAGAATGTTAAGTTTTGTGTGTGTGTGTGTGTGTGTGTGTGTGTGTGTGTGTGTATGTGTGTGTTCTCCCCTAATGGGAAGGGCTAGGCTATGTGAATTGGTATATTTTGGAGTGTCTGTGTGATTCCTGTCTGTTGATGATTCTTTCTGCATTTTTGTCTTGCTTGAGTTTGGGTGAGGTGTCATGCTGTGAATGCATTGGCAACTGGGTGATACCAAGTCTGTGTATAGGTGTAGGCTGTTCTGGAAGCTGTCAGTAATTAATACCCCTGGGGTTAGGAGCTCTCTGGCAGTCTGGGATTCTGGACTCAGCACACCCACTTTAGTGGTTCAGGCCTGATTCCTGTGTTCCCAGGCCAGGTCTCCACCCGCTTCTTAGCTCCTGGTCAGTCTCCTTTAATCTTCACATTAAAGTTAAACTTGTTGCATGTTGAAGATGGTAGAATTAAACCAAAGTTGCAAAATCTTGAAATGCAGTTAAGATTGGCTTTGCAAACTGCTCCCCACTCAAACTTGCCCCCCAGGGCCCCCTCAGACATTATCTTTCTACTAGTGTATTATTTTATATTTTAAATGTAATTTCAGGAAAAAAGGCTCTCAATACAGGTACTACAAAAATCCATACAGACTTGACACCTTTGTATCTATAGTTCCTAGTATGCTTCCTAGCAGACAATAAAATGTCTCTCTCTGCTCAGTCATTTTCAGTTCTTTGAGAACCCATGGACTGTACCTCACCAAGCTCTGCTGTCCATGAAATTCTCCAGGTGAATATATTGGAGTGGGTTGCCTTTGCATTCTCCAAGGGATCCCAAACCAGGGATCAAACCTAGGTCTCCTGCATTGCAGGCAGATTCTTTACCATCTGAGCCACCAGGGAAACTTCATCTTTCTCTCTCTTTCTGTTTATCTATCTTTTATCTATCTGTGTCTCTATCATTTATCTACAGTTGAGTAAATGAGCACATGTTTAATTAGAAAGTTAAGTATTTATAGGTTTCAAATAAACTAACATTAAACTGAAGTTCTAATTTTGTATATGACTTCACACATTTGGTTGACAAACTGATTTCCAAGGGAAATTTAGATGGCCCATTAATAGATATGTCATATCAAAAATGGAGGTTGTCTAAATATAAATTACTATACTTGTCTGATTTATAAAATATAACCAGTGAAATGTTTTTGAGAAATTAAACAATGTCATCATATGCTTTCACAAGTTTAAAATCTGATTCTATTTCATTTCTTGTAGACAAAAGACAATTATAATTTTAGAAAAAAAAATCTAAATATCTAGACTAAGAGAAGGTTATAAGCATTGCTAGAACAGAAGTAATGTTATTTATCAATCTATCTCTCAGAATGTCTTGTACATAATAGATTACCAATAAGTTTTTTATTTAATTGAATAACCACCTGAAGGAAAGTTTGGGACAGCCAGATTCTAGGAGATTTTAAAGACATTTAAAAAAAGCCCCCCCCCCCCGCCCACCCAAAAGAAAGCAACCTTGAAAGAGAAAAATGGAGCTGGAAGAATTAGGCTTCCTGATATCAAACTATACTACAAAGCTATGATAAGGAAAACAGTGTGGTACTGACAAAAAATAGATATACCAATTAATAGAACAATATAAAAAGCCAAGAAATAAACCCATGCACCTATGGCCAATTAATCTACAACAAAAGAGGCAAAATATACAGTGGATAAAAGATAGTCTGTTTAAAAAATGATGAGGGAAAAACTGGACAGATATATGTAAAAGAATGAAATTAGAAAAATCTCTAACACCATGTACAAAAATAAAATGTACAAAAATAAACTGCAGAATGCCAGGCTTTCCTGTCCTTCACTATCTCCTGAAGTTTGCTCAAACTCATGTCCATTGAGTCCATGATGCCATCCAAACATCTCCTCCTGACACCAATCTTTCCTAGTATCAGGGTTTTTTCCAATGAGTCAGCTCTTCACATCAGGTACCCACAATATTTGAGCTTCAACTTCGTCATCAGTCCTTTCAATGAATATTTAGGGTTGCTTTCTTTTAGGATTGACTGGTTTGATATCCTTGTTAAAAACAAACAAACAAATAAAAAATTAAAAATGGAGTTACCATATGGCCCAGGAATCCAACTCTTGGATATATATCTAGAGAAAATTATAATTTGAAAAGATACAGGCAATCCAATCCTCATTACATCTCTATTTACCATAGCCAAGAAGACATGGAAACAACCTACATGTCCTTTGACAGGTGAATGGATAAAGAAGCAGTGGTATACGTATGAAATACTCAGGTATGAGAATGAAGTAATACTATTTGCAACAACATGGATGAGCATAAAGCTTATCCTACTAAGTGAAGTAATCCAGAGAAAGACAAATATCATATGATTGCACTTACTTGTAGAATCTAAAAAAAAAGATACAATTTTTTGTACTTATTTGCAGAACTTATTTACAGAACTGAAATAGACCTACAGCAATGGGAAGCAGAATTATGGTTACCAAAGTTGAGAGAGAGGAGGATAAATTAGGTGCTTGTGATTAACATATACACACTACTATATATAAAGTAGATAACCAACAATGACCTACTCTATATCATAGGGGACTATACTCAGTATTTTATTATGACCTGTAAGGGAAAAGAATTTCATAAGGAATATATCAGAGAGAGAGAGAGAGAGGCTAATAGTGAAGTCACTCAGCCGTGTCCAACTCTTTGCAACCCCATGGACTGTAGACTGCCTGGCTTCTCTGTTCATGGGATTTTCCAGGCAAGAATACTGGAATGGGTTGCCATTTCCTTCTCCAGGGGATCTTCCTGACCAAATGATCAAGCCCTAGTCTCCTGCATTGCAGGCAGACTCTTCACTGTCTGAGCCACCAGGGAAGCCCATGTATATATATACAACTCGCTGTGCTGTATACCTAAAACTAATACAACATTGGTAATAATTCAATAAAAAGAGTATAAAATACATTCCAAAATAATAATATGCCCTAAAATACGTTCTAAAGTAATAATAAATTACATTAGCAAAAAATAAAAATTTCTGAGCTAAAAATGGTGGAAGAGGTAGAGAGTCATTATGGAGGAAAAATACAGTTAGCTCTGCTGGGAAATCAGAGTGTCATCAGAATGGCCCATGCTATAACCATATTTTATTGTTATTCTGGGATTTGGACAGTAAACAGAGATACTTACGAAGTCTCATTTTGTGAACAAAATATCTCCTCCTTAAATGAACCAGAATGGTGCAATTATTTTTCTTTCCTTCCCAGAAAAGGATCAAATTACAGGTAGAGCTCCAAGATAGAAGCTAATAATGTAATGGGAGAGATCTGTTTCTTTTCTTCTTCCTTTCCAACTGTGTCTCAGCGATACGGCAAAGTTTGTGACTTAATGTGAATGTGAATCTCTTTGTTTCCTGCAGAGCTTCCAGGAGAAATAGAAGAAATGGCTAACTCACCCTCTTTTTTGTTGTGAAAAATAAGTATTTACCTCTGCCTATAAATCTGTATGTGTGCTGAGTCACTCAGTCATGTCCAACTCTTGCCACTCCATGGACTGTAGCCCTCCAGGCTCCTCTGTGCATGGGCTTTCTGAGGCAAGAATACTGGAATGGTTTGCCATTTTCTCCTCCAGGGTATCTTCCTGACTCAGGGATCGAAACTGCATCTTCAGCAACCCCTTCATTGGCAGGTGGATTCTTTTGTAAATCTGCTAGCAGGCAAACTTGTTTCATAAGATCAGTTCAGTTTAGGCACTCAGTCATCTCTGACTCTTTGGGACCCCATGGACTGCAGCAAACCAGGCTTCCCTGTCCATCACCAACTCCTGGAGCTTGCTCAAACTCATGTCCATTAAGTCAATGATATCAACCAACCATCTCATCCTCTCTTTTCATCTCATGCTCTGTTTCATAAGATAGAGCTAGAATTTTATAGTCTTAAGAAAATAATAGTTTCAAAGAAAAATGAACAAGTTTTCTCATCCACTTCTCTTCTCTTGTAAAAATGAGTGACACTTCTATTAAATATCTTCTTGCCTAACCAGGAAGGTAAACAATTGACTACCCTGTCCCCCAACCTACTACCACTACCCAGAATATATGTTCCAAGACAGCAAGTCCTTTTGCCTAATTTGTTGACATCTGCCTCCTCAATACTTAAGATTGAGCCCAACACTTAATAAAAGTGTTTTGAATAAATTATTCTCCTTTTACTAATAATGGCCATATAGGTTTTATCCTACAGAAAATGAGTCCCATTGAGATGAATTCCATTCTGTTCTTGCCATGGGCTTCTGGAGAAAAAAAATGCTCCTTTTTACAACACTCACAAAGACACCATAGGTGCTAGCAGGTTCTGCACTGGAGACCCTGAGAAGAAGTGAATAGCTCATTATTTTAGCACAATAAAAAACTGTGGAGCTGGGGTGGGGGATGAATTCTGCCTGATTTCACCCATGCTCTCCCCATTATATCAAAAGCAAGTATCTACTTTTTGGCTAATGTTCTATACCTAATTCAGAGGTATATTGTGGTGAGAGTGATAGTATTTCTCTTTGAAAACTTAACTGGAGCTCTGAACTCTCTCTGGATACACACACACACACACACACACACACACACACACACACACACACACACTTTGTACACAATTTTTAAGAGTTTGAAAGAAGACCTGAAACAAAGATTAGGAATTGTTGCTTTAGTCATTATTTCTGTATAGT
This sequence comes from Dama dama, assembly GCF_033118175.1. NCBI lineage: Eukaryota > Metazoa > Chordata > Mammalia > Artiodactyla > Cervidae > Dama > Dama dama. Next base: position 14,394,009 of record NC_083707.1, read on the forward strand.
GTTTATTTTTGCTTGCTGTGAGCTAATTTGGAAATTGTATCAGAATACCTCTCTTTTCTAATAAACATGTGTACTTGAGAGCTAGGCTGTAAAGAAAGCAGAACACCAAAGAATCGATGCCTTCAAACCGTGGTGCTGGAAAAGGTTCCTGAAAATCCCTTGGGCAGCAAGGAGATCAAACTTGTCAATCTTAAGGGAGATCAACCCTGAATATTCACTAAAAGGACTGATGCTGATGCTGAAGCTCCATTATTTTGGTGATCTGATGTGAACAGATGACTCATTGGAAAAGTCCTTGATGCTGGGAAAGATCAAGGGCAGAAGGAGAAAAGCACGTCAGAGGATGAGATGGCTGGATGGCATCAACAATGCAATGAACATGAACTTGGGCAAACACCAGGAGATGGCGAGGAACAGGGAGGCCTAGAGTGCTGCAGTCCACAGGGTCACAGAATCCGACACAGCTGGATGACTGAACGATAGCAACAACACTTGATTTTAATGTGGAATCTAAAAACAACTTTAATTTTTCTCACTAGGTAAGAAGCATTATGGTCAGTATTCTATGGTTCTAAACCTCTCTTGTCCCCTGGTCAGCTCCTGATACTTATGCACTTCTAAAATAAGCACTGAAAAGTATGTTTGTCAAGACAAATTTTATCAGAGCATTGATAATTTTGTAAAAAAAAGAAAAAAAATTGGAGGGCAGTTGATTTAAAATGTTAGTTTCAGTTTTAGAGTATAGTAATTCAGTTATGCTTACCCATATGCTCCTTTTCTTTTGAATTCTTTTTCCATATAGATTATTACAGAATATTAAGTAGACTTCCTGTGCTATACTTGTTCTTGTTGGTTATCTATTTTATATATAGTAGTGTATGTATGTTAATCCTATGCTGTGAATTTATCCCTTCCCCCCAACTTTCCCCTTTGGTAACCTTAAATTTGTTTCCAAAATCTGTGAATCTATTTCTTTTTGTACATAAGTTCATTTATATCATTTTTTAAAAAATTAGATTCCACAGATAAGTGATATCATATAATATTTTCTTTTTTCTATATGATTTACTTACTATAATATCTAGGTCCATCTATGTTGCTACAGAAAGCATTATTTCATTATTTTTTAATGGCTAAGAGGTTTTCAATTTATATATGTACCACACCTTATTTATCCATTTATCTGTCAATGGACAGACATTCAGGTTGCTCCCATGTCTTGGCTATTGTATTGTATGCTGCAATGAACATTAAGGCGCATGCATCTTTTGAACTATAACTTTCTCTGCATGTACACTCAGGAGTGGAATTGCTGGATAATAAGGTAGTTCTTTGTTTATATTTGTTTTTATTTTCATTATTCTAGGACATGGATCCAAAAAGATAGTGCAGAGATTTATGTCAAAAAGTATTCTGCCTATGTTTTAATCTAATTGTTTTAATAGTGTCCAACATTACATTTAAAGCTGTGATCCATTTCAATTTATTTTTGTGCATGGTGTTAAAGGATGTTCTAATTTCATTCTTTTACTTGTAGCTCTGCAGTTTTTCCAGCACCACTTATTGGAGAGATTGTCTTTTACCCATTGTTTATTCTTGCCTCTTTTGCCATAGGTTAATTGGCCATAGGTGTGTGGGTTTATTTCTGGGCTTTCTATCCTATTCTGTTGACCTATATTTCTGTTTCTGCCCAGTACCATACTGTTTTATGACTGTAGCTTTGTGTCTGAACTCAGGAAGCCTGATTTCTCCAGATACAGTTTTCTTTCTCAGGATTGCTTTGGCTATACAGGGTCTTTTGTGTTTCCATACAAATTATATTTGTTTTTTGTTCTATCTAATTCTATGAAAAATGCCATTGGTAATTTGGTAGAAATTGCATTGAATCTGCAGATTACCTTGGATAGTATAGTCATTTTGACAACATTGATTCTTCCAATCCAAGAAAATGGCATATAATTTCATCTGTTTATGGCATCTTCAATTTCTATCATTAGCATCTCATAATTTTCTGAGTACAAGTCTTTTATGTTTTTTGTTGTTGGAATTGGAAATAGGATTGTTTCCTTGATTTCTTTTTCTTATCTTTTGTTGTTAGTGTATAGAAATCCAAGAGATTTCTTTATGTAAATTTTATATCCTGCAACTTTAACAAATTCTTTGATGAGCTCTAGCAGTTTTCTGGTAGCATCTTTAGGATTTTCTATATATAATATCATGTCATCTGAAAACAGTGATAGTTTTGCTTCTTTTCCAATTTGTATTCCTTTTATTTATTTGTTTTTTCTGCTCTGATTCCTATAAATAGGACTTCCAAACTATGTTGAATAAAAATGAAAAAAAAAAAAATTTCCCTTGTTCCTGAATTTAGAGGGGATGCTTTCAGGTTTTCACATTTGAGAAGGATATTCCCTGTAGCTTTGTCATATATGTCCTTTATTATGTTGAAGTGGGTTCCCTATATGCTCAGTTTCTGGAGAGATACTGGTGAATTGTGTCAAAAACTTTTTTTTTGCACCTATTGAGAGGGTTATGATTTTTATTCTTCACTTTGTTAATATTGCCTGTGACACTAATTAATTTGCAGATATTAAAGAACTGAGCTTCTCTGGTGGCTCAAATGATAAAGAATTCACCTGCAGTGCAGGAGATCTGGATTTGATCCCCGGGTTGGGAAGATCCCCTGGAGAAGGCAATAGTTATCCACTCCAGTATATTTGCCTGGAGAATTCCATGGACAGAGGAGCCTAGCAGGCTATAGTCCGTGGGGACACAAACAGTTGGACATGACTGAGCGACTAACATTACTAAAGAATACTTGCATCTCTGGGATAAGTCCCACTTGATCATGGTGTAAGATCCTTTTAATGTATTGTTGAAATTGCAATGCTAGTGTTTTGCTGGGGATTTTTGTGTCTATGCTTATCATACACACACACACACACACACACACACACACACACACACACACACACACACACAGATGTATTTTACTGTTGTATCTTTGCTTGGTTTTGTGTCAGGGTAATGATGGCCTCCTACAGTGAGCAAGGGAGTCTTCCTTCCTCTGAAATTTCTTGGACACTGTTCAGAAGGATAGGCATTAACTGTTTTTAAATGCTGATAGAATTCACCTGTAAGGTCTTCTGGTCCTGAACTTTTGTTTGTCGGGAATTTTTAAATCACTGTTTCAATTTCAGTATTTGTGATTGATTTGTTCATATTTTCTACTTCTTACTGGTTCAATCTTGGAAAATTGTACTTTTCTAGGAATTTGTCCATTTCTTCTAAGTTGTTTTATTTGTATATAGTTGTTTGTAGTAATCTCTTATGCTCCTTTGCATTTGTGTGACATCTTTTGTAACTTCGCCTTTTATATTTAATTCTATTGATTTGATCCCTCTCTTTTTTTTCCCCCTGATGAAACTAAAGACTTATCAACTTTGTTTACATTTTCAAAGAATCAACTTTTAGTTTCATTGATTTTTTTCTATTGTTTTCTTCATCTCTATTGTATTTATTTCTGCTCTAATCTTTATGATCTATTTTATTTTATTAATTTTGGGTTTTGTCCATTTTTCTTCATCTGGTTTCTTTAGGTGTAATGTTAGGCTGTTTATTTGAGCTTTTTCTTATTTCCCAAGATAATATTGTATTGCTATAAATTTTCCCTTTAGAACTGCTTTTTCTGCATCCCCTAGGTTTTGAATTGTTGCATTTTTGTTTTTATTTGTCTTTAGGTAATTTTTTAATTTCCTCTTTGATTTCTACAGTGATCTACTGGTTGTTTAGTAAAATAGTTGTAGCATTCATGCTTATTTATTTATTTTTACATTTTTTCCTGTAATTGATTTCTAATCTCATAGTGTTGTGGTTGGAAAAGATGCTTAATATTATTCCTATTTTCTTAATTTTACCAAGATCTGATTTATGGCGCGAGATGTTACATCTTGGAATAAGTTCCATTTGCCCTTGAGAAGATGGTATATTCTATTGCTTTTGAATGGAATGTCATATAAATATAATTTAAGTTCACAAATGTATCATTTAAGGCCTGTGTTCCCTTATTAATATTCTGTCTAGATGATCTGTTCATTGATGAAGGTTGGGTGTTAAATTTCCCCACTATTATAAATTTCTCCTTATTTTGCTGTTGGCACTTGCTTCATATGTTGAGGTACTCCTATGTTGGGTGCATATATATTTATAATTGCTATATGTTCTTTTTGGATTGATCTCTTGATCATTGCATAATTTTCTTCTTTGTCTTTTGTAATGAACTTTATTTTAAATTCTCACATGTATCCTGCTGTTCATTGCAGCACTATTTATAATAGCTAGGACATGGAAGCAACCTAGACGTCCATTGACAATTGAATGGATAAGGAAGTTGTGGTACATAGACACAATGAAATATTACTCATCTGTAAAAAGTAATACATTTGAGTCCATTTTATTGAGGTGGATGGACCTGGAACCTATTAGACAGAGTGAAGTAAGTCAGAAAGAAAAAGACAAATACTGTATATTAATTCATATAAATGGAAGTTAGAAAGATGGTAACAGTGATCCTACAGCCAGGGCAGCAAAGGAGACACAGATGTAAAAAACAGACTTTTGGACTCAATGGGAGAAGGTGAGGGTGGGATAATTTGAGAGAACACCATTGAACCATGTACATTACCATTTGTAAAACAGATGACCAGTGCAAGTTCAATGCATGAAGCAGGGCATCCAAAACTGGTGCTCTGGGACAACCCAGAAGAATAGGGTGGGGAGGGAGGTGGGAGGTGAGTTCAGGATGGGGGAACGCATGTATACCTTTGGCCAATTCATGTTGATGTATGACAAAGGCTGTCACAATACTGTCAAGTAATTATTGTCCAATTAAAGTAAATAAATTAATTTTTTTAAAAGTCTCTTTTGTCTGATATGAGTATTACTACTCCAGCTATATTTTGATTTTCATTTTTCCATCCCTGCACTTTCAGTTTGTCCTTAAATCTAAATTAGGTCTCTTGTAGACATTATGTATAACAGTCTTATTTTTGTATTCATTCAGTCAGTCTTTGTTTTTTGAAGAAAAAGAGCATTTAACCATTTAGTTTTAAAGTTATTGATTTGAATGTTCCTATTGCCATTTTATTAATTGTTTTGGGATTTGTTTTCACTTTTCTTCCCTTCCCGTTTTGTTCACTTCTTTTATAATTTGATGACTATCTTTAGTGTTGTTTTTCTATTGCTTTTTCTGTGTGTCTGTTTGCATATACTCTAGATTTTTGGTTTGTGGTTCCCAAGAGGTTTTGGAATAGTGTTTTATATATATATGATTTCCCTGGCTTCTCAGATGCTAAAGAACCTCCCTGCAATTCAGAAGATCCAGGTTTGATCCCTCGGTCAGGAAGATCCTCTGGAGAAGTGAATGGTTACATATAGACAAGTGAAGTTAAATTGCTGATCTTTTAAATTCCAATGTATTTCCAATATCCTGCATTTGTATTCTTACCATAATAGATGGTTTTGATATCATATTTGTATGTGGATGATTTCCTATCTTTACTTTGTGTTTGCCTTACCAGTGAGCTTTCCCATTCATATTTTTTGTTTGTTTCTAGTTATGGCCTTTTCTTTCCTGCCTAGAGAAGTTCCTTTAAGATTTGTTTTAAATCTGGTTTAGTGGTGCTGATATCTCTCACTTTTTGCTTATCTGTGAGTTTTTTTAATTTCTCTCTCAAATCTGAATGAGATCCTTGCTGGGCGTAGTATTCCTGGCTGTAGGTTTTCCTCTTTCATCCCTTTAAATGTGTTGTGCCACTCCCTTCTAGCCTGCAGAGTTTAGCTGAAAAATCAGCTGATTCCATTAAAAGGATTCCCTTGTATGTTATTTGTTGCTTTTCCTTTGTTGATTTTAGTATTTTAATTGTCTTTAATTTCTGTCAGTTTGATTAGTTTGTGTCTCAGCTTATTTTTCCTTAGATTTACCTGTATGGGGCTCTCTGCACTTCCTGGACTTGCATGACTGTTTCTTTTTTTTTTTTTTTTCCCATTTATTTTTATTAGTTGGAGGCTAATGGAGAATACATGTAAATCCATGGCTGATTCATGTCAATGTATGACAAAAACCACTACAATATTGTGAAGTAATTAGCATGACTGTTTCTTTTCTCATGTTAGTAAAGTTTCCAGCTATAATCTTTTCAAATATTTTGTCAGTCTCTTTCTCTTTCTCTTTCTCTCCCCTCTGGGACCCCTATAATGTGAATGCATGCTGGTGCACTTAGTATTGTCCCAGATGTCTCTCAAACTTTTTTCATTTCTTTTCATTCTTTTTTTCTTTTCTTTTTCTTTTTTTTTTTTTTCTGTTCAGGGGCAGTGACTTTTCACCACTCTGTCAACCATGTCACTTATTTGTTCTTCTATCTTATTTATTCTGTGATTTATACTTTCTAATGTATTTTTTATTTTGGTTATCACATTGTTCATCTCTATTTGTTTATTCTTTAAGTATTCTAGAAAGCATCGCTAAGTTTTAAGGAAATACTCTTTTTGTCTGAAAAGGCATATTTATGATGTCAGCATTCTGACAGGTAGTTCCAAATATAAACAACTCAGTGAGCTTCATTAATCATAAAATGGAGGGGCTACACCTAAGTTTAATTTATAAATTTAGTTTTAAATCTCAGCAGAAAATTTTGGTGTTTGAAATTCTATTCACTAATGCATTATCATTTAAGTTTGAAAGCTTTTATTGTGTTCCTAGGATCTAAAATTAATAAAATTATTACAAATTTTACATATCAAAATACATTTATGAGCTGGACTTATGATCTTAAAGCTTGCCTTACTGACCTAATAACTGATTAGAAGTACATTTAGACAAGCAACTCACTTTTGATTTAAAAAGGAAATAAGAATATTTCTACAGAACCTCATTGAGAAACTGCTCCAAATGATAAATAATATCACTAAGAAAATTGCTGCTTAAAACCTTGTTGCAATTTTATGTAAGGCCTTTTAAAAGCTAGCTTCATTCAAAAAGAGAATAATTATATGATCTTCTTGCTAGACTAATTTTGTTTGAATCATGATAGATGACTACTTTCATAGTGGCATTTCCTGGGTAGCTTCATTTTACTCATATGTAAAGACCATTTCTCAAACAATAGCCACTTAATTAGCCTATATCTTAAGAGGTTCATGTATTTTTTTACTGTGTATTTAAATCTATTCAATGCAAAGTTGTAATATAGCATATAAAATAAGTGTGTTAGTAAAGTTTTTTCTACTAATTGGAATAATCATGCTGTTTTGCTCATTTGTTTCTCTAAATACTGATTGTGCTTCCATCCTGACACAGTAGCTTATATCTCGATGCATTCTTAATATAAGCATTAAAAATCAAGGCATGTTAAAAGCAAAAATCTGATCTTGGTTTTTGAAAAAAGAAAGCATCATAATCTATAATTAGGGACAAAAGCTGCTATTGTTTTCTTTTTGTAGTCATAGATAAATATTATAATTACATTGTTTGCTCCTTAATAAGGTTTAATAAGCTCTGTCAGCAAAAGATGTGAATATATATATTTTTTGTTTAAAAAATTAGTTACTATTAATTTCTTAAGTATTTGAAAAACTTATATTTAAATCAAACTCTAAGATAAGAGTTTCACATTGCCCTGCATCCTTTGGCCTCAAATAATTCTCCCTCTCCAGCAAATCACAATAACTAGGATAACAGAAATCTAGTTGATTAATGTGAAAGACAATCATTCATGCTCAGTCACTCAGTTATGTCCAACTCTTTGTGACCCCATGGACTATAGCCCACCAGGTTCCACTGTCCATGAAATTTCCCAGGCAAGATTATTGGAGTGAGTTGCCATTCTCTACTCCAAAGACAGGAGGTAACTGATTGGGAATGTCATTGTTCCCATACTTGGGACCATCTCATCTCATCTTGTTCTTCAATAGTGTATTACTTATTTTTTAAACTTTCTTATTTTGTATTGAGGTATAGTTGATGGATGGGTCACAGTGGGGAGTTCTGATAAAACACAGTCAACTAGAGAAGGGAATAGCAAACCACTTCAGCATTCTTGCCCTAAGAACCCCATGAACAATATGAAAAGGTCAAAAATATATGACACTAAAAGATGAACCCCCCCCCCCCACCCATGTTGGTAAGTGTCCAATACGCTACTACAAAAGAATGGAGAAATAGCTCCAGAAGGAATGAAGAGGCTGAGCTAAAGTGGAAATGATGCCCAGCTCTGGATATGTCTGGTGGTGAAAGTAAAGTCTGATGCTGAAAAGAACAGTACTGTGTAGGAACCTGCAATGTTAGGTCCATGAATCAAGATAAATTGCAAGTGGTCAAACAGGAGATCGCAAGAGTGAACTACTACATTTTAGGAATCAGTGAACTAAAATGGATGTGAAAGGGAGAATTTAATTCAGATGATCATCTACTACTGTGGACAAAAATCCTTTAGAAGAAATGGAGTAACCCTCATAGCCAACAAGAGCCTGAAATACAGTATTTGAGTACAGTCTCAAACATGACAGAATGATCTCAGTTCATTTCCAAAGCAAAGCATTCAATATCACAGTATGGCCCAATATTATTGCTGAAGAAGCTGAAGTTGAACAGTTCTGTGAAGCCCTACAAGACCTTCTATAACTAACACCAAAAAAAGATGTCCTTTTAATCATAAGGGACTGGAATGCAAAAGTAGGAAGTCAAGAGATATCCGGAGTACCAGGCAAATTTGGCCCTGGAGTACAAAATTAAGCAGGGCAAAGGCTAATAGAGTTTTGCCAAGAGAAAAAACTGGTCATAGCAAACACCCTCTTCCAACAAAATAAGAGACTACTCTATACATGGACATCACCAGGTAGTCAATATCAAAATCAAATTGATTATATTCTTTGTAGCTGAAGATGGAGAAGATGGATGAAGATACAGTCAGCAAAAAACAAGACCAGGAGCTGACTGTGGCTCAGATCATAAACTCCTTATTGCAAAATTCAGATTTAAATTGATAAAGGTAAGAAAAACCACTAGGCCATTCGGGTACAACCTAAATCAAACCCCTTATGAATATACAATGGAAGTGACAATTAGATTCAAGGGATTAGATCAGATAGAATGCTTGAAGAACTATGGACAAATGTTCACAACATTGTACAAGAGACAGTGATCAAAATAAGAAATTCAAAAAGGCAAAATGGTTGTCTCGGAAGGCCTTACAAACAGCTGAGAAAAGAAGAGACGCAAAAGACAAAGAATAAAAGGAAAGATATTCCCACCTGAATGCAGAGCTGGAAAGGATAGCAAGGAGAGATGAGAAAGCCTTCTTAAGTGAACAATGCAAATAGAGGAAGATAACAGAATGGGAAAGACTAGAAATCTCTTATGAAAATACCAAAGGAATATTTCATGCAAAGATAGGTACAATAAAGGACAAAAATGATTTGGACCTATGGAAGCAGAAAATACTAAGAAGAGGTGGGAGAACTACACAAAAATTCTTAATTACCTGGATAACCACAATGGTGTGACCATTCCTAGTGCCAAACATCCTGGAGCGTGAAGTCAAGTGTGCCTTAGGAAGCATTGCTATGATCAAAGCAAGTGGAGGTGATGGAATTCCAGCTGAGCTATTTTAAATACTAAAAGATGATGCTGTGAAAGTGAAGCACCCAGTGTGCTAGCAAATTTGGAAAACTCAACAGTGGCCACAAGACTGGAAAACTCAATTTGCATTCCAATCCCAAAGAGTGTTCAAACTACCATACAATGGCACCCACTTCACAATGGCTAGCAAGGTAATTCTCAAAATTCTTCAAGCTAGACCTCAACAGCATGTGAACCAAAAATTTCCAGATATACAAGCTGGATTTAAGAAAAAAATGAGGAAGCAGAAATAAATTGCCAACATCTACTGGATCATAGAAAACGCAAGGGAATTCCAGAAAAAAAACAAACATCTATTTGTGCTTTATTAACTACACTAAAGACTTTGTGTGGGTCACAAAAGAACTGTGGAAAATTCTTAAAGAAATGGGAATGTTAGACCACCTTACATGTTTCCTAAGAAATCTATATGCAGGTCAAGAAACAACAGTTAGAACTGGTCATGCATCAACGGACTGGTTCCAAATTGGGAAAGGAGTAAGTCTAGGCTGTATATTGTCACCCTGCTTATTTAATTTTTATGCAGAGTACATCATGAGAAATGGCAGGCTGGGTGAAGCACAAGCTTGAGTAAGGATTGCTGAGAGAAATACCAATAACTTCAGATATGAAGATGACACTACCCTTATGGCAGAAAATGAAAAGGAACTAAAGAACCTCTTGATGAATGTGAAAGAGAAGAGTGAAAAAGCTGGCTTAAAACTCAACATTCAAAAACTAAGATTATGGCATCTGGTCCCATCACTTCACTGCAAATAGAAAGGGGAAAATGGAAACAGTGACCCCAAAATCACTGTAGATGGTGACTGCAACCATGAAATTAAAAGACACTTGTTCCTTGGAAGAAAAGGTATGACACACCTAGACAACATATTAGAAAGCAGAGACATCACTTTGCTGAGAAATGTCAGTATAGTCAAAGTTATGGTTTTTCAATTAGTCACATATGGGTGTGAGAGTTGAACCATAAAGAAGGCTGAGTGAGTGAGTGATAGTTGCTCAGTCATGCCTGACTCTTTGCAACCCCATGAACTGTAGCCTGCCAGGCTCCTCTGTCCATGGAATTCTTCAGGCAATATTACTAGAGTGGATTGTCATTTCCTTCTCCAAAAGAAGGCTGAGCACCAGTGAATTGATACTTTTGAGCTGTGGTGTCGGAGAAGACTCTTGAGAGTCCCTTGAACTGCAAGGAGATTAAACAAGTCAATCCTTAAGGAAATCAATCATGAGTACTCATTGGAAGGACTGATTCTGAAGCTGAAGATCCAAAGCTTTGCCCCCTGATGTGGAGATCAGACTTATTGGAAAAGACCCTGAAGCTGGAAAGATTGAAGGCAGGAGGAGAATGGGACAACAGAGGATGAGGTGGTTGGGTGGCATCACCCATTCATTCACCATAAACTTGAGTGAACTCTGGAGGTACTGAAGGACAGGGAGGCCTGGTGTGCTGTAGTCCATGGGGTTGCAAAGATACAGACAGGACTGAGCGACTGAACTGAACTGAGTGACTAAACAACAACATAACTGATTAACATAATAAATAGATTCAGTTGAATAGCAAATGGACTCAGCCATACATATGCATGTATCCATTCTCTCCCAAACTCCCTGGCCATCTTGGCTGCCACATAACACTGAGCAGAGTTCCATGTGCTATACAGTAGGGCCTAGTTGGTTATCTATTTTAAATATAGCAGTGTAGGTGTCCATCCCAAACTTGTTAACTATCCCTTCCCGGGATCCATCGCCCTGGCATCCATAATCTCATTCTAGAAGTCTGTGAGTCTGTTTCTCTTTTGTAAGTTCATTTGTATAATTTCTTTTTAGATTCTACATACAAGTGCTGTCATACCATATTTCTCCTTCTCTGTCTGACTTAACTTCTGTTCGTACTACTGATTATTGATTGCCTGATTTGTAAGGTGGAATGATATCTTGCTTATATAGAGAGTGAAGTAAGCCAGAAAGATAAAGAACATTACAGCATACTATCACATATATATGGAATTTAGAAAGATGGTAACGATAACCCTATATGCAAAACAGAAAAAGACACACAGAAATACAGAACAGACTTTTGAACTCTGTGGGAGAATGTGAGGGTGGGATATTTCAAAAGAGCAGCATGTATACTATCTATGGTGAAACAGATCACCAGCCCAGGTGGGATGCATGAGACAAGTGCTCCAGCCTGGTGCACTGGGAGGACTCGGGGGAATCGGGTGGAGAGGGAGGTGGGAGCGGGGATCGGGATGGGGAATACGTGTAAATCCAAGGCTGATTCATATCAATGTATGACAAAACCCACTGGGAAAAAAAAAAAATACTGTTGAATAAAAAAAAAAAAAAAAAAAAAAAAGAGATGAGATCATCAAAAGAACACTCTCCAGTGAATTGTAATATAAATGGTCACTAGTTTAAAAGTAAAACCCAAACAGGTTATTCAACCACTGATATGTGGAGACTCTACCTCAAATTTCTATGTATTCCTTGACTGTAGGTTAAATGCCTTTTCCTCTGACAGGGCCTTGAGGATATCATGAGGTCATCGCATTTCCATTTGCCTTTACAGCAGTATTCCTTATGTTCATTTTTTGTGAATTGAACTCTGCCTCGAAGTAATTTGGTTTTTTATGTTTGAGCTTGAAGGCAGAGGAATACATTGGAATGAATTTACACTCAATCAATGTTTATTGCTTATACAAAATGGTAAGGTAAATATCTAATTGTAATTTAATTAAAAGATGCTAGAATTCTCCCAAATCCTCATACAGGTACAACTGGAAGAGAAATGAGTAAAAGTACACCACAAAGGTGTAACCTTAGGGTTTATTTATAGAAGTCAAATTAGAGCTGTTAGAAAACATCTGGGGGTACCATTGCCTCTTCTTCCAATTTCAACATCTTTTACACCCATACACATATAGCTACAGCTTTCTAGGCCATGTGTAGCACATACATCAGTCCAGATAGTATGCAACTTTAGCAAATATATGTTGTTGCAAGAGAGTAAATTCTGTACACTCCTGCAGCTGAAAGCTTTTTGTCAAAAAATTAGTTGATATGAGCATTGGATATTCAAATCAGTTATACTCTCCTTATTTGAATTCCAGAAAGCAGAGCCTTTCAGCCCACAGCTATTTCAGACAACTACTTCTCTGCTTCTAAGTCAAGAAGTGGGGCCATATGCACTGCTTTAGGTTTTCTGGTGAGCACATATATTATTACTCTGCCACAGCTTTTCTTAGCTAAGAGACAGCTAAATGAATTTTCAGATATTGAAGCTAGATAGTATGAAAACCAAAACCAAATAAAATGAGGAAAATGCGTGTTCTTCTTCTTCTTCTTATCATTATTATTTAACTCCTATTCTGCAACAATACCTTAGATGCAGCCTCAGTATTTTGAACCATCCACCAAAGAGTGATATCAGCTAAATAAGGATGGGATCATTTATGCTGTATTAGGAGAGTAAGGATGAAAACATTTGTGCTGTACTGAGATTGCTGGGAGAAATATCAGTAACTTCAGCTATGCAGATGATGCCACCCTTATGGCCAAAAGTGAAGAGGAACTAAAGAGCCTCTTGGTGAAAGTGAAAGAGGAGAGTTAAAAAGCTGGCTTAAGACATAGCATTCAAAAAATGAAGATCATGGCATCTGGTCCCATCAGTTCATGGCAAATAGATGGGGAAGCAATGGAAACCATGACAGACTTTATATTCTTGGGCTCCAAAATCACTGTGGATGCTGAGTGCAGCCATGAAATTAAGACGATTGCTACTTGGAAGAAAAGCTCCATGATCAACCTAGAGAGTATTAAAAAGCAGAGACATTACTTTTCTGACAAAGATCCATCTAGTCAAAACTATGGCTTTTCCAGTAGAAATGTATGGATGTGAGAGTTGGAACATAAAGAAAGCTGAATGCCAAAGAATTGATGTTTTCGAACTGTAGTGTTGGAGAGGATTCTTAAGAGTCTCTTGGAGGCTCTTAAGAGAGTCCCAGGGAAATCAAACCAGTCAATCCTAAGGGAAATCATTCCTGAATATTCATTGAAATGACTGATGCTGAAGCTCCAATACTTTGGCCACCTGATATGAAGAAATGACTCATTGGAAAAGACCCTGATGCTGGGAAAGATTGAAGGCAGGAGGAAAACGGGATGACAGAAGATGGGATAGTTGAATGGCATCTCCGACTTGATGGACATGAGTTTGAGCAAGTTCTGGGAGGTGGTGAATCTTTGTTTTCAGAAAAATTGTTTGTGTTATAACTTTGTGACTTTGGAAAACATACGAGCTTGAATCTTTGTTTTCAGAAAACTGCGCTTCTCTTACTCTGACCTACAATAATTTGATGTTATGTCTTTATAAACAAAGATAAACATTTATTGATTTATTAAATTTTATCAAACATCTTCACAGAACACAATACTGTGAGACTAGATATCATTAACTAGGAAAAAAAAAAAAACGATAAAAAACACAAAAAGAAGGAGATTAAACAGTACATTTTAAAATAATCAACAGGTTAGTGAAGAAATCAAAGGGAAATCAAATGACAATGAAAACACAATTCAAAACCTATCAGTTCCACTACAGTATTGTGGAGTGATTGGCCTCCAACTAGTGGAGGTAAATGAAAAAAAAAAAAATCTATCAGTTCATTTCAGTTGCTCAGTCGTGTCCGACGCTTTGCGACCCCATATACTGCAACATGCCAGGCCTCCCTATCCACCACCAACTCCGGGAGTTTACTCAAATTCATGTCCGTTGAGTTAGCTTTGTTCATAGTGATGCTTCCTAAGGCTCACTCGACTTCACATTCCAGGATGTCTGGTTCTAGGTGACTTATCACACCATTGTGATTATCTGGGTTGTGACGATCTTTTTTGTACAGTTCTTCTGAGTATTCTTGACACATCTTCTTAACATCTTCTGCTTCTCTTAGGTCCATACTGCTTCTGTCCTTTATTGAGTCCATCTTTGCAAGAAATGTTCCCTTGGTATCTCTAATTTTCTTGAAGGGATGTCTAGTCTTTCCCATTCTATTGTTTTCCTCTATTTCTTTGCACTGGTCACTGAGGAAGGCTTTCTTACCTCTCCTCGCTATTCTTTGGAACTCTGCACTCAAATGGGAATATCTTTCCTTTTCTCCTTTGCATTTCACTTCTCTTCTTTTCACAGCTATTTGTAAGGCCTCCTCAGATAGCCAATTTGCTTTTTTGCCTTTCTTTTTCTTGGGGATGGTCTTGATCCCCGTCTTCTATACAATGTCATGAGCCTCCATCAATAGTTCATCAGGCACTCTGTCTATCAGATCTGGTCCCTTAAATCTACTTCTCACTTCCACTGTATAATCATAAGGTATATAATTTAGGTCATACCTGAATGGTCTAGTGGTTTTCCCTATTTTCTTAAATTTAAGTCTATTTTGCCAGTAAGGAATTCATGATCTGAGCCACAGTCAGCTCCTGGTCTTTTTTTGTTTTTGTTTTCTGATGACTGTATAGAGCTTCTTCATCTTTGGCTGCAAAGAATATCATGAATCTGATTTCGGTGTTGACCATCTGTTGATGTCCATGTGTACAGTCTTCTCTTGTGTTATTGGAAGAGGATGTTCGCTATGACCAGTGCGTTCTCTTGGTAAAACTCTTTAGCCTTTGCTCTGCTTCCTTATGTATTCCAAGGCCAAATTTGCCTGTTACTCCAGGTACTTCTTGACTTCTTATTTTTGAATTCCAGTCACCTATAATGGAAAGGACATATTTTTTTGGGTGTTAGTTCTAAAAAGTCTTGTAGGTCTTCATTGAACCATTCACCTTCAGCTTCTTCAGCATTACTGGTCAGGGCATAGACTTGGATTACCATGATACTTGAGTGGTTTGCTTTGGAAACTAATGGATCATTCTGTCGTTTTTGAGATTGCATCCAAGTACTGCATTTTGGACTCTTTTGTTGACTAGATGGCTACTCCATTTTTGCTAAGGGATTCTTGCCCACAGTAGTAGATAGTAGTGAATCTGAGTTAAATTCACCCATTCCAGTCCATCTGAGTTCATTGATTCCTAAAATGTCAACATTCACTCTTGCCTTGTTCTGTTTGGCCATGTCCAATTTGCCTTGATTCATGGACCATATTCTAACACACATATACAGAATCTAGAAAAATAGTAATGAAGAATTTATTTACAGGGCAGCAATGAAGAAACAGACATAGAGAACCGCCTTACAGACATGGGGAAAGGGGAGGAGAGGGTGAGCTGTTTGGAAAGAGTAACATGGCAACTTACATTACCATATGTAAAATAGCCAATGGGGATTAGCTGTATGTCTCAGGAATCTCAAACAGGGTCTCTGTATCAACCTAGAGGAGTGGGATGGGAAGGGAGACGGGAGGGAGATTCAAAAGGGATTGTATATATGTACACCTGTGGTTGACTCCTGTTGAGGTTTGACAGAAAATATGAGAAAAAAAAAAAAAAAGAATGAAATAATGGCTTTTGCAGCAACATAGATGAACCTAGTGATTGTCATACTAAGTGAAATAAGCCAGAGAATGACAAATGTCATATGATATCACTTATATGTGACAGATAAGAGAAAATAGATAAAAATGAATTTATTTACAAAACAGAGATAGATTCACACACATAGAAAACAAATTTATGGTTACCAAAGAGAAAATCAGAGGAGGAATAAATTAGGAGTTTGGTGTTAACATGTACACATAATTATATATAAAACAAATGACAAATCAGGACCACTATTTAAGCAAACAAAAAAACAAACAGAAGTTCACATATTCTCAAGCTCTGGGTATTAGGATTGGGATGTCTTTGGTTGCCATTTTTCTGCCTACCACAATAAATAATCATCAAACAAATCAACTACAATGGTGTAACTTCATAGGGATGAACTGTAGCCACAAAACATTAAATGGAAATGATTATTCTGAAAATATTACATATAACCTGATGTCCTTTTTATAAAGTTAAACACATATAAAATGTATATATTTAAAATACACTGAAGCATTTTAGAAATGTGAGTTTGGGGCACTCTAACGGCATTGGCAAAAGAGGTTGATGGGACTGGAATGAGCAAGATGAAATTTTGGAACCTCTACAATGATGATTCAGAAATAATTCATTTTGTCTTGCTCATCATATGAGTTTTAATAGTAAGCTGATGATTCTCTGTGACATGAAACATTTTATACATCTCAAAAAAATGTTTTATACATCTCATATAAAATTTAAAACAATACTATTGCCATTCAGGATAAAAATACATACTTTAAACTTTACATATGCAACTCTATATATGGAAATGATTGTTAGAAAAGTAGATTAATGAATTTGAAAGCAATGGTCTGGATTTTCAGAGTCAGGCCATACAGGATCATCTTGCTGAGTGCTCACATTGCATTTTGGTGCTTTTTCCAGTTCAATTAATCTAATTTAGACCTGAGTGGATGGAGTTATAGATAAGATTATGATTGACTGGTTTTCAACTTAGTGTTTTCCCTTTGACTAGTCATACACAGGAGAATATCTCCACATTACAGAGTGAGAGGTAGGATTAAATGGGACCATGTGCTTGCTCTCTCTTCAGACCATCTGAACATAGTTTTATCTGTACTAGTAAGAATTTCAGAAACTGTGCAGGAAATCATTTGTATGTTTAAGAAGCAAGATATTTAGTTAAGAGTGGAGGTATCAAATTAAATTACTGATCACTTAAGAGGTCTGGGCATCCCCAAATTATTTTATAATGACTTGTACACATAACATATGTCATGCTTGTCAGTGTTTTCTCAGGTCCATTATCTTATTAGGACTATCTAGTGATCTCTTATGATGGTTGGCAAAGCATAATTAGTACCATTCTACAAATGAGGATGCTGAGATATGGCAAGACTAACTACTTCATATGAGTTTAAACCTTAGATACAGTTCATACTAGAATTCAAGTCTTCAAAATTCTAGCTATATTAATTAATATTTGTTACAATGAATACCAAAATTCATAGTAGTTTGCATATGATAAAAGTTTTTCACTTAGAGTCCAAAGTAGGTCCTCCTAATTGGGCAATTTTCTCCAAGTGTGAATTAAGGACACGACTTTATCAGTAACTTTTAAAGACATCATCCCTATCTACATCAAGCAAGTATAAGAGAAAAGAATGTGGAAGATTTATACAGTCCAGACCCAGAAGTGGCATGCATCATTTCCACTCACGTTAAATTCGTAGAACTCAGTTTAATTTCCTAAAAAGACTGGGGAATGTCATCTAGTTGTGTCCCCAGGAAGAGAAAACTGCTCATAAGTTTGGTGAATAGGTAGTCTATTTTTGCTCTACTAGCCAAGCACTCTTTCTACTATTCCAAGTTACCACCCAGATTAATTTATATCCATCTTCTCCACCAAGGTTATGAAAATCTGAAGACTGATGAGTTTATTCTTTGTTAGAATCTCTAATAGATAGACCCAGTGGTGGTTTAGTTGTTAAGTTGTGACCAACTCTTGCAACCCCACAAACTGTAGCCTGCCAGTCTCCTCTGTCCATGGGATTATCCAGGCAAGAATACTGGAGTGTTCTTCCTTTCCCAGGAGATCTTCCTCATCCAGGAATTGAACTCAGGTCTCTTGCATTGCAGACAGATTTACTGACTTAGCTATAAGGGAATAGGCCCAGTGACCATGTTCAATAAGTGATATCAGTGTGTTTGCTGACACAGATCTAAATGGGGTTCTCCAATAAGCAGACAAGGCTTTAATGTTAACCTTGCCATGGTTAGCATTGCAATGGCCACCTGATTACAGACATGGGTAAGTAGATTGTTCCATTTCTTTTCACAACACTCTGACACCAAATGTATGGGGGATTTTTTTATTCACACTAATCACTTCTCCAACTCTGAATACTAACTGGGTGATCTACAATTCAGTGCAATTCTGTGACTTACTGCCCCGAGTAATAGACGCATAGGACAAGGTATGGTGAAAGGAATGCAGGCCTCCCTGTCCTCTCCAGGTGAGTCACTTTCCCAACACCTAGATATGATCACCACTCTGGAAGCTCTGCAAATCCTGTTTAGAGTTCTTTTGTTTTTGTTTTTTACAAGGTTACCATTATATAGTCATAGTCAATTTAATCATTGGTCATTGATAATGAAACTCACTGTCCTCCCTAAAGGTCTGGAAATAGGGTTGAAAGTTCCAACCCTCTAATCATATGGTTGGACTTTCTGGTGACCAGCCCTCTTCCTGAAGTTATCTAGTAGTTCTTCAGCCAATGCATTTTTCAGCCAAATCTGATTAACTTACCAAGACATTTATCATTCATTCTAAAAATTTTAGGCACTCTTTTTCAGACACCGGAGGCAAAGTTGAGACTTGTATAACACAAGATGCTCTTACCATCCCTATCAATTAGGAAATTCCAAAGGTTTTATAAACCTTTTTGCCAAGAACCATAGACTAAGATTAAATATATATTTCTAATTATATCACAATATCACATACACACACCAGTTTTATAGATGCTACACATTAATGGGCTCCGTGGGAGGCACAATGGTAAAGAATCTGCCTGCCAATACATGAGATGTAAGAGACATGGTTTCGATCCCTGAGTTGGGAAGATCCCCTGGAGTTGTTGTTGTTGTTATTCAGTCACTAAGTTTAATGAGTTAATATAAAATGTCTGAAGATGGAAGAAATTTCTTCATGATATTGCATTTAACAACATTGTCCATTTTATTAAGCATATTTTATATGTCAGATAGAGTTCCAATACTTAGCAGTAAGGTGAAACAAGAGGGAAATACAGTGACATGCTATATCACACACATGGACAGGGTGTGTGAAAGTTTGCCCCACTGTAATTATATCATTGGTCTTGACTTTCCTTAAGGACCTTATGAGCAAATAAATACTTCATGAACTGCTATGGCTACAATTATCTGTATCATGAATGATAGATAAAGAAAATAGTAAAGTGATCTATGATGTTTTTGCCTTCTTCATGGAAATTGGATTAGGTCAGGTGATTGGATGAAGAACCCACATACATATTCTTATAAAATCAGAGTCTAATCAAATCCTCTGCAACTACAGGTCACATATAGAAGTCTGCTCTTCAACCTTAGTTCCTAAAGGCACAACATGCATCAGCCCATGTACTCAACCACCTCCTCATTCTGTACTGCCTCTATGAGTATTCTGTGTACCTTCTCAGAAGCCCGTACTTGTCCCCTTGCTCTTCTCTTTTCTAGATAGCCACCTCTGAAGAGGCTATGCAAGTTCCTAAGCCTGTTACAAAAGCAAGCTTGCTATTCCATCTCATTGAACACAGCACATTTAAGATGAGATTCTGTCATGAAAATACATTTTTCAGGAGCCAATGACAAAGTGTACCCCCATACTATAATTCATCTTTGGAGGTGAACCATGCTGCTCACCTAAACAAGACCTAGGTCTGGCTTCTGATATGCTGCATTCCCATCAACCTTGCAGAATAATCAAGTATTTTTAGGAGCTTTTTCAATGATTGAACTATTACTTCAAATGAAATCTTTTTTGGAAATCTACTATACAAAAAATAAGAAGGTATCTAATATGCAAAGTGCTTCCCTGTAGCTCAAATGGTAAAGACTCTGCCTGCAATGCAGGAGACCAGGGTTTGATCCCTGGGTTGGGAAGATCCTCTGAAGAAGGGAATGCAATCCACTTCAGTATTCTTGCCTGGAGAATTGCATGGACAGTCTACTAATCCAGAGACATGGGTTTGGGCCTTTCCTCCCACCTTCTGGAAACTTATAGGTATTCTTCCTGCTGTCCTAGACCTCCTTCAGACTAGTATTTTATACTGATGCCCAAAAACTTAAATGAGGCTTTTAGGCCTCTGTCATACTCTTCTTGCCTTGAAAGTAGGCCTCATCCTAAATAGAAAAATTGTCCAGAACTATAATGCAACGTGGAACTTCCTGCTTCCACACTCTTCCCTGCCTAAATAGACCATGAAGGTGATTGCTGTTGTTTGATTCAATGCTCCCGCTTTAACTCTACCTAAGGACATACCAACTTCAAGTGTATAGAAGTAGCCAGTACATGTGTGTCTTGCTGATCCTGTTTGTGATGCCAATTTTCTTGCTGTTCCCACTGTTTGTACTGTTGGCTGAACCCCGGGGTAGACAAGGCACAAGCTAAGAGGCTGGAAGAAGAATTGATGAGCTGGAGGAACTGCAGACATTTATTCTCTCCTGGCTGATACAGGAGCCATAGCAGCAGCCCTAACATAAACATAATGTAGCCACAGCATCGCCATAACACAACCTCATGTAACATAACCAGGATGCAGCTCCAATGTAGCCCCAGTGCTGTAGCAGCCAGGGCTTTCACATGAAGCTCACACAGGCATACCACACAAAGTAACCCGTGACCAAGTGAGTATCTTGTCACACACATGTGCAGTGCTATAAGAGGTCCCAGCTATAAGTGCTATAAGAGGTCCCATAAACCTCATGATGTGCATGTGCAGGGGTATAAGTGATTTCAGCGGTTACATAATCATTATTTACAAAACATGGGGCAAGAGTGAGAGGCCATGGGGTGAGAGAGCCTGACCATGCCATCTGGGCTAATTTTCACTTTCCCTACAATGTGAAAACTGAGATATCCAAATTAGGGATAGTCAGGTCTCAGTCTGGGGTCTCTCTCAAGCCCTCATCTTTTACCCTATTTGCAATTTGGCCTGGGTGTTGTGTTCTTTTCACTGGCTCAAAAGTTCTTTTAGAAGTTTCTTAGGCTCCCTGCCCACGAGAGTGTTAAACACTTCAGCATTGGCTACTGAAAAAGGTATTTTCAGTATTTTCATGACATAGTCCCCTCTTGGATGTATGCTGTTCAGTGAGAAGAAATAGCAAGCCTGATCTTATCCAGTATGTCTGTTGAAGTGGAGAACTTAAGGTGAATTATGAAACCATGTTCTAATGAGAGGTGGATGAGGCTACATAACGCTGGTGGTGACTGCCCAGAACATTGGTCTGCCTTAGGGCCAGCATAGCCACCCTGAGTATTGAAAGGAGTGGGTCTTCATAAACATGTAGCTTAATTCTTCCATGTGCATTAAGGAGTTCACAAGTTGGGTTAAAACACAAGAAGAACAAGGAGGCAAGTGGAGACATCTCCGGTGACATATTTCAATATAGGGTTCAAACAGATATGTTAAGGAATAAAAAGTATACAAAGGTGATATAACAATGGATCCCTTTAAGAGTGGACATGGTTGTTTCTTCTACCCTTTCACACACTTTAAAAAATTGTATTTTGTTGAAGAAGACTATCTTTCTAAGCCTTATATCAGCACACACACACACACAGGTTCAGATAAGTGTGCACATGTGCACCTATTCTTATCCAAATAAAATATTAGTTAATATTTGAAATTTTCTATAGTTTTATGTTGAACATTGATTTTCATTCTGAGTGTCAGACCTTGAGATTCAACCATTTTAGCATCATTCCTTATTATTCATGACATGCATATAGACTAAGGAGATATTACTGAAAAGTTTCATTGAGGTCTGATATGACAAGGAAACTTAGTTGACTGCTCCATAGTTTTGATAGTTTTATTTAAGCCCGAAGAACAATGGTTATTGATACTGTAGAGTTTAAAGGGACAACATTTTTAGTTGTTAGGGTACAGAAAGAAAGTCAATTTTCTTATCTAGAGAAACACTATCAATGAGCCAAGCATGAAAGGGGGATGGATTTAAAACCATTTTTGCCACCAGATGGTGTTTGTCTGCTTTTGGTTGCTATTATAAGTTAACACAGGATTCTGTATGCACAGAGGCAGTGATTCCTGAGTACTTTAGAATCCTTATAGCACATTTTATAGATTCAGCTAAACAGAGGACTCTGGCTGATTATGATTAAACATACTGATACTAAATTACATATTGATCTCATGAATATCAATGCACACAAAGAATCAATGAGAACAATGTCTGTAACTAGAAGGAGCATTTTAATTTTTGATGATAATAGGGCCAGTTTTTAGTGGAACATTAGGCAGAAGATTGGATTCTCTCAGCTGACTTTCATCATGTAGGAAATAGGTTTTATATTTCCCTTCATAATATTAGACAATTATAGAATATATCTAATTTTCTGACATACTAGCTAGCAAAGGTCTTAAAAAATACCTTAAAAAGTATTCAAATGTCTTAAAAATAAAAATATTTTTCTCAATATTTTATTAGAACTGTAAACATCACTTAAAATTGTCTCCATTTCTTTGAATGTTTACTGTTCAGTAAAAGAGATAGATGAACTGTACTGAATTCATCAAATACAAGAATTATAAAAGGTATTTTGAATAGAAAATATGTTGGATTAAAAAGACTGTGGTTCAGAATGGACGTTATCATAACATGTGACTTTGTACCCAAACTCTTAAGCAGCTTGGGTGTTTGTACCCTCACCAATTTTTCCAAAGAAGGGGGTAAAGATTTCTGCAGTTTCTTCCAGCTCTAAAAATCATATGATTCTATTATCTTATTAAAATCCACAGCTATGTGAGAGGAAGATGCATTAATGCAAAGGGGAAATAAGAAGCTCATAGAAGCCAGAGGTTCCATCTGATGATTCACACATTCCCAGTCATTGTGTCTGCAGATCCACTGACTGATGTAGATACTTTATATATTCTCAAACAAAGCCATCAGATGATGCAACATATATAAAGAGCTACCTCTAAATTTTGAGCTGTGTGTTCGACTGATCTTGAGGAGACAATAAATAATGAAAAGATTTGTATTATAAGAGGAAGGACACTATTCTTTATAAAAATAGAAATGAAGTATTACTTATTATTGCCAAATTGCTAACTACTTTGAAAAACATTGTGCCCTAGGATTACCAAACTGATTAGAATGCCTTTGGAAATTATAGTGTAGGAAATGCATAAAGAATAGATAAGCATTTCTTAGAGCCTCAGATAGCTTCATAGAGCTTTTGTCTTCAACGAGTTTAAAAAACATCACAATAGATTTAAATATCACAATGGATTCATTCTCCTTTCTTCTCCATCATTTGGGTTTGCTATCAAATTTCTCTGTGCCAAGTTAGAGAGGAAACTAACAAAGTTTATGGTCACAACAAGGTCAAAGAATTAACAAAAATGTAGGCAGTATAAACGTAGCCCAATTTATTCAGAATTACCAGGTTCTTTCAGTGGCCTTATGGGCTTACCAATTACATCAACTGTGGCGTTCACTCCAGAGGTATATTTATAAAAGTAGGTAAGTAGCAAAGGGGAAAATACCTCCTACTCTTCATGCTGTGTCTTAATATCCTCATTTAGATCTATTGATATTCTCAGGCAAATACTAAATACTAAGACTTAACTAGTGGAATTATATCAATTTTATATTGTAGCTCACTTAGAGCATTGCATTTTATCCTTATTCTTCTTTATTTAGAGATAAACATTGTGCCCACTGTCCTCAGTGGTCTTCACAAATTCTTCCTGCTAAAGAGTTATAATCATAATGCTTGGGTTTTGTGTTTAGGAAATGTTCATTACTGTACATGAAATGACGCTGTCATTTCAGTCCAGTTCTGTTGCTCAGTCGTGTCTGCCTCTTTGCGACCCCATGAATTGCAGCATGCCAGGCCTCCCTGTCCATCACCAACTCCCGGAGTTTACTCAAACTCATGTCCTTCGAGTCAGTGATGCCATCCAGCCATTTCATCCTCTGTCGTCCCCTTCTCCTCCTGCCCCCAATCCCTCCCAGCATCAGGGTCTTTTCCAATGAGTCAGCTCTTCGCATCAGGTGGCCAAAATATTGGAGTTTCAGCTTCAGCATCAGTCCTTCCAATGAACACTCAGGACTGATCTCCTTTAGGATGTACTGGTTGGATCTCCTTGCAGTCCAAGGGACTCTCAAGAGTCTTCTCCAACACCACAGTTCAAAAGCATCAATTCTTTGGCATTCAGCTTTCTTCACAGTCCAACTCTCACATTCATACATGACCACTGGAAAAACTATAGCCTTGATCAGATGGACCTTTGTTGACAAAGTAATGTCTCTGCTTTTTAATATGCTATCTAGGTTGGTTATAACTTTCCTTCCAAAGGGTAAGTGTCTTTTAATTTCATGGCTGCAGTCACCATCTGCAGTGATTTTGGAGCCCCCAAAAATAAAGTCTGACACTATTTCCACTGTTTCCCCACCTAATAAAAATCATCAGAAATAAATATTTTGGATTACTTGTTCAGAGTTTTGAAGTAACTGAGAAAATGACAGCATAAGATTTTTAATATATCAATTTCCAACACATTTTTGTTATAAAAGGGCATATTGCATAATGAAATAAAAAATTAAAAGAACAGAAATAGATCATAAATAAAATGCTTTACATGTTACAGAATTATGGTGTACAAAGGGCCTCTGTACACTTTTGTTGTTGTTGTCATTCATCTTAAGTTGGGTCCAACTCTTTACCACACTGTGGACAGCAGCACACCAGACTTCTTTCTCCTTCACTATGTCCTGGAGTTTTCTCAAATTCATGTTCATTGAGTCAATGATGCCATCCAAACATCTCATCCTCTTGTCACCCCCTTCTCCTTTTGCTATCAATCTTTTCCAGCACAAAGACATTTTCCAGTGAGTTGATTCTTCACATCAGGTGGCCAAAGTAGCAGAGCTTCAGTTTCAGCATCAGTCCTTCCAATGAATATCCAGGGTTGATTTCCTTTAGGACTGACTGCTTTGATCTCCCTTGCTGTTCAAGGGATTGTTGAGAATCTTCTCCAGCAGCACAGTTTGAAAGCACCAGTTCTTTTGTGCTCAACCTTCTTTGTGGTCCAACTCTCACATCCAGAGATGACTACTGGAAAAACCATAGCTTTGACAAGATGGAAATTTGTAAGCAATGTGATGTCTCTGCTTTTTAACACCTAACAAGGTTTGTCATAGCTTTTCTTCCAACGAGCAAGCATCTTTTAATGTCATGGCTGCAGTTACCATCCACAGTGATTTTGGAGTCCAAGAAAATAGTCTGCCCCTGTTTCCAATTTTCCCCTGTCTGTTTGCCATGAAGTGATGCCAGGCTCCAGGAAAGTGTACTGGAGTGGCTTGCCATTTCCTTCTCCAAAGGATCTTCCCAACCCAGGAATTGAACTCAGGTCTCCTGCATTGCAAGTAGATTCTTTACCAACTGAGATATGAGGGAAGCCCTGAAGTGATGAAACCAGATGCCATAATCCTAGTTTTTTGAGTGTTGAATTTTAAGTCAGCATTTAAACTTTCCTCTTTCACCTTCATCAAGAGGATTTTACTCCTCTTTGCTTTCTGCAATTATGGTTGTATTACCTGCATTTCTGAGGTTGTTGATATTTGTCCTGGCAATCTTGATTCCAGCTTGTGATTCATCCATTCTAGCATTTTGCATGATATACTCTGCATATAAGTTAAATAAATTTCTTTCAGAATTTTCCACAGTTTGTTGTCATCCACACAGTTAAAGGCCCTTATGTAGTCAATGGAGCAGAAATAGTTTTTCTTTTTTTTTTTTTAAACAATTCTCTTGCTTTTTCTATGCTTAAACAAATATCAGTAATTTGATCTATGATCCCTCTGCCTTTTCTAAATTCAGCTTGTATATCTGGAATTTCTCAGTTCATGTACTGTTGAAGCCTATCTTGAAGCATTTTGAGCATTACCTTTTTAACATGGCCAGAATACTGGAGTGGGTAGGCTTTCCCTTCTCCAGGGGATCTTCTCAACCCAGGGATTGTACCCAGATCTCTTGCATTGCAGGCCGATTCTTTACCAGCTGAGCCACAATAGCATAATCATATTTTAGGATTTGAAATAGCTCAGCTGCAATTCCATCATCCCCACTGTCTTTGTTCATAGTAATGCTTCCTAAGGCTCACTTGACTTCACACTCCAGAATGTCTTGCTTTAGGTGAGTGATCACACCATTGTGATTATCTGGGTCATTAAGACCTTTGTTTGTGTCATTAAGACCTTTATTTTGGAATACGTGTAAATCTATGGCTGATTCATATCAATGTATGACAAAACCCACTGAAATGTTGTGAAGTAATTAGCCTCCAACTAATAAAAAAAAAAAAAAAAAAAGACCTTTATTTTGTGTGAAGTTCTTCTGTGTGTTCTTGCCACCCGTTTTTAATTTATTCTGCTTCTGTTAGGTCCTTGCCATTTCTGTCCTTTATTGTGCCTATTTTTTCATGAAGTATTCCCTTGATATCTTCGATTTCTTAAAGATCTCTCTAGTCTTTATCATTCTGTTGTTTCCCTCTATTTCTTTGCATTGTTCTTCACAAGGCTTTCTTATCTCTCCTTGCTATTGTCTGGAATGCTGCATTCAGTTGGGTGTATCCTACCTTTTCTCCTTTACCTTTTGCTTGTCTTGTTTACTCAGCTATTTGTAAGGTCTCCTCAGAAAACTGCTTGCCTTCTTGCATTTTTTGTTGTTGTTTTGGGGTGGTTTTGGTCACTGACTCCTATACAGTGTTATGAACCTCCATCCATAGTTCTTTAGGCACTCTTTCTGAGATCTAATCCCTTGAATCTATTCATCATCTGTACTGTATAATCATAAGGAATTTGATTTAGGCCATACCTGAAAGGTCTTGTGGTTTTACCCACTTCAATTTAAGTCTGAATTTTGCAGTAAGGAGCTCATGATCTGAGCCAGAGATTCAAACTCATTACATGTTTTGTGCATTTTATTTCTATCATTATTACATTATAAGAACAGTTTCACCTGATTAGATTCCATAGGTTGGGGACCCAGGCTGTAAGGTTAAAAAAAATTGCAATAAGACAATAATGAGGATGTAAAGACATATTTCATCATTAATTTTTTATTTTGAACACTTATATTGCTATACCTGACTTTTGAGGGTGGAAATGGTCTTTCAACTAGAATGGGTTCAGTAACATGGAGATTACAGCTATTTCTCCTGGGGTAGTGAATTGTTTCTTAGCATAGGAAAATAGGAAGGAATCTTAAAGTTCTTTAAGTGCTAAATTTCCGCAATCCTACCTTTCCAATCAGATGCTAGGTAATGGTTCCAGCTCTGGAAATTTACCCTAAATGCATTATATATATATATATATATATATATATACAATAAAGCTTCAAAGTTGCTATAAAATTCCTAGAATTCCCAGGTGAAATCTATGACTTTTATTTATTAATTTGTTTGGTAATACAATGGGAAAAACATTCAAAATTCATATTAATTTTATGTAGAAGTTCAAAAAGCTTATATTTTCACATATATTTTCTCTTTGTAATCTTTCTTCAGAGTCAATTTCTAGTACTGTCAATTGCCATACTAATCACCCATTTTTGTAATATCTGCACCTGGATAAATAAATAGAGCAGAATTGGTGTGTTACTGTAAATCCAAACTGACATTGCAGATCTTTCATTCTTAGATAGAATTAAACTGACTGGAGAGTTGAAAAGTTAAATTTTAAAACAAAACTCAATTTTTGGAAAACAATTTAAATCATAAGTGCATAATAAGTTATACACAGTCTATCTCTAATTTAATTTACTTTTCTCCTTTAAGTCCAATTGCCAGTTAGTTTCCTTCCTTATATGTATCTACTTTAATATCTACCCTGATTTATTTGTGTATATATCCTTAAAAATATAATTGCCCATGTAAAATATGCAGCAATGTTAAGTGCACAAACACACAGAATTTTAGGTAAACTTTTATTTATTTATTTATTTATTTTACATAAAGCATACCAAGACTTAAGCATAAGGCATGATACCGTAAAACTTCTAGAAGAGATCATAGGCAAAACATTCTCTGACACAAAATCTGTACCAACATTTTCTTAGGTCAGTCTCCATGGCAATATGTATATAGTATATGTGTGTGTTTGTGTATATATATATATATAAATAAAACATATATATATATTATACATATATAAACAAAAATAAAGAATGAAACCTACAAACTTACAAGCTTTTACCCATCAAAGGACACCCCAAATAAAATAAAAGACAACATACAGAATGAAAGAAAATATTTGTAAATGATGTGACTGACAAGGGCTTAATTTCCAAAATATACAAACAATTCATAGAGCTCAATAACAACAAACAATCCAATTGAAAAAACAGCACCAGAACAAATAATTTCTCAAAAGAAAAAAATATAAATGACAAATAGGCACAGGAAAACATGCTCAACGTAACTAATTATTAGAGAAAAGTAAATCAAAATTATGATGAAGTACTACCTCACACAGGTCAGAATGGCCATCATTAAAAAGTCAACAAATAGCAAATGCTAGAGAGGAAGTGGAGAAAAGGGAACACTCTTACACTGTTTTTGGGAATAAAGTTGGGTACAGTCACTATGGAAATGAGTATGAAGTTTTCTCAGAAAACTGAAAAGACAATAGGATATGATTCAGCAACTTCACTGCCGGGCATATATCCAGACTAGACTAAGGCAAAAACCACTACAATATTGCAAAGTAATTAGCCTTCAACTAATAAAAACAAATGGACAAACAACAACAACAGCAACAACAAAAATAAAATAAACTCCCCCCCCAAAAAGATACATGAACCCTCATTTTCATAGAAGAACTATTCATAAGAGCCAAAATAGGGAAACAACCTAAATGTTCATCAATAGATGAATAGATAAAGAAAATCATATATTCAGTGGGATACTGTGTGGATCACACCAAACTGAAAAATTCTTAAAGAGATGGGCCACCATTCCTGTCTCCTGAGAAACCTGTATTCAGATCAAGGAACAACAGTTAGAACTGCACATGGAGATGGACTGGTTTCAAATTGGGAAAGGAGTACATCAAGGCTGTATATTGTCACCCAACTTATTTAACTTATATGCAGAATACATCATGCAAAATGCCAGGCTAGATGAAGCACAAGCTGGAATCAAGATTGCTGGGAGAAATATCAATAACCTCAGCTATGCAGATGACACTATCCTTATGGCAGAAAGTGAAGAGGAACTAAAGAGGCTCTTGATGAAAGTGAAAGAGGAGAGTGAAAAAGCTGGTTTAAAACTCAACATTCAAAAGACTAAGATTGTGACATCCAGTCCCATCACTTCTTGGCAAATAAATGGGGAAACAATGGAAACAGTGAGAAACTTTGTTTTCTTGTGCTCCAAAATCACTTCAGATGGTGAGTGCAGCCATGAAATTAAGACATTTTCTCCTTCAAAGGAAAACTATGACCAACCTAGACAACATATTAAAAAGCAGAGACATTACTTTGCCAGCAAAGGGCTGTCTTGTCAAAGCTATGGTTTTTCCAGTAGTCATATATGGAGAGTTGAACTATAAAGAAAGCTCAGTGTTGAAGGATTGATGCTTTTGAATTGTATTGTTGGAGAAGACTCTTGAGAGTCCCTTGGACTGCAGTGAGATCAAACCAGTCAGTCCTAAAAGAAACCAGTCCTGAATGTCGGTTGGAAGGACTGACGCTGAAGCTGAAACTCCAATATTTTGGCCACCTGATGAGAGGAGCTGACTCATTAGAAAGTACCTTGATGCTGGGAAAGATTGAAGGCAGTAGAAGAAGGGGTTGGCAGAGAATGAGATGGTTGGATGGCATCACTGATTCAGTGGATATGAGTTTGAGCAAACTCTGGGAGATGGTGAAGGACAAAGAAGCCTGTCGTGCTATGTAGTCCATGGGGTCACAATAAGTTGGACATGACTGAGGAAATGAGCAACAACAAATGCGTTTATCTGCTTAGTCACTCAGTCATGTCCAACTGTTAGAAACCTTATTGAGCTGTAGCCCACTAGGCCCTCTCTCAATGGGATTTCCCAGACAAAAATACTGGAATCAGTTGTCATTTCCTTCTCCAAGAATTCTTTCCAATCCAGGGATTGAACCCATGTCTCCCGTGTCTCTTCTATTGCATGCAGATACTTTACCTGCTGAGCTATCGAATAAGCTCATTTATTCTAATTTATAAAGTATTCAATTCAGTATTACAGGAAAAGAGAGTCGTTTCCAATTTTTGGCTACTGAAAACAATGTTGCTATGAATATTCTGGGATTTCTGTGTAATAATTTTGTTTTAGAACTTAACAAGGGATGGGATAGCAGGGCCATAGCACATTTCTATGTTCTGTTTTAATAAATATTGTCAAACAGTTTTTTAATATATTTGTAACAATATAAAAGCCAAGAAATTGAATAAATTTCTTGCCTCACATCCTTATCAATACTTTGTATCAACTTCCCCTACAGTTTTAGGCCTTTTGGTGGGTATGTAGTATTGTCTCTTCTTCTTGTTTTTCAGTTGCTAAGTTGTGTCTGACCCTTTGGGACCTCTGTACTGCAGTATATCAGGTGTCTGTCTTCTACTGTCTCTCAGAATTTGCTCAAATTCATGCCCATTGAGACGGTGATGTTATCTTACCATCTCATCCTCTGCCACTCTATTCTCTTTTTGCCTTCAATCCTTCCTAGCATCAAGGTCTTTTCCAATAAGTCGGCTCTTCACATCAAGTGGGCAAAGCACTGGACCTTCAAGTTCAGTAACAGTCCTTCTAGTAAATATTCAGGGTTGATTTCCTTTAGGATTGATTGGTTTGATCTTGCAATCCAAAGGTCTCTCAAGAAATTTTCTCCTATTTCTTGTGGGAGATTTTAATTTTTTAACATGTGGCATGTGGAAATCTTAGTCCTGTGGCCACTAATCAAACCGGTGACCCCTGCAGTGGAAGCATGGAGTCTTAACCAGTGGATTGCCAGGGAATTTCTTTGTATTTTTTTTCTTTTTTCCTGATGACTGCTGCTTCTGCAAGACTCTTTCCATTGATCATTAGCCATTAAGATGTATCTTTCTTAGGGACATACCTACAAGAGGGCTGATGTCCATTTTTCATTGAAATGTTTGTCTTTTAAAATTTGATTTTTCCTTCTAGGGTGAAACAGATCATCAGCCCAGGTTGGATGCATGAGACAAGTGCTTGGGCCTGGTGCACTGGGAAGACCCAGAGGGATAGGGTGGAGAGGGAGGTGGGAGGGGGGAACGGGATGGGGAACACATGTAAATCCATGGCTGATTCAGGTCAATGCATGACAAAAACCACTACAATATTATAAAGTAATTAACCTCCAACTAATAAAAATAAATGGAAAAAAAAAAAGAAAAAAATGATTTTTCTTTACAAATTTCCAGATGTAATCCTATATCAGAAATATATATTGCAATCATATTCTCTAAGTCCTGATCCATGGCTTGTCTTTTTTGCTCTGTTGTTTCATTTGTAATATTTATGTTTCCCTCCTTTCTTTCCTGTCAGTGTTGCCAGGAATTATCAATAAGATTAATCTTAAATTATTTTTTGTTTGTTAGTTCTCTTTACGTACTGTTTTTGTTTTTAATGATATTAATTTTCTATCATTTTCCTTCTCAACATTTCTTATGTAGAATTTTTCTCTTTTCTATTTTTCACAATAAATAGTTAAATTATTGTTTTCCAGAAGATTTTCTACTTTAGCCCATGCATTTACGAACACATACTCTCTTAGCATATTTTAAGTTGCATTCCACAAACTTTATTATGACACGTTGTCATTATCATTCAATTCACTTTTTTTTCTAATTTCTACTGAGATTTCTTCCTTGACTCATGGGTTATTTACATGTGGTTTGCTTAGTTTTCAAATAATAGGAGGCTTTCTAGATAGTTTACTGTACTGTTTATGGCTTAATGTCTCTGTGGTTTAAGAACAAACTGAATTATTTCAGTCCTCTGAGGTGTTTTGAAACTTGTTTAATGGCTACCTCATATGGTAGAAAGTGAAGAACTAAAGAGCCTCTTGATGAAAGTGAAAGAGGAGAGTGAAAAAGTTGGCTTAAAGCTCAACATTCAGAGAACTAAGATCATGGCATCTGGTCCCATTACTTCATGGCAAATAGATGGGGAAACAGTTGAAACAGTGGCTGACTTTATTTTTCTGGGCTCCAAAATCACTGCAGATGGTGATTGCAGCCATGAAATTAAAAGACGCTTACTCCTTGGAAGCAAAGCTATGACCAACCTACAAAGCATACTAAAAAGTAGAGACATTACTTTGTCAACAAAGGTCCATCTGGTCAAGGCTATGGTTTTTCCACTGGTCATGTAAGGATGTGAGAGTTGGACTGTGAAGAAAGCTGAATGCCAAAGAATTGATGCTTTTGAACTGTGGTGTTGGAGAAGACTCTTGAGAGTCCCTTGGACTGCAAGGAGATCCAACCAGTACATCCTAAAGGAGATCAGTCCTGAGTGTTCATTGGAAGGACTGATGCTGAAACTGAAACTCCAATACTTTGGCCACCTCATATGAAGGGTTAACTCATTGGAAAAGACCCTGATGCTGGGAGGGATTGGGGGCAGGAGGAGAAGGGGACGACAGAGGATGAGATGGTTGGATGGCATCACCGACTCAATGGACATGGGTTTGGGTGGATTCCGGGGGTTGGTGAAGGACAGGGAGGCCTGGTGTGCTGCGGTTCATGGGGTTGCAAAAAGTCAGACACAATTGAGCGACTGAACTGAACTGAACATGATCAATTTTGCTAAATGTTCCATCTTTTAAAAATCATTACGTATTTTGAACTAGCTCAAATTTATTAATTTGTTTAGATATTGTGCATCTATATTGTGCTGATTTTTATCTGTTTCTTTCAGTTATGAAGAAGTTTTGAAAAAATTTTCCTCTGTATGTGGATTTGTCTGTTTCTCACATTATTTCTTACCAACTTTGGCTTTTTAGATTTTTGAAGCTGTACTAATGAGCATGTAGACATGTTGAAGCTTCATATCTCCCTAGTATAGTTATAAACTTATCATTTAAAATATCCTGTATTATCTTCCAAATACCTTTTTCTTGGACTTAAAGATCTACTTATGTGAAGTAGATAAGTAGACAAGTAAATACCTACCGATTTTTTCTGTATACTGTCACTCCGCTTATTTAGCTCACATGCAGAGTACATCATGCGAAATACTGGGCTGAATGAAGCACAAGCTGGAATCAAGATTGCTGGGAGAAATATCAATAACCTCAGATATGCAGATTACACCACCTTTAAGGCAGAAAATGAAGAGGAACTGAAGAGCCTCTTGATGAAAGCGAAAGAGGAGAGTTAAAAAAAAAAAAAAAAAAAACTGGCTTAAAGCTCAACATTCAAAAAACTAAGATCGGGAGAACAAGATGGTGGAGGGATAGGTGGATGTGGAATACATCTCTCTCCATGGATACATGAGGGATATACCTTCAGACACAGAAGTGCATGCAGAATCACCAGTTGAAAGCAGACAGGAGTACTTGACCAGTGGAAAAGAATATACAGAGCCATGCAAAACCTGGTAGGATGAAAGAACTCGGGGTGGGGGTGGGGTGGGAACCAGAGTGTTACTAGAGCTGAACCTGCCTTCACTGGGTGGAGAAACTGATGCAGGGGTCTGATCCTCACATCAGGGCAATTGTTTGAGTCAGAGGAGAAACATTTAAGGCTGAGAGTGAAACAGCTGATCTGTGGCAACCTAAATGGAATGAGAATCAAACAGTCCTTGCTGCAGCCATATGTACCCCAGACAGGGACACAGGTCCCCTAGAAAGCACAGTGGCTGGGAGCTGGAGTTTGGGATTGCGGAACAATTCCAGGGCAAGAGGCGGGGGGGGGGGGGGGGGGGGAGGGGGGGGGCTGTTGACAGTGGAGAAATGGACAGAGGGGCTCTGAGGGAGGAAACTGGTGGGAAATGCCTGTGGAGGAAAGCTAGGCAGCCATGGAAGCAAGGTGATACTGCTGAGTCATGCATAGGGGGTGGAGTCATTGCCATGACCTCTCTCTCTCCACGTGCCAGCATAGGCAGCTGAACAATAGATAGGCTGGCCCATCAAGTACCCGACACTCTGAACTACAGAGTAGGACCCCACCCAGGATGACCCTCTAAGTGACCGATGTGACAATCTATAGGTAGGAGCCCAGCCAGGCGGGCCCGTCTATGTGACTGACATGCCAAACAACAGAGAAGGACTCCCGGCAAGGGAGCGCTCTAAGCGCCTGAACCAGAGGAGCTATGGAAAAGACCAGCCAAAGAGGCCTTCTGATCGCCAGCTCCCAGGGGCTCGAGAAAAGACTCTGGTAGGGACATAACTCCTGTGGCAGAGGCAGTCCATGTCCCTGCACTCTTGGCACCACCAGAGTCCCTGCAACCTAAGCAGCTGTGCCATTTTTATGCTCAATCCTCACTGGGGCAGAGCTGCCAAGGCAAAAGGAAAGTCTTCTATCTATGCACGCGGGGTCACTTCAGTCATATACAACTCTGCCACCCTGTGAACCATGGCCTGCCAGTTTCTCTGTCAGGGGTTCTCCAGGCAAGAATACTGGAGTGTTTGGGCAATACTGGTTGTCATACCCTTCTGCTGTTGCTGCTAAGTCGCTTCAGTCGTATCCAACTCTGTGCGACCCCATAGACAGCAGCCCACCAGGCTCTGCCCTCTCTGGGATTCTCCAGGCAAGAACACTGGAGTGGGCTGCCATTTCCTTCTCCAACGCATGAAAGTGAAAAGTGAACGTGAAGTCACTGAGTCATGTCCAACTCTTCGCGATCCCATGGACTGCAGCCCACCAGGCTCCTCTGCCCATGGGATTTTCTAGGCAAGAGTACTGGAGTGGGGTGCCATTGCCTAAGCACTGTATTTCCTGCTGCCCTAGCCGCCAACTCCCCTGAGTACCTGGTGCTACCAGAACCCCTGCGACCCAAGCAGCTGCACCACCTCCACACCTGGCCCTCACTGGGACAGACCCAAGTCCTACCAGGCAGCCTCAGGAGAAACCCCAGCGGATGGGCCACATGCAGAGGTGGAAATAAAACCACAATTGAAGCCTAGGGGCACTATGGGTAAGGAAGAAGACCCAAAACTTTCCCACCATTTATAAAAGCTGCAGATTAAATCCATACAGTCAGCTAGGCAGATTCTGTGTCTGCAAAATATATAAAAGGACATTGAAAGCTCCCACAAAAGAAAACACAATAGTTCTGATAGCTTTGGACATTGGAGGCAAGAACACACAGGAGTAGGACCAGATTAGAATATGAACTGCCCCCATAGCAGGTCCAGAGACCAGCACGGTGTTGGAGGGCATCCTAGGGAGGTGAGGTGGACTGTGACTCCCAGCGAGGGAAAGGACCCTGACAGCAGTGATTCAAGATAAACATTATTTTTCTTATATTTTAACTTGTTCTGTAGTTTCTTTTGTATTTTTTAATTTAAAAGAATTTTTCTTTCCCCCACCCCACTGTAGTTGTCGCTTTTATTGGCACTATGAAATCTAATTAAGCTTTTGAGTTTCTCTCTCTCTTTTTTTTAAAAATCACAATTTATATTGTTATAAACCTGAGTCCTACATTGGGCTTTTGCAGTTCTGTGGAGTTTTCCTTTTTTTTTTTTTTTTTCTAATTTTTAATTTTCTTTTTTTAATTTTCAATTTTAATTTTTTAAACCTATTATTATTTTTCTACATTTATTCATTTATTTGCTTTTCCTACTGTTCTTTTCCATTGCAGTTAATCGTTAATGTATATAAATCTTCTTTAAATACCTCTGTTTAACTTTGCATTTCTATTCTTTCTTTCTTTTCTTTCTGTCCTTTCCTCTCAACATATTTGTGAGTCTTGTTTTCATTGCTTTTTTCCCCATCTGGTACCTTACTTTAGTTTTGTTTTCCAGTTTGTGCTTTAGTTAGTCTTGTTCTTAACTGGTAGATGTTATTTTTGGTTTCCTTTGCTCACCAGATCAATCCACTGTATTTTATTTTTGTTGGACTCTTTTGATTTTGCTTATGGATGTATATGTATATGGATATATTCCATTATTTCAATTATTATTTGCCTAGTTTTATAACTGCTATTTGTCTGGAGTTCATCTTTGGTATCTCGTTTTTGGGTATGTGTTTAATCTCAGTTAATGCCATAACAAACCACCTGTGGAATCTTCATTTCCGACCAGAGGTCAAGCCCTGAGCCTTTGGAGAGAGAGCACTGACTCCAAGACCCTAGACTACCAGAGAACTAACCCTAGGAAGTATCAAACAGTGAGAGCTCCCCAAAAGGAAACCACTTGAATATAAGACTCAGCATCACCGAACCACCAGTAGCACCCTGTGAAGGATGCTGCATCCAAACAGCAACCAAAACAAAAATACAAACCTAATCATCAACAGACAGGATTACCACCTCACTCAGCCTTGCCCATCAGAGGAAAATCAAAACAAAATAAAACAAAACTCAGCAAAATCTCACCCTATACAAAGCTTACACAAACCACTGGACCAAACTTAGGAGGGCAGAAAACAAAAGGAATAAAGAATTCAACCTTGAAGCCTGGGAAAAGGAGGCCTCAAGCACAATAAGTTAAAAAAAAAAATGAAAAGGCAGAGAAATACTACACAGATGAAGGAACAATATAGAAACACATAAGTCCACATAAATGAAGAGGAAATAGGCAAATTACCTGAAAAAGAGTTCAGAATAATGATAGTAAAGATCAAAAACCTTGCAAACAAAATGGAAGAATCAATTACAAATAGAAGAAATAAAGAATAAGATACAGAGACAAACAACACAATTGTTGAAATTAGAAATAGTCTAGAATGAATCAATAGCAAAATATCTGAAGCAGAAGAACGTATCAGTGAGCTGGAAGATAACATGGTGGAAATAACTTCTGAAGAGCAGAATAAAGTAAAAAGAATGAAAAGAACTGGGGATAGTCTCAGAGACCTCTGGGACAGTATCAAACGCAGCAACTTTTGAAGTATAGGGGTCTCAGAAGAAAAGAAAAAGAAAGGGTATGAGAAAAATTTTGAAGAGATTATAGTTGAAAATTTCCTCAACATGGAAAAAGAAACAGTCAATCAAGTTCAAGAGGTGCAAAGGGTCCTGTACAGTATAAACCCAAGGAGAAACATGCCAATACACAGGTTAATCAAAAATGACAAGGATTAAACTCAAAGAAAGAATATTAAAAGCAGCAAGGGAAAAGCAATAAGTAATATACAAGGGAAACCCCATATGTTTAATAACTGATCTTTCAGCAGAAACTCTACAGGCCAGAAGGGAATGGCAGGATATATTTAAAGTACTAAAAGGGAAAAAATCTACAACCAAGATTACTCTACCTGGCAAGGATCTCATTCAAAATTGATGGAGAAATCAAAAGCTTTTTAGACAAGAAAAGTTAAGAGAATCAGTACCACCAAACAAGCTTTACAACAAATGTTAAAGGGACTTATATAGTCAGGACATACAAGAGAAGGAAAAAGGTCTACAAAATCCCTAAACAATTAAGAAAATGGCAATATATATCAATAATTACTTTAAATATAAACAGATTAAATGCTCCAACCAAAAGACACAGACTGGCTGAATGGATATAAAAACAAGACTGATATATATGCTGTCTACAAGGAACCCACTTCAGACCTAAAGATGCATGTAGACTGAAAGTGAGAAGATGGAAAAATATATTCCATACAAATGGGAAACCAATGAATCCAGGAGTAGCAATTCTCATATCAGACAAAATAGACCTTAAAATAAAGAATATTACAAGAGACAAGGAAGGACACTACATTATGATCAAGGGATCAATCCAAGAGGAAGACATAACAATTGTAATTATCTATGCACCCAACAGAGCATCCAACCTCATAAGACAAACACTAACAGACATAAAAGGAGAAATTAACAGTAACACAATAATAGTAGGAGACTTTAACACCCCACTCACACCAATGGACAGATCATCAAAGCAGAAAATTAATAAGGAAATACAAGTCTTAAATGATACATTAGACGAGATGGATCTCATTGATATCTTCAGGACATTCCATCCAAATGCAGAATACACCTTCTTCTCTAGTGCCCATGGAACATTCTCCAGGATAGACTACATCTTGCATCACAAATCAAACTTCACTAAGTTGAAGAAAATTGAAATTTCTATTAAGCATCTTTTCTGACGACAAAGCTATAAGACTCAATATCAATTACAAGGAAAAAAAACTGTAAAAAAATACAAACACATGGAGATTAAACAATATGTTTCTAAATAACCAACAGGTTACTGAAGAAATCAACAGGGAAATAAAAAAAAATCTGGAAACAAATGACAATGAAAACACAGCAACTCAAAACCTATGGGGTGTAGCAAAAGAAGTTCTAAGAGGGAAGTTTATAACAATACAATTCTACCTCAAGAAACAAGAAAAACAATGAATAGACAATATAACTATACACTTAAAACAACTGGAAAATGAAGAACAAAAAGTTCAAAAATTAGCAAAAGGAAAGAAATCATGAAGACCAGAGCAGAAATAAATGAAAAAGAAAGAAAAAATAGTAAAGATTAATAAAACATAAAGCAGGTTCTTTGAGAAGATAAAAAAAATTGACAAAATTTTAGCCAGACTCATTAAGAAAATAAGAGAGAAGAATCAAATCTACAAAATTAGAAATGAAAAAGGAGAGGTTATAACAGACAATGCAGAAATACAAAGGATTATAAAAGACTGTTATGAACAACTTCATGGCAATAAAATTGATAACCCAGAAGAAGTGGACAGATTCTTAGAATAGTTCAATCTTCCAAGACTGAACCAGGAAGACCTAGAAATAATGAACAACTCAATTATAAGGACTGAAATTGAAGCTGTGATAAAAAATCTCCCCCCCCCTAAAAAAAAATCAGAAGTCCAGGCCCAGATGGTTTCACAGGAGAATTCTATCAAACATTTAGAGAAGAGCTTATGCCTATCCTTTGAAAATTCTTTTAAAAAACTGCAGAGGAAGGAACACATCTATACACATTCTATGAGGCCACCATCACCCTGATACCAAAACTAGACAAACACAGCAACAAAAAAAGAAAACTACAGGCCAATATAACTGATGAACATAGATGCAAAAATCCTCAACAAAATTTTAGCAAACAGTATTCAAAGACACTTTAAAAAGCTCATACAACATCAAGTTGGGTTTATTCCAGGGATGCAAGGATTCTTCAATATGCACAAATCAATCAATGTGATACACCATATTATCAAATTGAAAGATAAAAACCATATGAGAAACTCAATAGATGCAGAAAAAGCCTTTAACAAAGTTCAGCACTCATTTATGATTAAAACTCTTCAAAATATGGGCATGGAAGAAATCTACCTCAAAATAGTAAAGCCCATATATGATGAGCTTACAGTAAACATTATTCTCAATGGTGAAAAAAATGAAAACATTCCCCCTAAGATCAGCAGCAAGACAAGAGGGTCCACTTTCTCCACTATTATTCAACATAATTTTGGAAATCCTAGTTACAGCAATCAGAGAAGAAAAAGAAATAAAAGGAATCTAGATTGGAAAAGAAGTAAAACTCTCACTGTTTGCAGATGACATGATATTGTACATAGAAAACCATAAATATAGTATAAGAACATTACTAGAGCTAATTAGTGAATTTAACAAAGTTGCAGAATACAAAATCAATACACAGAAATCACTTGCATTTCTGTATACTAAAAATGAAAAATCTTAAAGGGAAATTAAGGAATCAATCCAATACAACAACAATAATGAAATATCTAGGAATAAATTTTCCTAAGAAGAGAATAGAACTGTACATAGAAAATTATAAGACACTGATGAAAGAAATAAAAGATGACATAAACAGTTGGAGAGATATTTCATGTTACTGGGTAGGAAGAATCAATACTGTGAAAATGACTATACTACCAAACACAATCTACAGATTCAATGTGATCCCTGTCAAATTACCAATGAAATTTTCCACAGAACTAGAACAAAAAAATTCAGAATTCATATGGAAATGCAAAAGACTCTGGATAGCCAAAGCAGTCTTGAGAAGGAAGAATGAAGCTGGAGGAATCAACCTTCCTGACGTCAGATTATACTGCAAAGCTAAGGTCATCAAGACAGTATAGTACTACACAAAAACAGAAATATAGACCAATTGAACAAGATAGAAAGCCCAGAAATAAACCCATGCACCTATGGGTACCTTATTTTTGACAAAAGAGGCAAGAATATAGGATGGAGCAAAGACAGCCTCATCAACAAACAGTGCTGGGAAAACTGGACAGCTATATGTAAAAGAATGAAATGAGAACACTTCCTAACACCACACAAAGGTAAACTCAAAATGGATTTAAGACCTACATGTAAGACCAGAAACTGTAAAACTCTTAGAGGAAAACATAGGTAGAACACTCAATGACATAAATCAAAGCAAGATCCTCTATGACCCACCTCCTAGAGTAATGGAAATAAAAACAAAAGTAAACAAGTGGGACCTGATTAAGCTTAAAAGGTTTTGCACAGCAAAGGAAACTATAAGCAAGGTGGGAATACAACTCTCAGAATGGGAGAAAATAATAGCAAATGAGACAACTGACAAAGGATCAGTTTCCTACATATACACACAGTTCATACAAATCAATACCAGAAAAGCAAACAACCCAATCAAAAAGTGGGAAAAAGACCTAAACAGACATTTCTCCAAAGAAGACATACAGATGGCTAACAAACACATGAAAGGATGCTCAACATCACTCATTATTAGAGAAATGCAAATCAAAACTACAATGAGTTCTCACCTCACACCAGTCAGAATGGCCATCATCAAAAAGTCTACAAACAATAAGTGCTGGAGAGGGTGTGGAGAAAAGGGAACACTTTTGCACTGTTGGTGAGGACAAAAATTGATACAGCTGCTATGGAAGACAGTATGGAGATTCCTTAAAAAAACTAGGAATAAAACCATCATGTGACTCAGCAATCCTACTCCTAAGCATATACTTTGAGGAAACCAAAATTGAAAAAGACATATGTATCCCATTGTTCATTGCAGCACTATTCACAATAGCTAGAACATGGAAGAAACCTAGATGTCCATCAACAGTTGAATGGATAAAGAAGTACTGGTACATATACGCAATGGAATATTACTCAGTCATAAAAAGAAACACATTTGAGTCAGTTCTAATGAGGTGGATGAACCTAGAGCCTATCATACAGACTGAAGTAAGTCAGAAAGAGAAAGATAAATATTGTATACTAACGCATGTATACTGAATCTAGAAAAATGGCACTGAAGAATTTATTTACTGGGAAGCAATGAAAAAACAGACACAGAGAATAGACTTATGGATTTGGGGAAAGAGGAGGAGAGGGTGATATGTATGGAGAGAGTAACATAGAAATTTACATTACCATATGTAAAATAGATAGCCAATAGGAATTTGCTGTATGGCTCAGAAACCTCAAACAGGATCTCTGTATCAACCTAGAGGTGTGGGATGGGAAGGGAGATGGGAGGGAGGTTCTCAAGGGAGGGGATATATAATATATATATATATATATGCATATATATATATATATATATATATATGGCTTATTTATGTTGAGGTTTGACAGAAAACAACAAAATTCTGCAAAGCAATTATACTTCAATCAAAAATAAATTAAAAAAACAAAAAACAAGATCATGGCATTCGGTCCCATCACTTCATGGCAAATAGACTGCAAAAAAAATGAAAACAGTGACAAACCTTATTTTCTTTGGCTCCAAAATCACTGCAGATGCCGACTGCAGCCATGAAATTGAAAGATGCTTGTTCCTTGGAAGAAAAGCTATGACCAATCTAGACAGCATATTAAAAAGCAAAGACATTACTTTGCTGACAAAAATGAAGCCAAGGGGCATGAAAACATTGGTGCTAGGAAGATCATGAAGAAATGTAAAACTTGTGGAGTATTTAGAGGGAGCATCAATGGCAACCCACTCCAGTTTTCTTGCCTGGAGAATCTCATGGCTGGAGGAGCCTGGTAGGCTACAGTCCACGGGATCTCAAAGAGTCGGACATGACTGAGTGACTTCCCTTTTGGTTTATCTCTTTTGGGAGTTGGCATGTAACCAAGGGTATGTCAATCTGACTTAAAGGATTTAATTAGAGATAGTGGTATAAAATTTTAAATTAATATGAATGCATAAGCGCTGTTGTCAGAAACTTCATAGTTAAAAATGAAACTCTTAAATAAGAGAGAAGTTGTGGACAGCTCTAGGAAAAGGAAGAATGCAAATCTGAGTATATCATATTGAATCTGCAGTTATAAAGAAGAGGATAGATAAAGATGGCATGAAAGGGATAAAGAGTGATGGCTGTGGAATAATGCTGACCAAGCTTTGTAGAAAATATCAAGCAAAATAAATAAGATTGAATTATGATCTTAAAAGTTTCTTCCCAGTTCTAAATGAAGGGCTGTCTATTTCTTCTATAGTCTGTAAGCATCATGAGGGCAATGCTGTTTTCTATCCTCTTTACTAGCATAAATTCCCTACTTAGGTAAAACCTAAGAGGTATCACATCTTTAAGAAGGATGCATTGAAAGAAAGAAAAGAAGAAAGTTTATAAACTTTTATTTTTGGTTTAAGGTAGAGTTTTTCAATCATGAGCTATCAGAGACCAGTTTAAGTTGGCACATAGTAAGTGCTGAAGAGTTTGAAGAAAAATAAATATAGAAATGATTTATGTAAAGGAATTTCTGCAATACTAATTGGGAAAGCATTTGTCTTGTAGGATTTTATCTTGGGTATGCTTGGAATACAAACCTATCCTGTTAACATTAGAGCTAGCATTCTTAAGAGAATGATATGAAACATTAAAACAATTATCCATTATCAATTACTTCATTTTACTCCACCTGCAGACCAGTAAAATGCCTTTGTATTATTAATCTGTATACTATGAAAAATTACTGAATGCTGATAATCACTGAAACATTTTCACAACCTTTTGAAATTTTCTCTTGCTTAGCAGGGATTTCTAAACACATCTACCAATAATATTTTTAAGGAAAGGAATTGAAAAAATATAGACTTAATTATATAACTAGTAAACCACTCAAAGTTTATAAATGAAACTAAAATTAAAAAAGTAAATATAGTGAACTAAAAATCTTATAATAATTTAATTATCTTTAAAATCAACTAGATTTCTTAAACCCAAATTGAATTCAAATGTTTTATTCACTGCTTATCAAAGTATATATACATGCATGCTAAATCGCTTTAGTCATGTCCGATTCTGTGTGACCCTATGCCAGGCTCCTCTGTCCATGAGATTTTCCAGGCAAGAACACTGGAGTGGGTTGCTATTTCCTTCTCCAGGGGATCTTCCTGACCCAGGGACCAAACCCATGTCTCTTAAGTCTCCTGCATTGGCAGGCAGATTCTTTGCCACTAGAACCACCTGGGAAGCCCCATATATACATATTCATGTACATATTCGTAATCAGAAATAAAATAGGGTAAACACTTAAGCACTTCATCAGTCAAAGAATCACTCTGAGGTAAACAATGCCACTTGTACAGATGGGTTTGCCTTACTCAGGGCAGGAACTTACTTGAGACTGTGTGTTTTGGGTAGCAATTAGCTGGTTACCTAGCAACAACCCCTCCTCTCAAATCAATGCTGCAAGAATGGTATTGTTTATGTCAGAGAATTGATTAGTTGTTTGCTGGATCTAAAGAGAACAATGTAATATAGTGGTAGGGTGTGGATCTTAATCACAGGAAACTTACAGGGTTTCCTCTAAATTGGGTCAGCTTCCCACTCCTCATCTGATGCTGCTGGAAGTTTGTTTCAAGAGATTATTTAATGGTTAATATGCTGCTTATCAAATGAAAATGAAGAAAACGTCTGACATTTAGTTAATAACATTGATTTTCAGTTTGCTTTTTAAAGCAAACAATGAGAGTTACTCCATTCACAATAGCATTAGCTCTGGGCAAGACGTAATTTTATCACAATGTGTCCTCAGAAATGAGACAACCCAGGGTAGGGTGGGGTTCTCTTTAAAGAGAGTTCTAGGGTCGTTTAAGGAGAGTTTGAAAAAGCTAGACAGGTTTTAGATGATAGCATTTTACCACCTGAAGGTAAAATTACAGAGATATTATTTTGTGTCAAACACATCAAACACATACATAAAGTACTTGTGTTTACAAGTGAGTATAATCATTTGCTATTAATAACTTAGGTAGAAAACATATTTTAATAAACCTCATACCATAAATGTA
Source organism: Dama dama (assembly GCF_033118175.1). NCBI lineage: Eukaryota > Metazoa > Chordata > Mammalia > Artiodactyla > Cervidae > Dama > Dama dama. The sequence continues at coordinate 14,438,942 of NC_083707.1, forward strand.
TCACAAATAAATGCCACTCACTCTTTCATCTATCTAATGGATATTTATTCATAGGGACAGTCTCACCAGCTGCATGCAAAATCAAGGAAGCAAGTAATCTGAAATGGAACAACGAGGCCTGAAAACACAGATTTTGATAATGGAAAAATTGAATAGAGTAAATTAGCTTGTATGTTTTCATAAGAAGATGATATAAAGTAAAGAAAAAAGAATCCGTTAGGAGAATGTTAAAATGCCAAGTATGTGGGAGTGAATAGAAAAGGAAAAAAGAGGGACTTAGGTTTATAAAATTTTCCATGATGCAAAAGGACTGAGCCAATTTCTCCCCAGACACAGTCCTGACGTCCAGAGCCAGCTGCTTGCCAGTACTCAGGAACCTGTCATTTTACAGTAGGTTTCGGAGACTCACCCGATACTCACGCCTCCCCGATCCCAGAACACACTGGATGCTATTTTCTCACTGAGTTCAGAGCAGAGGAATTCCCTATGGAGCAGTAATTGACAGTTGAAGTTACAGCCTGAGTTCTCTTCTTTGGAAAATTGTTAACATTTGCTTTAAAAAGGCACACTCTTCAGATTAAAATTAATCAGAATCTAACAACATATTTTCCCAGTTCCTCAACCCTGGGGATATCAGTAGTTAGAAAAGCAGTATGTTTTCCTTTGAAAATAACCAATAACTATTGATGTCATTTTAGATTGTGATGTTATTCTTGTAACTATTTTGAATAATCCTTTGAATAATCCTGTTCGAAGTCAGGGATTTTTAAACAGAAATGTCATTTCCAAAACAATCTCGATACATGCAAAAGTAATTTAGCTGGTCAAAATTCAAATATTAAAGGAAAAGAGCTGAGAGAAAGATTGAGCAACAGAATCAACAAAAATGTTTAGACTAATAATTTATTAGAAAACAAGTGATAATGACAGGAAATTTTATTTCAAATGAATCAATGTGCAGTAAATTTCCTAATATAGGTGTATTATATCAAAGAAAAATTTAAATAGCAAGAAAGTATAGATTTTCATTTTACAAGGGATCATTGATGTAGAAATTTTTTTCTTACTCTTCCCTCAAATCGCTTCTGTAAATTATATTATTGTGATAACACAGACATAGTTTTTCACTGATCTAGATGATCAGGGGATTTTTACATTAGGAATTGACATTGATGAGTTTCAGGACTCATCTCTATGTGTCTCTGAGCCCCCACAGAACAGCAAACTAATCTCCAGTAGTCCAACAGTTAATTGATGAATGTGTGCTGAAATCCCAGGAGAGAAGGGAGGAAGAAAGAATGAAGGGGGAGAGGAGTGGCTTGGAGAGAGGAGGGAGGGGCTGATTTCAACCCTGTAGCGTCAGGATTGCGTCAATTCGTGTTTCAGCCACGTCTAGAGTCTCGGAGACAAGCTTCTCTAACGAGCCAAAACAGGAACAGGGCTGGAAAATCACCGTGTGAGGGCGAGCGGACCTCCCTCGCTGCCTCTTCCCCACTCCCGGCTTAGGTCCCCTGGGCTTCGCACTGTTGTTTCCAGCGCTAGGAAAAGCCCCTGTCCCTTCAGATCGAGGCAAGTGAACCAAGCCAGAGGGTTTCCGTTCAGCACCTCGGACAGAATACGCAACAAAAAATGGCTCCGATCTCTACCAGCCGGGAAGAATTTGGTAAGCAAGTTATTCAACTTAGAACTGTGATTGTTCCCTAAATACTCTGGTGTGTGTGTGTGTGTGTGTGTGTCTGTGTGTGTGTGTGTGTGTGTCTGTGTGTGTGTTTCCGTGGGATGTTGATTATAAATTCCCCAGGTGAACTGAAAGGAACATGAGAATTGTCAAACGGCAATAGTGACTTACCTCAGTGGTTTCTCTCTTGACTATTTTTGTCCTTAAAATTGCTTTATGCTAGCGCGGTGTTACATTCAAGAAGTTCCTAGTCATCCAGGTATCCCTGTAAATTGCAGCACGTGCTAAGTAAAGAAAAGAGATCTGTTTGCTTGTTGGTTTCATTAATTCTGTAGGTGATTTTTATTTGCATGAAAACCGGTATTTAACTAATTAGGGGAAGCCAAATGGTTCTGTGATTACATAAGGGTTTGATCTCAATATAAAATAACTTGACTATCAGGCATTTAGAATGTATGTTTTATTGTAGAATGTACCATAAGTTATTAATTTCTCTGCTATGTTTTTTTCTTGTATTCTTGAAATATGCTACTAGTGAAAGACAGAATCCTACGATTCGACGGTTAAATAGAGTATTCAAAATTAATTAGCTGAGCCCATTCTTTTTCACAGGTAACCAGAGGCCAGAGAGATAAGGGAAAATTTGCAGGTCAGTTAGCTAAAAACTGCTGGAAACTATACTTAAGACTTACATTTTCCGGTTCAGTTTCCCTCTTCCTATATATATGCTTAACATTCTTACTCTCCTCCTCTGTTTAAGTGAAAAAAGAAAAAGAGAAAATATCAGAGGTAATTCTTCAAATAGAAAAGTGCTATTTTAGGTTCCATTATATTCCAAAGGCAAGAGATTGGAGTTTTGCTTTATATACATTCAGAAATATCAGGAAATTTATAGAAGTCTGCTATGAAACTGAGTGAAATGAAAGATCTTTGCTCTCAAAACTTTAGGATCTTATTATTAGAGAATACATAGGGAGCAGATGAACCTTTGTATATTATATTAAATATTTTGCCATTTGACATTAATATTAAATGAGACAATATATCATATTATATTCAGGAAGGAATTTCTTTCACAGCTGTCCATTTGACTGATTGAGTTTATATTGTTGTAATATGATATGTATTCCCAGTTTCTGATTGAAAATCAGAAATATTTGAATACTGAGGAATTTTCAGATGCTGTGCTAGTTAAAAATATGTTCTGGTATGGGCCATAAGTCTATTTAGAAAAAAAATACTATTCCTTTTAAAAATTTTTTTCTTTCTTCATTGACTAAAGAATAAAGAATAGTTCCTGACTTTGCTTTTGCTCCCTGGACTTGGATGATTAGAAAGTCCAGGAGTGTTTTGTTTGTATGTTTGTTTTTTCTTCCCACAAAAACTTAAATAGAAGGAAAAACTGAAAAGCTGATAGTAAGTTTAGCTAATGATCTTTAGCTCTCACCTCATTTTCTTTCTGTAGCATCCACTGCTTTTTCTATCTCATGAATTCAAAGTATACTTTTCATCTCTACACAATTCAGTTTATTGATATAATTAAACTGCAGAATATTTTTCATTGATGTGTTTCCTGTTTTATCTCCTTTGGTATCTTTGCTGTTGTCATTTCCTAATTTTATATTATTTGAGTTTGGTTTTGTGATTATGAAACAGATAGAAGTTTGAGGGACTGAGGAGCAGAAAAACAAAAGACTATTCTTTCAGGGATTAGTTAAGCAAGCCTTAACCTTTTCCTGACTGGGACTTTTAACTTTATTATTCACTACTTGGGATTAAAAAATAGAATGAAATGGAGCCAAAAGCAGATATTATTACATTAGTTATATTAATTTTGGTCATTATTAAACATTGACTCAATTCACTGCATCCATATATAGTAATACTGCTTTACTTACACAGTGATATGAATCATTTGTTGGAGAATATACTTACATATGGAACATGACAGGCTTCATGAATAATCAGTGTTACATAATGTCAGCGATTAATGTGTCCTCATTCAAGGAATGAATGCCAACTTCAATTTGATCACCATTTGCCATGTGAAAATGTGCTAGGAAAAAAATCAGTTATGGATAAAATTGAACTCTAAATTATCTCTGCTCACTCTTTTCATTACATTTTAAGGAATGATGATTCATTTATAACCATTCTTTGAGTTTTATCCTATCTAGATAATTAATTTGTACTTTGGATAATTCAGTATTTATTTGAAGAACTTGGGGTAGGTATATGAGTTTGTAGTCTTACAAGCTGTATAATATTAATATTCTGTTGTTCACCTTTTTGTTCTTTTTCCCCTAATATGTGTACATTTCTTTCATTGTAATTTGGGTAGAAATTATTCATGTTTGTGATAATTGCAGATAATGTTCCATCATTTCTCTCAGCATTTGAAGAATGTGACTTAGAGTTACATAGTAAGAATTGATGCTTCTGGAAAGCCTCAAAATATGGATGAAAATATTATGAAATTAGTACTGATTCATGTATTTCACCCTATTTGTCTCATGTTGTGAGAAAACAAAGGTAGGTCACAATCATTTAGTATTCCCCCACCCTTAGCCTCAACCAAGTTTCATCCTCTCATTTTATTTATGAAAATTACTACAAGGAAGGATTTTCTATTTATTCTCTATGTGTCACATCTGTGTTTTTTCCTGAAAGTTATATGAAATTGGTACATAATTCACCCAGAACAGTTGGAAGGCAATTCAATCTGTGCAACATACAGCAATTGTCAGCTTTAGGAGGCTTTTCAAATAGGGTGTTTCCAACTCTGCTCCTTTAATGCATGCTATTGGTCATTTGATTTTTCAGATGAAATCCCCACAGTGGTGGGGATCTTCAGTGCATTTGGCCTGGTCTTCACCGTCTCTCTGTTTGCATGGATATGCTGTCAGAGAAAGTCATCCAAGCCTAGCAAGACTCCTCCATATAAGTTTGTGCATGTGCTAAAGGGAGTTGACATTTACCCTGAAAGCCTGAACAGCAAGAAGAAGTTTGGAGCCGATGAGAAAAATGAAGTAAAGAATAAATCAGCTGTGCCAAAGAATTCATTGCATCTTGATCTTGAGAAGAGAGATCTAAATGGCAATTTTCCCAAAACAAATCTCAAAGCTGGCAGTCCTTCTGACCTGGAGAGCGTGACCCCAAAACTCTCTTCAGAAGGGGGACAAGAGGTAGTTTCCCCCGATAGCTTAAAGTCCAGCACTACTCTTACTTCTGATGAGAAACAGGAGAAGCTGGGAACCCTCTTCTTCTCCTTAGAGTACAACTTTGAGAGGAAAGCGTTTGTGGTAAATATTAAGGAAGCCCGTGGTTTGCCGGCCATGGATGACCAGTCAATGACCTCTGACCCATACATCAAGATGATGATTCTTCCAGAGAAGAAGCATAAAGTAAAAACAAGAGTTCTGAGAAAGACCTTGGACCCAGCTTTCGATGAGACCTTCACATTCTATGGAATACCCTACACCCAGATCCAGGAGCTGGCCTTGCACTTCACAGTCTTGAGTTTTGACAGGTTTTCAAGAGATGATGTCATTGGAGAAGTCCTGATTCCTCTGGCAGGAATTGAATTAACTGGTGGAGAAATGTTAATGAACAGAGAGATTACCAAGAGAAATGTTAGGGTAATTAATTTTTAGTCTTTAAACATATTTATAAATAATCTTTTCTGGATCAAGGGGATTTTTATTAAAACAATGTCTTGTACCTATCGTATTTGCCATGTTTAACTATTATTGATCATAATCAAATGGGAGCAGGGAGACAGATAGATGAAAGAAAATTTAATCCACTACTGAAATGCTTAAAATATACCAATGGTATAAAATAAATAGGGACAATTTATGGATTTATTTAAATACTGTTTTTATAACTTTTATGAATTTCTATCACAAGTATTTTGACTAAGACTGCCACTAAAATATGGACAAATATTTCTTACTCATAACAAGTAAAAAATATGTATCAATATTAGCATAACTGAAATCAAAAATTAAGTCAATTCATCCTGAGTATTTGAAGTTGTATTGACTTTTCATAGAATTGCTTCTTGAGGAAGAGGTACATCATTATATTGAATTATATTCACCTTTGTGTTGTATAACAGGAGTTACTCTGCCTTTGTAGTTACACTACTTTTGTAGTTCTAGAATTATTAGAAAATGATAAGACATCAATTAATCAAATTTAATTGTATTTTCCCCTTAAATATGGAACTGACTTGATTCCAGCTGTGGTGTTTCAGAATACTTGGTGTCTGTAAGGCATAATTTTATAGAATACCTTAAAGTTTGTTTTGACTACATCCTCACCTTTGTCTGTTCAAATTAATGAAAGTCAATATCTAAAATTGTTAAGTAGTTTGATACACCAGGCTGCTTAGTAGCACAGTGGGAATAAAGATTTGTTTCCTACTCCTTTTCTTGGAGTGCTCATTCACACAGTTACCCCATAGTAGCTTTTTTTTATAAACATGTATTGCAGTTTTAAGAGTTCTAGTCAGCCATCGTTCTTAGTTATAATCAAACCCCAAGTTACTTTTTGTTTATTTCAGTTAGAACTTGTACTCTGATTTTTTGGTCATCTTATCTAATGTTAAAGTAAAAACAGATCTAAGCCTTATGTAAAAAATAAATTCTATGATACTATTCAAAGACAAAGCAATTCTCTCCAATATTTAGCTCATTCCTTGAATTAAAGGAGGATTTGGGGTAGGGTTGTGGAAACGAGTTATAACTCCAGCAGCCCTCTGGGTCAAGAGAATGGTGGGTGTCAAACTAAATTTCAGGTTTTCTGAATTCAAATTTTAATAATGTCTGTTCTAAAGGATTTGAAATAAATCAAACTGAACATGAATTAGTTTCCCATATACAGATCTATCAAAATAATTAGATAATGTTAATTACCATTAATAGCTTAATTAAAGTGGAGAGTTAATGAAAAAGCAAAAACTAAAAATACCTCTCTGTAAGCTATATTCTAAATATCCCTGTTAAAAACGTTTCTAGTGATGAGTGTGGCTAACTCATGAATTTTAACATTCTGCAGTACCTAAAAAGTCCACAAGATGGCAGATAGTTGTTCATAGGCGGTGATGGCCCTGCATACATACTTTTAGTTACTCTGATTCTTTAGCACATTAAAGTAGAACAAGGAAATGTACATTTAGTAAATGTATTTAGTAAATTTAGTATTGTACATTAAAGTACAATAAGGAAATGTAAATTATACCACTTTAAATGTTGATAAAAGTATATATTTGAAAACTAAAGAATACTAAAAATATTTTTATATCTTACCTCTTTTTGTTTAGAAATCTTCAGGACGGGGTGAGTTATTGATCTCTCTCTGCTATCAGTCCACCACAAATACTCTTACTGTGGTTGTTTTAAAAGCTCGGCACCTGCCTAAATCTGATGTGTCTGGACTTTCAGGTAAGAATGCTTTGAAAATCATAGGCTCAATGAAAAATGAGCTATATATTGGGGAAAACAGTTAACAACTAACACTGGCCTATGATTTTTATTTACCCTTTATTCACAATTACAAATGATGTGACTGTTCCTCTGTTTCTCATTTTATGGAATAAGTGTGAGCCAATGCCATTAACAAAAAGAAGAAAACTAAGTAGTTCTAAAATACAAGACTAAGTTAGTATGTGATAGATGTCTGTGATAGATTCATATATATATAATGAAATATATACATTTCATTCAATATCACCTAGAGCTATTATTAGTTATAATTTTATAATTAAGTAATGGAAGCTGAAAACATGATCTTAAAGATATAGGTTAGGAAGCTAAAATGAACTCTTGCAACCAGAATACAGCAAAATAATGTAAGTAAATATGTGACAATAAATAGTCTTGTGACAATAAATAAATAAATAGAATAAAGTTGAAGCATAAAGCAGTGATAAATGCAGAAGAAAACAATAAGCTATAGGAAAAGTTCTTAATTTTAGTATTTTAAATGAACCTGTCTACACTTACATGTCTATTATTTTTATTATCTTTCTTTCAATTCATTATGTATCTACTGTCTGTTTTAAGAATTAGCTTTTAGTTTTGTGACTAACTTTCACACAAAGACACACACAAATACTTTGCTATATGAGAAAGAACATGTGACCTATGGGTTAAAATGATCTGAGTTCAAACCCTAACCCTTCTGTTTCTTAGCATAGTAATCTTGGTTATGTTTCTTAAACTCTATACAAACTGGACATAATGGTACTTACCTTGAAGGGGGTTGTGAAGACTAGATATATACCTATATGTGTATATATGTATATAGATTCCATTCATATATATATAAATTCATTCATATATATAGTCATTCATTTATATATATATAATGAAATATACACATTTCATTCAATATCACCTAGAGCTATTATTAGTTATAATTTTATAATTAAGTAATGGAAGCTGAAAACATGATCTTAAAGATATAGGTTAGGAAGCGAAAATGAACTCTTGCAACCAGAGTACGGCAAAATAATGTAAGTAAATACGTGACAAAGTAGCATTATCTTCAAACCCACAGGATACATGTGACACAAGGAATATAAATACAGGGTAACAGGAAACGAACACAGCGGGTGATTAAAGGACCACAGAAAAATTAAAACTGAAAAAGGCATTGCCATTGTGAACTCTAAATTCCCATTGCCCCATTCAAAAGAGAAAGCAGAGAGGTAGAGAGACTTACCCAAAGTCAGACAGCTCAGTAAGGTTAGACGCTGTGTAATGTTCTTTCCTTCTATTCCGTTCTCGGGAATGAGTTATTAGTATTCAGGATGTGTTGTTAGAACATTCTCTTTCCTCCCCCTTTATGTCATCGCTTCATCCTGCCATTACAGTTCTTTCCTATTCTCTGTTATCTCTCATGTTTTACATTCTTACTTATTTTCAACTTGTTGACAAAAGAGAATCCAGGCTTTATCCATATTTTCACTTCATTCTGACTCATTTTCGTTATAATCACATTTTGTCGGTATGCGGTAATATCTAAGGGCGCCGTTATCTTGAGATCAGAGTTCCTGCCTCGTTCTGCCAGTACATTGTCTGTTGTGTATCATTGCAGATCCCTATGTCAAAGTGAACCTGTACCATGCCAAAAAGAGAATCTCTAAAAAGAAGACGCATGTGAAGAAATGCACCCCCAATGCAGTGTTCAATGAACTCTTTGTCTTTGACATTCCTTGTGAGGGTCTAGAAGACATAAGTGTTGAATTTCTGGTTTTGGATTCTGAAAGGGGATCCCGAAATGAGGTGATTGGGCGGTTGGTCCTGGGAGCAGCAGCAGAAGGGGCCAGTGGAGAGCACTGGAAAGAGATCTGTGACTATCCCAGGAGGCAAATCGCCAAGTGGCACGCGCTCTGTGATGGTTAGCACCCGAGCTGTAATGAATTGGAACTTAACCATTTTTACTAGGCAAGGAGAAATTTTCCTTTTTTTCCCTGACACGTGAGTGCAAACTTTTTGTTGCTGTTGTTAGAAATGGATTGAATTAACAGAAAGTAACTGTAAATGTGTATCATGATCATTTCCTCTTTGTTAGAAAATCTGGATAAATTTTCATAAGATATTCAATTTCCCCTGCAGGTTACTTGAGCATTTTAGGAATACTGCTCTGTAGTCTCAAATTATGGATGTGGTGATGAGCTCATTGAAACACGTCACTAAAAATCAATGTGATTATTAGGATTTAGAAATTAAAAGCATGCTTTCTCTTATGAAAATTCACCCATTGTTCATCAAGTGGAGAAATAAATTTTTCTTTAAACCCAAAGATATTAAACAAATGTTCTAGATTGCTTTATTAATTATTGATATGTCATTTACAAATAGTTTTCCTGATTATAAAAGTATATGATTATTGTTCTTTGGTTTGTAATAATTTGATACAACTTTATCATAAGAGAGGTAACAGGTTTGTTGGGGAAAAAAAAAAAAAGCAGTAAACAAAATGAGATGAGAAATCATTTTATTAAAGGGCTGAGTTGAGGACACTGTAGCCAAAATATGATTTCCTCCCTCTGTGATTACATGTGAGTCAAATGTAAAATATAGTCTCACACAAGACCCATGGCCTTGCATTATTCTCTGCTTGTGACAAGACTCAATGTGGCCTAAAAAAGCCCTATATATTTTTGTGAAGTTGTTGAGTTGGCTAATGAGTAAAGAAATAAACTTCAGCTAGAAATCCAGTTAGAAATGCAATTTTCCTAGAGGAAATATGTATAGTTTATAAGTGTACATTCAAGTGTATCCCTTGAACATAGAGAGGTCATGGGTGACCAAGGCTTCATTTGCTTGTTCTCTCCCAGAGAGGACTAAGTCATTATTTGAAAAGAAATGAAGACAAAAAGTCATAAAGTTTCAGTCATTGCTAGATAGAAAATTTTACTTTAACCAACAAATTATAGAAAACAGTCATATGGCAAGCCTAATATACTTTACATATGTTCACACATAACATATTTATGCTGCCAAATTAACACAGTAGACTATGTTTCACTATCTTTTCTAGGCTAATTTGTCTTGAGCTCTTGTCTGTGGACCAGTTTATAAACTTGTATCTTGTACTGCTTTCCAGTGCCAGGGCTCTGTGATTACTTGGAGAGAATTTACTTGAGGTAATATCACTGTATTTGAGTGTTTAGAAAGCAAGAGTGAAACTCAGGTACAGTTGAATTTTAAATATGCAAGTTAGAAATGAAGTCTACTGAAAACTCTACATTTTGAGTCAGGTTTTGCGTCAGCGCTCCAGCAGTTTTTGAGAATGTGTTTGACATCACAGTGCTTGTAAAATCTATGACAATACATTTTCCAAACAACCTATACATACTTTTTATGATTATGCTGAAAGTAGGAAATGTTTTACACTCTGTATACAAAAAGTGAAATCAACCTCTCTTTTGAGCTTTAAGATGATTCTGGAATTAAATGAGATTATTCTCCAATCATTGTTTTCATGCCATCACAAAGTCACGTCATAGCATCTTGGTCCACTCAACATTTCTGTGAAATAAATTGTAGTCAGTATATGGTTTGGGTAAATCATATGGCCTTTTTATGTTTGTATATTTGATATCATGAGCCAAGAAATAGAATATATTTTGAAGCCCTGAAACATTAAAAAAAGTAAACCCTAAGTATCCTTCACAGTTGCCAGAAGTTAATGATGGTACCAAGAGAAGTATGGTGATTGGAGGAGGGACAATAAAGCCAACAGCAGATAATTACAAGATGACAGTAACGAATTTGTAAATAGTTTTTAGTTTTTTTTTTTTAATTAAAGTGTTTTTCATTGTGAAAAGTCGAGTAAAACTATTTGCAATTATTGTTAAGTAAAAAAAAGAAGAAAAACTAGAACAGGACTGAAGTAGGCAGAGGCACAGTGATCGCATTATCTTCTGAAAATCCTGTTTTATATGGTATTACAATATCAGTGTGATCTTGAATTCTGTTACAAATTCTGCACTGTATTAAACATATAAATTAATTGTTTGTCTTATTAGCCAATCTAACCACTCTAGTGGGGAGATGTCCATGTTTGAAGAACTGTGTAACTTAGTAACTGATTTGTTCTGATGTTGTAACTTAATAGAAGTGGTTTGGAAGGAAGCATGGTGTATGAGATGGTGTCTATTCTTTTGTGCCAGCTCTGTATGATGTTTGTAAGATCATGTTTATAAAACATGAATAAATGGCTGCTTTTGCCCAACGCATTTCAACTCAAACTTTTCTGTCAGTGGATTCTCTTCTTTCTAAGTTCTCAAGTTTCACTAACAGATCATCTGGCACAGATTAAGGAACATAATGATTTGGCACCAAGATCTCCACATATCTTGCTGTATTTTGGTTAATCTTCATAAAACTCATTCAGGACAGATACCATTATCCATCTACAGGAGTAAAACCTGAAGCTAAAGGAGCTTTGGCAGTTGACTCAAGTTCACATGAATGGTATGTGAAAAGATTTCATCATGTTCCTCATTCTTCTATCTATGGCAGGCCAATCTCCTCCAGGAATCCTCATAAATTGGCTCTGTTATATTCTTAAAATTGTTCATGCCCACATTCTTTAACTATTTCTTTATGTATTTTGTTCCTTTTATCATTTTCTATCACAATTTTTAAATTTAATCCTTCTTTTACTGTCTTTTATGATTTTATTTCTCGCTTTAGTCTCTTTCATTACCTGTTTTGTTTTGGGGCTTCCCAAGTGGTGCTCTTTACCACTTCCCAGGTGGTAAAGAACCCACGTGCTAATGCAGGAGACACAAGAGACTTGGATTTGATCCCTGGGTCTGGAAGATCCCCTGGAGGAGGGCACAGCAACCCACTCCAGTATTCTTGCCTGGAAAATCCCATGGACAGAGGCGCCTGTGTGGCTATAGTTCATATGGTCGCACAGAGTGGGACATGACTGAAGTGACTTAGCACACATTTTATATTACTATTTTTTATTTTCTTTTTAATTTTTCCCATGTCTTTGCATTGGATGGATTTATTTAGTAAAATGGTACTGAAATAGAAGTCTTTATCTCTTCCAAAGAAAGGTAGGAAAAAACCTGAGGATATATACAACGTTCCCTTTAGACACCAGCTAAAGTAAATGGAGCTATGGGATTAATCACAAGTAGGATCAGCCATTTTTTTTTTTTTTTTTTAAACAGAACTAATCTATATGGAGGTGTTCTATATTATCATACTTGGATAAACAGCTTTGTAAATGTAATGCAACCAAAACCTGCTGCCATTATATTTTTGTTCTAAAGCACATTAATTGTATTGAATGTGCCCATATATGTCAAAAGACTTAGTTGGTAATTACATCTAAGTGCTCAAATATATTTTAGGCCTACTTAGCAAAAGCAGCCAGGGCCACTGAGGAGATTTTCCATGGAATTAGTCATTAGAGAAATGCTGATTAAAACCACAGTGTGATATCAAACACACCTTATTAGAGTGTCTAAAATCAAAGAGTTTGAACATGCCGAGTGTTGGTGAGAATTTTTTTGAGATTTTAGCAGGTTTTTAATAGAAGTTGATAATCTGATTCTAAAATTGATACAAATATACAAGTATCTAGAATAAATGAAACAACTTTGAAATAAAGAACAAATGGTACAGGGCGATGGTGGCCTCACAGAACAAGTTGGGGAGCTTTCCTTCCTCTGCTACTTTCTGAAAGAGTCTGAACAGGATAGGTAGGTGTTAGCTCTTTTCTAAACTTTAGGTAGAATTTGCCTGTGAAACCATCTGGCCCTGTGCTTCTGTTTGTTGGAAGATATTTTACCATACTTAAAGATTTTTGTGCTTGTGATTTGTCTGTTCATATTTTCTCTTTTTTTCATGGTTCACTTTTGGAAGGTTACACTTTTCTAAGGATTTGTCCATTAATTCCAAGTTGTCAATGTTATTGGCATACAGTTGCTCATAGTAGTCTTGTGATTCTTTGTATTTCTGTGTTGTCCATTGTATCTTCTCCTTTTTCATTGCTAATTTTTCATTGCTGATTTGAGTCTCTTCCTTTTATTTCTTGATGAGTCTAGCTAATGGTTTGTCAGTTTTATCTATCCAGAGAAACAGCTTTTATTTTTATTGATCTTTGCTATCAGTTCAGTTCAGTCACACAGTTGTGTCTAACACTTTGTGACCCTGTGAACTGCAGCATACCAGGCTTTCCTGTCTGTCACCAACTCCCAGAGCATGCTCAAACTCATGTCCACTGAGTCAGTGATGCCATACAACCATCTCATCCTCTGTCATCCCCTTCTCCTCCTGCCTTCAAATTTTCCAGCATCAGGGTCTTTTCCAATGAGTCAGTACTTCGCAACAGGTGGCCAAAGTATTCGAGCTTCAGCTTCAGCATCAGTCCTTCCAATGAATGTTCAGGACTGATCTCCTTTAGGATGGACTGGTTTGATCTCCTTGCAGCCCAAGGGACTCTCAAGAGTCTTCTCCATCACCACAGTTCAAAAGCATCAGTTCTTCAACGCTCACTCTCACATCCATACATGACTACTGGAAAAACTATAACTTTGACTAGATGGACCATTGTTGGCAAAGCAATGTCTCTGCTTTTTAATATGCTGTCTAGGTTTGTCTTAACTTTTCTTCCAAGGAGCAAGTGTCTTTTAATTTCATGACTTCAGTCACCATCCACAGTGATTTTGGAGCCCAAGAAATTAATGTCTGTCACTGTTTCCCTTATTTCCCCACATGTTTTGCCATGAAGTGCTGGGGCCCTGGATGCTATGATCTTAGTTATTTGAATGTTGTTTTAAGCCAGTCTTTTCACTTTTCTTTTTCAGTTTTTATCAAGTGGCTCTTTAGTTGCTCTTCGATTTCTGCCATAAGGATGGTGTCATCTGCATATCTGAGGTTATTGATATTTCTCCCAGCAATCTTGATTCTAGCTTGTGCTTCATTCAGCCTGGCATTTCACATGATGTATTCTGCATAGAAATTTAATAAGCAGGGTGATAATATACACCTTGATGTACTCATTTCCCAGTTTGGTATATGTGCTGCCGAAGCGAGCACTCATTTCCCAGTTTGGAACCAGTATGTTTTTCTATATCTGGTTCCAACTGTTGCTTCTTGGCCTGCATGCAGATATCTCTGAAGGCAGGTAAGGTGTTCTGGTATTCCCATCTCTTTCAGAGTTTTCTAGAGTTCGTTGTGATCTACACAGTCAAAGGTTTTGGTGTAGTCAATAAAGCAGAAGTACATGTTTGTCTGAAATTCTTTTGCTTTTTTCTATGACTTTTGCTATAGTCTACTTCATTTATTTTTATATTTTTGCTCTGACCTTTATGTTTTTGTATTTGTTTTTTTTTTTACTTTTGCTAACTTTGAGGGGCTTTTTATTGTTTTTCTTCTTTCTAATTGCTTTAGGTATAAGGTTAGGTTGTTTATTTGATGTTTCTCTTGTATCTTGCAGTAGTCTTGTTTTGCTGTTAATTTCCCTCTTAACACTGCTTTTACTGCATAATATAGGTTTTGAATTGTCATATTTTCATTATCACTTTTTCTAGGTATATTTTTAGTTCTTTTTTGATTTTTTCAGTGGTCTGTTCATTATTCAGAAGTATGCTTTTTAGGCTTCATGTATTTGTGTTTTTTATAGCTTTTTTTCCCCCTTGTAGTTTATATATAATCTAATAGCATTGTGATCAGAAAAGGGGGTTGAAATGATATAAATTTTCAAAAATTTACCAAGGCTTGATTCTTGGCCCAAGATGGGATCTATCCTGGAGAATGTTCCATGTTCATTTGAAAAAAAAATTCTATTGTTTTTGTGTGAAAGACCCTGTAGATATCAGTTAGGTCCAACTGGTCCAATGTACTGTTTTAAGCTTGTATTTCCTTGTTAATTTTCTGTCTGCATGATCTGTCTATTGGTGTAGGTAGGGTATTAAAATCCCTCAATATTATTGTGTTACTATTGATTTCCCTTTATTAGTTGTTAGCATTTGTCTTATGTATTGAGGTGCTCCTATATTGGATGCATATATATTTATAATTGTATGTCTTCTTCTTGGATTGATCCCTTGATCATTATGTAGTCTCCTTTGTCTTTTATAATGGTCTTTATTTTGAAGTCTATTTTATCTGATATGAGTATTGCTACTCCTGCTTTCTTTGGTCTCTGTTTGCATGGAACATCTTTTTCCAGTCCCTCTGTATGTGTGTCCTATGTCTGAAGTGGATCTCTTGTTCATAGAATTATAGCAGTCCTATTTTGTATCCATTCAACCAATATATGTCTGACAAAGTAGAAAGATGTGTATTTATCTTCTCCTGCAAGAACCCCAAAATTGCAATTACCTGCTGCACAAACATTGACAGGAGAATGTTGGAACCCACCGAAAGAAGATAAGCCTCTTAGTCTCATCCACCAGAGGGCAGACAGAATGAAAAGCACAATCACAGAAACTAATCAAAATGATCACATGGATCACAGCTTTGCGTAATGATGTAACAATAAACCATGCCATGTAGAGCCACCCAAGGTGGACAGATCATGGTGCAGAGTTCTGATAAAATTCTGTCCATGAGAGAAGGAATGGAAAACCACTTCAGCATTCTTGCCTTAAGAACTCCGTGAACAGCATGAAAAGGCAAAATGATATAAAATTGAAAGATGAACCCCCAGGTCTGTAGGTGTCCAATATGACACTGGAGAAGACAAGAGAGATAGCTCCAGAAGGAATGAAGAGGCCAAGCCAAAGTGAAAATGATGTCCAGCTGTGGATGTGTCTGGTGGTAAAAGTCAAACTGAGTGCTGTAAAGAACAATATTGCATAGGAACCTGGAATATTAGGTTCATGAATCAAGGTAAATTAGAAGTGGTCAAATAGGAGCTGGTAAGAGTGACCATCAGCAGTTTAGGAATCAGTGAACTAAAATGGATGGGAAAGGATGAATTTAATTCAGATGACCATTATATCTACAACTGTGGGAAAGAATCCCTTAGAAGAAATGGAGTAGGCCTTGCAATCAACAAAACAGTATAAAATGCAGTACTTGGGTGCAATCTCAAAAATAACAGAATGATCTTGGTACGTTTCCAAGACAAACCACTCAATGTGACAGTAATCCTAGTCTACGCCCCTACCACTAAGGCTGAAAAAGTTGAAGTTGAATGGTTCTATGAAGCACTATAAGGCCTTCTAGAACTAACAACAAAAAAGAAAAAAAAATAAAAATAAAAAGATGTCCATTGCACCATAGGGGATTGGAAGGCAAAAGTAGGAAGTCAAGAGATACCTGGAGTAACAGGCAAGTTTGGCCTTGGAGTGAAAAATGAAGCAGGGCAAAGGCTAACAGAGTTTACCAAGAGAACAAACTGGTCATAGCAGACAATTTCTTCCAATAACACAAGAGATGACTCTACACGTGGATATCACTAGATGGTCAATACTGAAATTAGTTTGATTATATTCTTTGCAGACAAGAATGAAGATGCTCTATGCAGTCAGCAAAAACAACACATGGAGTTGACTGTGTCTCAGATCATGAGCTCTTTGCTGAAAAATTCAGACTTAAATTTAGAAAGTAGGGAAAACCACTAGCTCATTCAGGTATGATCTAAATCAAATCCCTTATGATTACTCAGTGGAAGTAACAAATAGACTCAAGGGATTAGATCTGATAGACAAATGCCTGAAGAACTATGGACAGAGGTTCATAACTTTTTACAGGAAGGGGTGATAAAAACCATCTCCCTAAAAAATAAATGCACAAATGCAAAATGGTTGTCTGAGGAAGCCTTACAAATAGCAGAGAAAAGAAGAGACGAGAAAGACAAAGGAGAAAAGGAAAAATACATCTGTCTGAATGCAGAGTTGCAAAGAATAGCAAGGAGAGATGAGAAAGCCTTCTTAAGTGAACAGTGAAAAAGAGAGAGAGAGAGAGAGACAATAGAGTGGGAAAGACTAGTGATCTCTTCAAGAAAATTATAGATACCAGTGGAACATTTCATGCAAAGATAGGCACAATAAAGGACAGAAACAGTATGAATCTAACAGAAGCAGAAGATAGTAAGAAGAAGTTGGAAGAATATATAGAAAAACTGTACAAAGAAAGGTCTTAATGACCCAGATAACTGTGATGGTGTGATCACTCACCTAGAGAACTCATCAGGAAGCGTGAAGTCAAGCGGGCCATAAGAAGCATTGCTATAAACAAACCTAGTGGAGATGACGGAATTCCAGCTGAGATACTTCAAATCCTAAAAAATGATGCTATTAAAGTGCTGCACTCAATATGCCACGAAATTTGGAAAACTCAGCAAAGTCCACAGGATTGGAAAATATCAATTATCAATCCAATCCCGAAGGAAAGCAATGTCAAAGAATATTCAAACTCTTGCACAATTACCCTCTCTTCACATGCTAGCACAGAAATGCTCAAAATTGTTCAAGCTAGGCTTCAACAGTACATGAACTGAGAAATTCCAGATGTAAAAGTTGGATTTAGAAAAGACAGAGGATCCAGAGATAAAGATGTCAACACCTGTTGGGTCATAGAAAAAGCAAGGGAATTCCAGAAAAAACAACTTCTGTTTCACTGACTACACTAAAGCCTTTGACTGTGCAGATCAAAGCAAACTGTGGAAAATTCTGAAAGAGATGGTAATCCTAGGCCACCTTCCTTGCCTCCTTAGGAAACTGTATGCAGGTCAAGAACCAACAGATACAACCAGACATGGAAGAATGAACTGGTTTAAAATTCAGAAAGGAGTACGTCAGAACTGTATATTGTCTCCCTGCTTATTTAACTTATCATGTGAAATGCAGGGCTAGATGAAGCTCAATCTGGAATCAAGATTGCCAAGAGAAATATCAATAATTTCAGACATGCAGATGATACCACCTTAATGGCAGAAAGCAGACAGGAACTGAAGAACCTCTTGGTAAAGGTGAAAGAAGAGAATGAAAAAGCTGACCAGAAACTCAACATTCAAAAAACTAAGGTCATGACATCCAGTCCCACAACTTCATGGCAAATAGATGGATGAAAAACTGGAAACAGCAGCAGACTATTTCTTTCAGCTCCAAAATCACTGTAGATGATGACTGTAGCCATGAAATTAAAAGACACTTGCTCTTTGGAAGAAAAGATATGACAAACCTAGACAGTGTATTTTAAAAAAAAGTAGAGATGTTACTTGAAGACAAAAGTCTGTCTAGTCAAAGCTATGGTTTTCCCTGTAGTCATGTATGGATGTGAGAGCTGGGCCATAAAGAAGACTTAATACCAAAGAATTGATGCTTTTGGACTGTAATATTGGAGAATACTCTTGAAAGTCCTTGGCCAGCAAACGTATTAAACCAGTCAATCCTAAAGGAAATCAAGCATGAATATTCATTGGAAAGACTGATGCTAGACCTGAAGTTATAGAAACTTTAGCCACCTGAAACAAAGAGCTGACCCATTGGAAAAGACCTTGATGTTTGGAAAGATTGAAGGAAGTAGGAGAAGGAGATGACAGAGGATGAGATGGCTGGATGGCATCACTGATTCAATGCATATGAGTTTGAGCAAACTTTGGGAGATAATGGACAGAGAAGCCTGGCATGCTGCAGTTCAGTTCAGTTCAGTTCAGTTGCTCAGCCGTGTCTGACTTTTTACAATCCCATGAACCGCAGCACGCCAAACATCCCTGTTCATCACCAACTCCCAGAGTCTACCCAAACCCATGTCCATTGAGTCAGTGATGCCATCCAATCTCATCCATCCTCTGTCGTCCCCTTCTCCTCCTGCCCTCAATCTTTCCCAGCATCGGGGTCTTTTCAAATGAGTCAGCTCTTCGCATCAGGTGGCCAAAGTATTGAATTTTCAGCTTCAACATCAGTCCTTCCAATGAACACCCAGGAATGATCTCTTTTAGGATGGACTGGTTGGATTTCCTTGCAGTCCAAGGGACTCTCAAGAGTCTTCTCCAACACCACAGTTCAAGAGCATCAATTCTTCGGCACTCAGCTTTCTGTATAGTCCAACTCTCACATCCATCCATGACCACTGGAGAAACCATAGTCTTGACTAGACAGACCTTTGTTGACAAAGTGATGTCTCTGCTTTTTAACATGTTATTTAGGTTGATCATAACTTTCCTTCCAAGGAGTAACTGTCTTTTAATTTCATGGCTGCAATTACCATCTGCAGTGATTTTGGAGTCAAGAAAAATAAAGTCAGCCACTGTTTCCACTGTTTCCCCATCTATTTGCCATGAAGTGATGGGACCGGATGCTATGATCTTAGTGTTCTGAATGCTGCAGTTCATGTGGTCCCAAATAGTTGGACACGGCTGAGTGACTAAACAACAAATGTGTTTCATTGGAGCATTTAGCCTATTTATATTTGAGGTAATTTTTGGTAAGTATGATCCCATTACCATTTACTTTCTTGTTCTGAGTTTGTTTTTATAGGCCTTTGCTGTGTTTCCTGTGTAGAGAAATTTCTTTAGCATTTGTTCAAGAGCTGATTTGGTTCAGGTGAATTCTCTTAACTTTTGCTTGTCAGTAACACTTTCGATTTCTCCTCAAATCTGAAAATGGTCCTAGGTGGATAGAGTATTTTTGGTTATAGGTTTTTCCTTTTCATCATTTTATAAATATTCCTGGCATTTCCTTTTGGCTGAAATGTTTCTGTTGAAACATCAGGTGTTAGCCTTATGGGCATCCCCTTGCATATGTTGCTTTTCCTCTGCTGCTTTTATCATTTGTTCTTTGTATTTAATTTTTGTTAGTTTGATTAATATGTGTCTTGGTGAGTTACTTGGGATTTATCCTGTATTAGACTCTGGGCTTCCTGGACTTTGGTGGCTATTTCCTTTCCCATTTTAGGGAAGTTTTTGGTTATCTCCTCAAATACCTTTTCTTGCCCTTTCCTTTTGTCTTCTTCTGGGACTCCTATAATTTGAATGTTGGGGTGTTTTATGTTGTCCCAGAGGTCTCTGAGACTGTCCTCATTTCTTTTTATCCTTTTTCCTTTATTCTTCTCTGCTTCAGTTACTTCCTGCATTCTATCTTTTAGCTCATTTATCCATTCTTCTGCCTCAGTTACTCCACTGTTGGTTTCCTCTAGAACATTTTTTATTCTCAGTTATTATACTGTTCATTATTGACCATTTATTCTTTAATTCTTCCAAATCCTTGTCAAGTTTTTCTTGTACATCTCTATTCATGATTCTAGTTTATTTATCCATGACTTCATTTTGTTTGAAAGATTTTGGAGCATCTTCACTATCGTTGGCATCACAAAGAGTTGCCTACAACTGAGTGACTAACACTTTCACACTTCCTACTGTCATTATTCTGAGTTATTTTCCAGGTAGACTCCTTATTCCTCCTTGTTTGTCTGGTCTGGTGGGCTTCACCTGCTGCATATTTCTCTATCTTTTCATTTTGTTTATTTTTTTGTCCTTGGGTCTCCCTTCTGCAGGCTGGGTTGTAGTTCCTCTTAGTTGTGGAGAATGCATGGAGTCTCCATGGGTGGGGTTTGACCAGGGCCTTGTGAAGATTTCTTGGTTGGGGGGATGTGTTCCTGTGGCCTGGTGGGTGGAGCTGGATCTCATCTCTCTGAAGGGCAGTGCTGTGTCCAATAGTATGTCTTGGGGGTGTCTGTGGGTTTGGTATGGCTTTGGGCTGCCTGTCTGCTAATGTTCAGAGTTGTGTTCCTGTTTTGCTGAAGGGCTGGTGTGAGGGATATTGCACTGGGGCTTGCTGGCTCTTGCATGAGCTTGGTCTAAGTGTAAAAATGGAGGCCTTTGTGCAGGCTCCCCTCTATTAATGTTCCATGGAGTTTGGAGTTCACTGACGGCCCAGAGTCCTGGGGTTGATTCTCCTGCCTCTGGAGTTCAATCCTCACCTCTTACAATAGCATTAAGATTTCTCAGGCCACACATCACATAAGACAAAGGCATTAGATTATTAGTGAAACAATTCTCACCACCCAGGAAAACCCAAAGATATTCACAGAATTATATAGACAACAGAAGAGGAAGAAAGGAGAAAGAGGAGAAAAGGGAGAATTGAAAGAGAAGAAAGTAATCAAGTCAATTGTCAAATCCCTAACTGAATATGGGTACTAAAATTAGACTCTCAAAGATACAAAATTAATAACAAAATATCAGAAAGGAAAAATTAAAAACCTAGAATAAAAATTAATCTCTTAAAAGTACAATGTCAAAACAAAATGTTGAACACAAAAATTAAAATACGGAATTTATTTAAAAAATAAGGTGTCTTTTAAAAAAAGGGAAAAGGTAGTGATAAAACATAAAAATGAAAGGAGTAATAATGGGCCATATTAGGGCAATATGAAAAAAAGGAGGGGAGGGTAAGTTAAAAAATAAAATTAAAAATAATAAAAATTAAAATAGGGGGTGGTGAGAGAGTCATTTCCTAGACAGGTTGATAAGAAGTCCAGGGGTCCCCAAGGAGAGAGGGGTCTGGAATTCTCAAGGAAGAAAAAAGGACAAACTTGCCCCCTCCACATTCCTTAGGATTATATAACAATAATGTATCCTGTTTGAAGACTGTCTCTGGAAAAAAACCTCCTGGTTAATCCTGTTATTTTAAAATGTAAATTATGCGAGTAGGTCTAGTGAGGTCTTTACAAGCTCCAGACATTCTTTTGATTCATTCTAATAACTAATTGGAGAGTATATAACTCCATTGCTAACACTAACAAGGGGGTACTCTTTCTGCCCCCTTCTGATGTCTGTCAGAAGCTTTCTCTATCCCTTTTATACTTTAATAAAACTCTATTGCACAGAAGCTCTGAGCAATCAAGCCTCATCTCTGGCCCTGGATTGAATTCTTCTCCTCCGGAGGCCAAGAATCCTGGCATCTTTTCGTGGTTCAGCAGCAACCTTTCAGCAGGAGCTATTTACAGGGTGGTAGTAAAAGGACTGTCCATATGGTTCCTCCACTTTCCTGTTTCAGTCAATTTGCCTACTTAGAAGGTCCTCCAATATATCTCAGAAGATCTCTGGACACGTTGTGGGCAGTGTGGGGTCGGTTCACACTTATATCTTTCCTTGTTTCAGCTTGTGCTTGCTCTCAAAACCTACAGTATCCCCTAAAGCACACAGTGTCATATTAATTACAGGATTTTGATCTACTGCACCTGTCATTTTTGGGATGGTTCTCCCTTCTTTTCTTTGCTCAAGCTTACACTTTGATTTTTGACCCAACTCTGCTTGTACTGGTGGCTCAGATAGTAAAGAATCTGCCAGCAAAGTGGGAGACCTGGGTTCGATCCCTGGGTTTGGAAGGTGCCCTGGGTAAGGGCATGGCAACCAACTCCAGTATTCATGCCTGGAGAATGCCATGGACAGAGGAGCCTGGTGGGCTACAGTCTGTGAGGTCACAAAGAGTTGGGCACAACTGAGCAACTAACACTTTCACTTTCTGCTTTTAAGTCTCTCTCCAGTGTTTGATCACCTTCAAGACATGAGGGGGTGAAAGTGGCTGCTTCTTAGGGCTCATTTGCTCAATTATGCTGTGGAGAGGGAGGGATACTACAAATGTCACTGGCACGTGTGGGAAGCATTCTCCGTGTCTGGGCCATACAGGGTGGTCGCCACAGCCCAAACCGGGCCATACACCTCCCAAGGGAGTGGGTTCCCATTTGTGAGGCCCTTGGCAGAGACAGGCCACTTGGGCTCCAAGCTCCCATGTGGGGTTTGCCAGTCTTAGGCAGTTTATGCACTTCCCTAGTGGAACAGTCTTGGGCTGTGACACACTTTTCAGATTTGAGTCACTCAGAATCCTAGGAAGATGTGGGTAGTAACACACAGCCCCTTATGGCTTGATGGTAGCTGCATCCTTGCCTTCCACCTCCACCAGCTGCATGCCTACTTCTCTGCCTCTTGGGCTATAGACCATAGCCAGCTTGCCCCATTTCATTATTCACTAGTGCATGGTCCTTTGTTCTGTGAGCTCACCAGAAGGTAGAGTGTGGCATTAGATCCTTCCTCATGGGAGCGATCCTTTGTTTCTCTGGTTGTTCCAGGATTTTCCCTGTTCTGTCTGTACAGTGTCACATTAGCCCTCTCAGAGTATCTTCACAGTATTTAATCCTCATCCTTTCCCTGAGGACTGACACCCGCAGCTCAAGTCTCCTCACTGAACCCCCACTCACTGTGGGCTGACGTGAGCATGTGAGTTGCTTCTTGGCTGAAAATTGCCATTATTCACAATGTCTCTGGTGAATTTCCCCCATTTTGTCTCATTGTACTTCTTCTGATGTTCCTAAGCTTCCCCCGACCCTATCTGTGAAGGGATTTCCTATTATATAGAAGCTTCTACTTCAGGGATCCCTCCCCAGGACAGGGCTCCACATTTTGAAATATTTTTTCTCCCTTTTTGTCTATATCTTTTGCCCTACCTTATTCCAGGGAGTTTGATTTACCTTTCTGGACATTTGGGTTCCTCTACCAGCCTTCAAAAATTGTTCTGTGGGAATTGTTCCACATTCAGATGATTTTTGATGTGTTTGTCGGGGAGAAGGTGGTCTCCCTATCCTATTCCTCTGCCATCTTGAAGCCACCACCGTTGGTGAGAATTTGAAAGAATTAGTTGGTTCCTACACTGCTCATTGAAATATAAAATGTATATCTTCTTTGAGAAGCAGTTTTTTAAGTAGTCAGTTTCCTTTATTTTTTTGTCTTTTTAATTTTTTAATTAATTAATTAATTTATTTATTTTACTTTACAGTATTGTATTGGTTTGGCCATACATTGACTTGAATCCACCATGAGTGTATATGTATTCTCCATCCTGAACCTCCCTCCCAACTCCCTCCCCATTCCATCCTTCTGGGTCATCAGTTTCTTAAAAAGTTAAATACACAACTGCCAAATGACCCAGTCATTCCACTTCCAGGTATTTACCTAAGAAAGAAGAAATAATGTGTTTGCACAGAGACTCACATATTAATTTTTGTAGAAGCTTTTTTTGTAATAACCCCAAATTGGATTCAATTGTTCAGCAACAGGCAAATGAATAAATAGTGTTGTATCCACACAATAGAATGTTACTGCACAATAAAAATGAATGAACAATTGATACATGCAATACCATATATGAATCTTAAGAAGCTAGTTATTTCCCCCATGGAGTCCTCAGCAATGTAGAGTGTATAATGTATGATTTAACTAATAGGAAATGTCTGAAAAGACAAACTTATCTGTAGTGATAAAAGGCAGATCAGTGTTTGCTTGGGATTTTAAGAGGTAATCTGGACTTGTAAGAGTGAAAGACATTAAAAGAGAATAGGGAGAAATTTGAGGGATGATGAATGTGTTCATTTTCTTCATTGTAGTAATGTTTCCATAAGTATATACTTATATAAAAATTGTACAGTTTACTATATTTCTCAATTATAATTCAATAAAACTGTTAAAAATGTGTAAGATAGAACTCATTAATAACTTTAAGAAAAAGAAATAGCAATATTATTGTTATTACCAGCAATAGGTTTCTGAAAATTAGTATTTGACATGTTTTGAGATCATTTTTTTTTCCATAATGTGCATTTCCTCAGGAATATGTAGTTGGAGAACTGCTTTTAAAGTCTTTGTGGTGTTTTCTGTCTAGTCATACTGCTTACTCATTAATTTAAACAGATTTAAAATTTTTCTTCTATTTTTAGGAACTTGATTTTTGAGTTTAACTTTGCTTATAGTTACATAAAATATTATATTTTATAAAGATATATTTATAAAATAAAGCAATTAACAAAAGCCTATCTATTCGTACATGCCATAATTCCCTCCTCTCCCATACATAATGAATTTTAAACTTTGGGTTAATTCTTCCAGTTTTTAATATATACAAATATGTACATGCATTCACATTTTTCTGTTTATCAGATGAACAAAAACAAGCTAGCAATCAGTAGCCAGACTCAAAAAAAAAAAAAAAAAAAAGAGAGAGAGAGAATTACAATTGAAAGCTATAATGAGAACATGATTAACTTAACAACATAAAATGATTACATATAATTGCGGGGGGTGGTCAAGCAGAGTGATGTGGTAAGTGGAAGTGCATACATGCACATGTTTTCATCCACCCAGCCTGAGAAACATCTTTTACTATTGTGATTATGTAACTATTACTCTCATAATACCATTGTATCATGATTGTTCAACAGAAAAATAATAGAACTCTATATCACCAAAACTAGCATTTAATAGAAAAACCTGCAATCACTTTTTAAAACCCAGATACATATCAGAATTATCCTGAAATTTTTTGAAAACTATAAATGCCCAATTTAAAACAGAAGTTGCTTATTTCTGAAATTTTTCATTTAATATTTTTGAACTGTGCTTGACAAAGGGTAATTGAAATAGAAGAAAGTGAAATGGAAGGTAAAGAGATCCATTGTAATCCGTAATACATTAGAAGCTATATGCATATAGTAGACATCTTAAACATTTTCAAATTAATTTTGTGGTGAATTGTGTTTTATCATTTGTTTCTTAGCATTGGATTTACACTCCCAACTTCTAGTATTAAGCTAGTGCTAAAGTGACTCTACATTCCTTTATAAGACATTATCTGAGGTCAAGGAACGTAATTTAAAAGCAACTAATAGAAATGTATATTTAGGTCTTCCACTCATTTTTTGATTAGGTTGTTTGTTGTGGTGATATTAAGTTGCATGAGCTGTTTGTAAATTTTGGAAAATAATCCTTTGTTTTTCTTTTCTTTTATTATTATTATTATTAGTTGGAGGCTAATTACTTCACAACATTTCAGTGGGTTTTGTCATACATTGATATGAATCAGCCATAGATTTACACGTATTCCCCATCCCGATCCCCCCTCCCACCTCCCTCTCCACCCGATTCCTCTGGGTCTTCCCAGTGCACCAGGCCCGAGCACTTGTCTCATGCATCCCACCTGGGCTGGTGATCTGTTTCACCATAGATAGTATACATGCTGTTCTTTTGAAATATCCCACCCTCACATTCTCCCACAGAGTTCAAAAGTCTGTTCTGTATTTCTGTGTCTCTTTTTCTGTTCTGCATATAGGGTTATCGTTATCACCTTTCTAAATTCCATATATATGTGTTAGTATGCTGTAATGTTCTTTATCTTTCTGGCTTACTTCATTCTGTATAAGGGGCTCCAGTTTCATCCATCTCATTAGGACTGGTTCAAATGAATTCTTTTTAACGGCTGAGTAATATTCCATGGTGTATATGTACCACAGCTTCCTTATCCATTCATCTGCTGATGGGCATCTAGGTTGCTTCCATGTCCTGGCTATTATAAACAGTGCTGCGATGAACATTGGGGTGCACGTGTCTCTTTCAGATCTGGTTTCCTCAGTGTGTATGCCCAGAAGTGCGATTGCTGGGTCATATGGCAGTTCTATTTCCAGTTTTTTAAGAAAGCTCCACACTGTTTTCCATAGCGGCTGTACTAGTTTGCATTCCCACCAACAGTGTAAGAGGGTTCCCTTTTCTCCACACCCTCTCCAGCATTTATTGCTTGTAGACTTTTGGGTGGCAGCCATCCTGACTGGCGTGTAATGGTACCTCATTGTGGTTTTGATTTGCATTTCTCTAATAATGAGTGATGTTGAACATCTTTTCATGTGTTTGTTAGCCATCTATATGTCTTCTTTGGAGAAATGTCTGTTTAGTTCTTTGGCCCATTTTTTGATTGGGTCATTTATTTTTCTGGAATTGAGCTGCAGGAGTTGCTTGTATATTTTTGAGATTAATCCTTTGTCTGTTTCTTCAGTTGCTATTATTTTCTCCCAATCTGAGGGCTGTCTTTTCACCTTACTTATAGTTTCCTTTGTAGTGCAAAAGCTTTTAAGTTTCATTAGGTCCCATTTGTTTAGTTTTGCTTTTATTTCCGATATTCTGGGAGGTGGGTCATAGAGGATCTTGCTGTGATTTATGTCGGAGAGTGTTTTGCCTATGTTCTCCTCTAGGAGTTTTATAGTTTCTGGTCTTACATTTAGATCTTTAATCTATTTTGAGTTTATTTTTGTGTATGGTGTTAGAAAGTGTCCTAGTTTCATTCTTTTACAAGTGGTTGACCAGTTTTCCCAGCACCACTTGTTAAAGAGGTTGTCTTTTTTCCATTGTATATCCTTGCCTCCTTTGTCAAAGATAAGGTGTCCATAGGTTCGTGGATTTATCTCTGGGCTTTCTATTCTGTTCCATTGATCTATATTTCTGTCTTTGTGCCAGTACCATACTGTCTTGATGACTGTGGCTTTGTAGTAGAGTCTGAAGTCAGGCAGGTTGATTCCTCCAGTTCCATTCTTCTTTCTCAAGATTACTTTGGCTATTCGAGGTTTTTTTGTATTTCCATACAAATTGTGAAATTCTTTGGTCTAGTTCTGTGAAAAATACCGTTGGTAGCTTGATAGGGATTGCATTGAATCTATAGATTGCTTTGGGTAGAATAGCCATTTTGACAATATTAATTCTTCCAATCCATGAACACCGTATGTTTCTCCATCTGTTTGTGTCCTCTTTGATTTCTTTCATCAGTGTTTTATAGTTTTCTATGTATAGGTCTTTTGTTTCTTTAGGTAGAATACTCCTAAGTATTTTATTCTTTTTGTTGCAATGGTGAATGGTATTGTTTCCTTAATTTCTCTTTCTGTTTTTTCATTGTTAGTATATAGGAATGCAAGGGATTTCTGTGTGTTAATTTTATATCCTGCAACTTTACTATATTCATTGATTAGCTCTAGTAATTTTCTGGTAGAGTCTTTAGGGTTTTCTATGTAGAGGATCATGTCATCTGCAAACAGCGAGAGTTTCACTTCTTCTTTTCCTATCTGGATTCCTTTTACTTCTTTTTCTGCTCTGATTGCTGTGGCCAGAACTTCCAACACTATGTTGAATAGTAGTGGTGAGAGTGGGCATCCTTGTCTTGTTCCTGATTTCAGGGGAAATGCTTTCAATTTTTCACCATTGAGGGTGATGCTTGCTGTGGGTTTGTCATATATAGCTTTTATTATGTTGAGGTATGTTCCTTCTATTCCTGCTTTTTGGAGAATTTTAATCATAAATGAGTGTTGAATTTTGTCAAAGGCTTTCTCTGCATCTATTGAGATAATCATATGGTTTTTACCTTTCAATTTGTTAATGTGGTGTATTACATTGATTGATTTGTGGATATTAAAAAATCCTTGCATTCCTGGGATAAAGCCCACTTGGTCATGGTGTATGATTTTTTTTAATATGTTGTTGGATTCTGTTTGCTAGAATTTTGTTAAGGATTTTTGCATCTATGTTCATCAGTGATACTTTGTTTTTCATTCTTTGAGAATATTTTCTCCCACTCTGTGGGCTGACTTTCCTTTTGTTTATGGTTTCCTTTGATGTGCAAAAACTTTTGAGAGTAAGTAGATCTCATTTATTTTTTTAAATTTCCATTACTCTGGGAGATGAAACAGATCATGCTGCGATATATGTCAGAGAGTATTCTGTCTATGCTTTACTCTGGGAATTTTATAATATCTGGTAATTAGGTAATTACCTAATTAGATAATTACCTAATATAATAATATTAGGTGTTTAATCCATTTCAAGTTTATTTTTGAATTCGGTGTTAAAAATGTTCTAATTTAATTTTTGCATGTAGCTGTCCTGTTTTCCAAGCACTGCACTTTGAAGAGACTCTCTTTCCACCATTGTATTGTTCTACCTGCTTTGTTGTATATGAGTGGCATAGTCCCCCTTCCCCCCCTCCAGGTTTTCTGTCCTGTTCCATTGGTTTATATGTCTGTTTTTGTGCAAGTAGCATATTGTTTTGGTGATTATAGCTTTATAGTGTAGTCTTTAGTCAGGGAGCCTGATTGCTCCAGCTCTGTTTTTCTTTCTCAGGATTGCTTTGCCTATTCAGGTTCCTTTGGGTCTTCAAGAAAATTTTAAGATTTGTTTTGTTTTAGTTCTGTGAAAAATGCCATTAGCAATTTGATAGTAATTGCATTTGTTCTGTAGATTGCCTTGAACAGTATAGTCATTTTGACAATACTGATTCTTCCTATTCAAGAACATGGCATATCATTCTATTTGTTTGTGTCATCTTCAATTTCTTTCATTAGTATCTTATAGTTTTTGGAGTACAGGTGTTTTGTCTCTTTAGGTAGGTTTATTCCTAGGTATTTTATTCTGTTTGATGCAATAGCAAATGTAATTGTTTGAATTTCTCTTTCTGATCTTTTGTTGTTGATGTATAGAGATGCAACAGATTTCTGTGTGTTGATAAAGAGAAATATTGTATGATATCATTTACATGTAAAATCTAAACACAAATGACACAAATGAACTTTATTTACAAAACAAAAACAGACTCACAGAATTAGAGAACAAACTATGTTTACTGGGGGGAGGAGTAGGGAGAGGGAATAGTTATGGAGCTTGGGATTGATATGTATATTATATCAATGTGTATATGTATATCATATCAAACACTGCTATATTTAAAATGGATAACTAAAAGCAATCTATTACATAGCAAAGGGAACTCTGCTCTATATTCTGTAACAACCTAAATAGGAAAATAAACTGAAAAAGAATAGATACATGAATATGTAAAACTGAATCACTTTGCTTAGTACACCTGAAACTAATACAACATTGTTAATCAACTGTACTGCAATATAAATTAAAAAGTTAAAAGGATAAAAATAAAAGCAACTAAGACATGGATATGGCTTGAAAATTTACTGTGAATGATTTGAAATTCTAATACTGAGATCTTACAGCACACATGAAATACGACCCACTGAAGTGCTAAGGTTCATCTAAGCAAAACACTTTAAGAGCATGGAATTACCTAAGTACCTACTTAGGTGGCCTGTGCAAAGTCCTTTCGACAGCAACTCAGAAATCAGAGCAAGCAAGTGGATCCCCAGGCCTCAAATGTTAGCATGGCTCAGGCAAAGGCCAAAGAACACTGAAAGTATTGCTTCAGTCTCTGCTACATTCATAGGTCACTTATAATTCAACAGAATATCCATGAAAGCTAATGACTTTTGTGAAATAAGTTTAGTTATCAACCCCAAATTGCTCCCCTGACCTAGATTGCAGATAATACTGACAACGTGAGTGATACTACTGTTCTATTACCTCTAGAACTAAAATGTAGCACCTTGGAATTACTTGTCTAAAGTTTATATTCCCTTTTCAAGTGGAATCTTTCGGTAATAGGCATTGCTGTATCCCTAATATCTGTTCATGGTAGAAGGTAACTCAAACAATTATTAGATTGAAATTGAAAATTTAATAATATAATGTGTCTCCTAACTTATAGCATCTCACTTAATGTGCAGAATAATCCAAAATGTGAGTAATATTCCTCTAGTTCAATTGATGATAAAGATAAATTTCAGATCTTGATCTCATTTAAAAGCACACAGTTGAAATCGGATGGAATTTCAGTTTAGTTCAGTTCAGTTGCTCAGTCGTGTCCGACTCTTTGTGACCCCATGAATTGCAGCATGCTAGGCCTCCCTGTCCATCACCAACTCCCAGAGTTTACTCAAACTCATGTCCATTGAGTCAGTGATGCCATCCAGCCATCACATCCTCTGCCGTCCCCTTCTCCTCCTGCCCCCAATCCCTCCCAGCATCAGGGTCTTTTCCAATGAGTCAACTCTTCGCGTGAGGTGGCCGAATTACTGGAGTTTCAGCTTCAGCATCAGTCCTTCCAATGAACACCCAGGACTGATCTCCTTTAGCATGGACTGGTTGGATCTCCTTGCAGTCCAAGGGACTCTCAAGAGTCATCCCCAACACCACAGTTCAAAAGCATCAATTTTTTGGCACTCAGCTTTCTTCACAGTCCAACTCTCACATCCATACATGACCACTGGAAAAACCATAGCCTTGACTAGACAAAACTTTGTTGGCAAAGTAGTGTCTCTGCTTTTTAATATGCTATCTAGGTTGGTCATAACTTTTCTTCCAAGGAGTAAACGTCTTTTAATTTCATGGCTGCAATCACCATCTGCAGTGATTTTGGAGCCCCCCAAAATAAAGTCTGACACTGTTTCCACTGTTTCCCCATCTATTTCCCATGAAGTGCTGGGACCAAATGCCATGATCTTAGTTTACTGAACGTTGAGCTTTAAGCCAACTTTTTCACTCTCCTCTTTCACTTTCATCAAGAGGCTTTTTAGTTCCTCTTCACTTTCTGCCATAAGGGTGGTGTCATCTGCATATCTGAGGTTATTGATATTTCTCCGGGCAATCTGGATTCCAGCTTGTGCTTCTTCCAGCCCAGCGTTTCTCATGATGTACTCTGCATATAAGTTAAATAAGCAGGGTGACAATATACAGCCTTGACGTACTCCTTTTCCTATTTGGAACCAGTCTGTTGTTCCATGTCCAGTTCTAACTATTGCTTCCTGACCTGCATATAGGTTGCTCAAGAGGTACCTCTTAAATACAAAGTCCCTACTGTGTGTATAGCATCACACTGACCTTTTTTAAACTGGCACAGAATCATACATTTTTCTTCTTTCACTCAGTCTTATGATAATGTCAGATATATGGCAAATACTGAAAATACTAGGAAGTATGGTTGAATTAACCCCTCAAGTTCTTTTTTTTCCCCCCAATACAGATCATAAAACAAGTAAATAGTAACAAAAGCTTCTTCTTTTACCAAACTTTAGTCAGGCTCCTATGAACCCTCTTTTTCTAGGCCTCAACTTTAGCCTGCCAAGGCTAAATTGATTTATCAAGAATCTTCCCTCACTCTTGATATGTGATTAAACTTCTTGTCCCCCAACCCACCCCTGACATCTAACTTCTTGGCCTGCCTTTAGTAAAAATCCATTAAGACAGTTAACCAAGAATCTCTCTACCCTTGGTTTCTAATGAAGTTCCCCTTGAACATATTTGATCCACTGGCCCCCTCACTCATCTGATTGATTATAAATCCCCAGTTATCATTGCCATATTCTGAGTTGAGTTCTCTGTCTCTCCCCTTTTGCAAAAGTTTTAATAAAGTCTTTCTTGCTATGTTTAACAAGCGTCAGAATAATTTTTATTTAATAGTGGTAGAACTTGGAACTGAATATGTGTAAATTTTCCAGTAAAAGTTTTTAAGAACTACAGCTTACATCTCTGAACATTCAGGTTTAGGAGTTTGACGCGGAAATGACAATTTGATGTCATCTTGAATACCAATCCAAAGGTTTTATGTGAAAAATCATACTAAAGTGGACTATGAAGCCAAATCATGGCTTAACAGAAAACTGAAGAACTTGACTAATCTATGTACTGGGGACTATTTTCCCTAGCTTAAAGGAAATGTTTCCATTTAGTCTCTGCTAAGTAAAATTTCATGGTTTTTGATTTTGGGTTGCTAAAATGTGAATTGATTACATTGCTTTATTTAAGTCAACTTCTTCTTACATAAAATGATATTTTCTTTGTCCCTCTGTTTTATTGAGCTTCCCTGGTTGCTCACATAGTAAAGAACTCACCTGCAACGTGGGAGATCTGGGTTTGATCCCTGGGTTGGGAGGATCCCCTGGAGAAGGGATTGGCTACCCACTCCAGTATTCTGGCCTGGAGAATTTCATGGAACTTCATGGCAAGCTACAGTCCATGGGTCACAAAGAGTCAGACACGACTAAGCAACTTTCACTTTTCTGTCTTACTGGATTAAAAAAATGAAATATGAGTTTTATTTTATTATTTTTTATTACTACATTATTTTTATTTTTTGAAAAGGAAAGTTTGCTTTATTCTGGATGTCAGCAACAGCGTTGGGGGAGGGCAAATGCCTGTCCAAAGGCTGACTCATACCCCAACCCTTGACAGTCAGAGAGTGAGAGTTCTACAGACAAAATGAGGGGGCTACCTGCCTAACACAGTCAGTGCTGACATTCATCTGCAGATTGGCCATCCATGGTCTGATCAATGTCATCTTGATTATTTTGAGTACAGTTAATCTTTATTTCCAGGGTCAGTTTTTATTTAGTCACCCTGTTTTGAATTTTTACTTCATCTGTTATTAGCCATGTGAGGATTGTTTGTTATTAAATATTTGTCTCAATTTCTTCCTCTTAAAAAAGCATGGATAATAATTCCTCCATTAAAAAGAAAATGTACAGTTTGCATGGAAGGGTAGTGGGAAGACAGAATAATTTTGTATGGTGATGGTTTTTCAGAAAATGTGTCTTTTAAGACTTTAAAAATAAATATTAGTATTTTAACTGCTTCTAGAAATCAAGTTATATTTTACAGTATGTTGTTATATTTATTTTAGTATTTCCTTACAACAAATTCATGAAGATGGTAAGAAAAATATCACTTTTTTTTTCGTTGTTTGTGAATTTGGCAGTTCATTAGAGGTGAACTTTTGTATATTACCAGCGGAAGCAATTAGGAATGGAAAAAGAAATAACAGGACTAGAGAAAGACAGCTCTTCAGACAGAATTTATGTTTAAGACAGGGCAGAGCCAAAACACAGAGAAAACAGCAAGAAAAGCTTTTTGAATTAGGGAAATTCCAAATGATTCATGATGGGAAATGTGCTATGAATGATGAAGAGATTACACGGAACACAGGGACAAGTAGACAATGTCAGCTGTATAAAAAAATGCTTTATTTTAAAAAAATAATATTAAAAAAATGTTTTCTTTAGGAGTAATTGAAACCACATTT
This sequence comes from Dama dama, assembly GCF_033118175.1. NCBI lineage: Eukaryota > Metazoa > Chordata > Mammalia > Artiodactyla > Cervidae > Dama > Dama dama. The sequence goes on from NC_083707.1 coordinate 14,472,838, forward strand.
TTTGGGGGGGTTAACTTACTTTATTCCTTTTGCAAAAAGAGTGGTGTCGTCTGTGTATCTGAGGTTATTATTTCTCCTGGCAGTCTTGATTCCAACTTGTGCTTCACTTAGTCCTATATCTCACATGATGTACTCTGCATATAAGCTAAATAAGCAGGGTGACAATATACAGCCTTGATGTACTCCTTTCCCAATTTGGAACCTGTCCATTGCTCCATGTCCCGTTCTAAGTGTTGCTTCTTGACTGCATACGGATTTCTCAGGAGGCAGGTAAGGTGGTCTGGAATTCCCAACTCTTGAAGAATTTTCCACAGGTTGTTGTGATCCACACAGTCAAAGGCTTTGGCATAGTCATAAAGCAGAAGTAGATGGTTTTCTGGAACTGTCTCGCTTTTTCAATGATCCAATGGCTGTTGGCAATTTGATCTCTGGTTCCTCTGCCTTTTCTAAAACCAGCTTGAACATCTGAAAGTTCTTAGTTCACATAATGTTGAAACCTCACTTGGAGGATTTTGAGCATTAGTTTGCTAGTGTGTGAGACGAGTGCAATTGTGCAGTAGTTTGAACATTCTTCAGCATTGCCTTTCTTTGGGATTGGAATGAAAACTGACCTTTTCCAGTCCTGTGGCCACTGCTGCATTTTCCAAGTTTGCTGGCATATTGAGTGCAGCACTTTCACAGCATCATCTTTTAGGATTTAAAACAGCTCAACTGGAATTCCATCACCACCACTAACTTTGTTCATAATGATGCTTCCTAAGCCTACTTGAATTTGCATTCCAGGATATCTGACTCTAGGTGAGTGATCACACCATCTTGTGGCCATGACTGAGAGAATGAACTGAGCTGAACTTTATTGCTATGTTATGCAGCTCAGTCTTCATTCATGCATATTAATAAATGCATGCAAAATCCTGGGTGCTTTGCATTGAATTAAGCATCAAGCATGCTGTTAGGAGCAAAAGTAAAATTTTAAACTTAATCAGTTTCATAAGCCATAGAAAGAATTCTACAAATTCTGGGATATTTGTAAAGATGAATATCATTTAGAGCATATAATTTCTTTTAAATAATCATGATGAAAGCAAACAATGCAATTTAAAAGTTATTTTGTGACAAAACATAGATTTGCACTCAGAAATATTTTTAAAAAGATAGATGTTATAGAATATTACTTTGCTAAGACTGCTGTAATAAATACCACAACTTGAATGTCTTAAACAACTGTTACTATTATTATTATTTTTTGTCTCATGATTTTGAAGGCTTGCTGTTGTTATTGCTGTTCAGTCACATAGTCATGTCTGATTCTTGGAGACCTCATGGACTGCAGGGTGCCAGGCTTCCCTGTCCTTCATCATCTTCCAGAGCTAGCTCAAACTCATGTCCACTGAGTCAGTGATGCCATCCAAACATATTGTCCTCTGTTGCCCTCTTCTCCTCCTGACTTCTATCTTTCCTAGCATCAGGATCTTTTCCAATGAGTCGACTTTTTACATTGGGTGGTCAAACTATTGGAGCTTCAGTTTTGGCATCAATCCTTCCAATGAGTATTCAGAGTTGATTTTCTTTAGTACTCCTTTGATATCCATTTGATTTCCTTGCTTTTGATCTCCTTGCTGTCCAAGGTTTTATCTTCTTCCAGTTCAAGGGACTCTCAAATTTAATTAGGTCCCATTTGTTTATTTTTGTTTTTACTTCTGTTACTGTAGGAGGTGGGTCATAGGAGATCTTGCTTTGATTTCTGTCATTGAGTGTTCTGCCTATGTTTTCCTCAAAGAATTTTATAGTTTCTGGTCTTACATGCAGATCTTTAATCTATTTTGAGTTTATCTTTGTGTACGGTGTTAGGAAATGTTCTTATTTCATTCTTTTACATGTAGCTATCCAGTTTTCCCAGCACCATTTATTGACGAGGCCCCATTTATTGAAGGTACACATAGGTGTGTGGATCTATCTCTGGACTTTCTATCTTGTTTTATTGGTCTATATTTCTGTTTTTGTGCCACTACCATACTGTCTTGATGACTGTGGCTCTGTAGGATAGTCTGAAGTCAGGAAGGTTTATTCCTCCAGCTCCATTCTTCTTTTTTAAGATTGTTTTGGTTTTTCATGGTCTTTTGTACAAGTTTCCATATGAATTGTGACATTTTTTGTTCTAGTTCTGTGAAAAATGTCACTGGTAATTTGATAGGGATAGCATTGAATCTGTAAATTGCATTTGGGGTGTGTGTGTGTGTGTGTTAGTCACTGAGTTGTGTGAGATTCTTTGTGACTCAATGGACTGTAGCCCACCAGGCTCCTTTGTCCATGGAATTCTCCAGGCAAGAATATTAGAGTGGGTTGCTATTCTCTTCTCCAGGGATTCTTACCCACCCAGGAATTGAACCGAGGTCTCCTGTATTGCAGGCAGATTCTTTACCATCTGAGCCACCAGGGAAGACATTTGGTGGTATAGTAATTTTGGTAATATTGATTCTTCCAACCCAGGAACATGGAATATCTCTCCATCTGTTTATCGTAGTCTTTGATTTCTTTCATCAGTGTCTTATACTTTTCTGTATACAGTTCTTCTTTTTTTTTTTTTTGTCTCATTAGGTAGGTTTATTCCTAGATATTTTACTATTGTTGTTGTAGTGGTGAATGGGATTTATTGCTTAATTTGTCTTTCTGATTTTTCATTGTTAGTATATAGGAGTACAAGTGATTTCTTTGTATTGATTTTGTATCATGCAACTTTGCTAAATTCACTGATTAGCTCCAGTAATTTTCAGATGGTATCTGTAGGGTTTTCTACCTATAGTATCATGTCATGTGCTAACAATGAGAGTTTATACTTCTTTTCCAATCTGGATTCCTTTTATTTATTTTTCTTATTTAATTGCTGTAACTAGAACTTCCAAAACTATGCTGTTAGTGGTGAGAGTGGACACCCTTGTCTTGTTCCTGTTCTTAGAAGGAATGGTTTCCATTTTTCACCATTGAGAATAATGTTTGCTGAGGGCTTGTCATATATCGCTTTTATTATGTTGAGGTAGGTTCCTTCTATGCCCACTTTCTAGGGAGTTTTTATAATAAGTGGGTGCTGATTCAAAGGCTTTTCATGCATCTATTGAGATTATCATATTGTTTTTATCTTTCAATTTGTTAATGTGATGTATCACATTGACTGATTTGTGTATATTGAGGAATACTTGTATCTCTGGAATAAATCCAACTTGATTATGGTGTATGTGATTTTAAATGTGTTGTTGAATCCTGTTTGCAAGAATTTTGTTGAAGATTTTGCATCTATGTTCATCGTGATATTGACCTGCAACTTTCTTTTGTGTGTGTGTGTGTGTGTGTGTGTGTGTGTGTGTGTGTGTGTGTGTGTTGTCTTTGCCTGGTTTTGGCATCAGGGTGATGGTGATCTCATAGAATGAGTTTGGAAATGTTCCTTGCTCTGAAATTTTTTGAAAGAGTTTTAGACAGAGACGCATTAGCTCTTCTCTAAATGTTTGACAGAATTCCCCTGTGAAGCCAACTGGCCCTGATACTTTTGCTTTCTGGGAGATTTTTGATCACAGTTTCTATTTCAGTGCTTGTAATAGGGTGGTTAATAATTTCTATTTCTTTCTAATTCAGTCTTAGAAGGTTGAACTTTTCTAAGAATCTGACCATTTCTTCCAGGTTGCCTATTTTATTGCTATATAGTTGCTCATAACAGCCTTTTATAATCCTTTGTATATCTGCGTTGTCTGTTGTAACCTCTCCTTTTTCATTTCTAGTTTTCTTAATTTGATTCTTCTCTCTTTTTTTCTTGATGAGTCTGGCTAAAGGTTTGTTAATTTTGTTTATCTTTTCTAAGAACCAGCTTTTAGTTTTATTAATCTTTACTATTGCTTCTTTGATTCTTTTTCATTTTTTTTTTTTCTGCTCTGGTCTTCATGATTTCTTTCCTTCTTCTAACTTTGAGGGGGTTTTGTAGTCCTTTTTCCAGCTGTTTTAGGTTTAAAGCTAGGTTGTCTATTCGATGTTGTTCTTGCTTCTTGGAACAACAGACTGGTTCCAAAATGGGAAAGGAGTACGTCAAGGCTGTATATTGTCACCATGCTTATTTAACTTATATGCAGAATGCATCATGCAAAATGCCAGACTGGATGAAGTACAAACTGGAATCAAGATTGCCAGGAGAAATAGCAATAACCTTAATATGCAGATGACACCACCGTTATGGCAGAAAGCAAAGAAGAACTAAAGAGCCTCTTGATGAAAGTGAAAGAGGAGAGTGAAAAAGTTGACTTAAAACTCAACATTCAGAAAACTAAGATTGTGGAATCTGGTCCCGCCACTTCATGGCAAATAGATAGGGAAACAATGGAAACAGTGAGAGGCTTTATTTTTTTGGACTCCAAAATTACTGCAGATGGTGACTGCAGCCATGAAATGAAAAGATGCTTGCTCCTTGGAAGAAAAGCTATGACCAACCTAGACAGCATATTAAAAAGCAGAGACATTACTTTGCCAACAAGTGTCCATCTAGTCAAAGCTACGGTTTTTCCAGTAGTCATGTATGGATGTGAGATTTGGACTATAAAGAAAGCTGAGAGCCAAAGAACTGATGCTTTTGAACTGTGGTGTTAGAGAAAACTCTTGGGAGTCCCTTGGACTACAAGGAGATACAGTCAATCCTAAAGGAAATCATTCCTGAATATTCATTGAAAGGACTAATGTTGAAGCTGAAACTCCAATACTTTGACCACCTTTTGTGAAGAACTGACTCATTTGAAAAAACCCTGATGCTGGGAAAGATTGAAGACAGGAGGATAAGTGTGCGACAGAGGATAAGATGGTTGGATGGCATCACTGATTCAATGGACATGTGTTTCAGCAATCTCCAGGAGTTGGTGATGGACAGGGAAGCCTGATGTGCTGAAGTTCATGGGGTCACAAAGTGTTGTGCATGACTGAGCTGAACTGAACTTGTATCTTGAGGTAGGATTGGATTGCTATAAACTTCCCTCTTGGAACTGATTTTGTTACATCACATTGGTTTTGAGTTGTTTTGTTTTCATTGCCATCTCTCTCTGGTAATCTTTTTATTTCATTTTTGATTTCTTCAGTCACCTGTTCTTTATTTAGAAACATATTGTTTAATCTCCATGTGTGTATTTGTTTTACAGTTTTATTTTTTTCTTGTAATTGATATCTAGTCTCATAGCATTGTAGTTAGAAAAGATGCTTATATGATTTCAATTTTCCACAATTTACCAAGATTTGATTTGTGATCCAAAGTGTGGTCTATTCAGAAGAAGGTTCCATGTGCACTTGAGAAGAAAGTGTATTCTTCTGCATTTGGATAGAAAGTCCTGTATATATCAATGAGATCCATCTGCTCTAATATGTCATTTAAGTCTTGTGTTTACTTATTAATTTTCTATTTTCATTATCTGTTCATTGGTGTAAGTGGGGTGTTAAAGTCTATTATTACTGTGTTACTGTCAGTTTCTCCTTTTATGTCTGCTAGTGTTTGTCTTATGTATTGACGTGCTCCTATGTTGGATGGATAGATGCCTACAGTTGTTATATCTTCCTCTTGGATTGATCCCTTTATCATTATGCAGTGTTCTTTCTTATCTCTTGTAATATTTTTTAAGATCTATTTTGTCTGATATGAGGATTGATACCCCAGCTTTCTTTTGATTTCCATTTTCACGGAATACATTTTTTCATCCTCTCACTTTCTGTCTATATGTGTCTTTAATTCTGAAGTGGGTTTCTTGTAGACAGCATGCATACGTGTTTAGTTTTTGTATCTATTCAGTCAGTCTGTATCTTTTGTTTGGAGTATTTAATCCATTTATAGGAACTAATTATTGATATATATGTTCCTATTGCCCTTTTCTTAACTGTTTGGGGTTTGTTTCTGTAGATCTTTATCTTCTCTTGTATTTCCTGACTATATAAGTCCCTTTAGCATTTGTTGTAAAGTTGGTTTGGTGGTAGTGAATTCTCATAACTTTTGCTTGTCTGTAAATTTTTTGATTTGTCCATCAATTTTGAATGATATCCTTACTGGGTGGAGTAATCTTGCTTGTAGATTTTTCCCTTTCAGTACTTTAAATATATCCTGTCATTCCCTTTGGGCCTGCAGAGTTTCTGCTGAAAGATCAGCTGTTAAATGTATAGGGTTTCCCGTGTATGTTACTGTTGCTTTTCCCTTATTGTTTTTAGTTTTTTATTTGATTAGTATATGTCTTGGCATGTTTTTCCTTGGGTTTATCCTATATGGGACTCTGCTTCTTGGGCTTGATTGACTATTTCCTTTCCCTTGTTGGGGAAAATTTCAACTATTATCTCTCTTCCAAATTTTTTCTCATTCATTTTCTTTTTCTCTTCTTCTTCTTGGACCTCTATATTTGAATGTTGGTGCATCTGATATTGTCCCAGAGGTCTCTGAGACTGTCCTCAGTTATTTTCATTCTTTTTACTTTATTCTGCTCTTCAGCAGTTATTTATACTATTCTATCTTCCAGCTTACTTATCCATTCTTCTCTTTCATATATTCTTCCATTGATTCCTTCTGGAATACTTTAAATTTCAGCAATTGTGTTGTTTGTCTCTGTTTGTTTATTCTTTATTTCTTCTAGGTCTTTATTAGTTAATTCCTGTATTTTCTCCACTCTATTTTAGAGGTTTTTGATAATTTTTACTATCATTTTTCTGAATTCTTTTTTGGATAGTTTGCCTATTCCCTCTTCATTTATTTGGACTTGTGTGTTTCTAGGTTGTTCCTTCATTTGCACAGTATTTCTCTGCCTTTTCATTATTATTATTATTTTTTAACTTACTGTGTTTGAGGTCTCCTTTTCCCAGGCTTCAGGGTTGAACTCTTTCTTCCTTTTGGTTGGTCCAGTGGTTTGTGTAAGCTTCATACAGGGTGTGGCTTGTGTTTGTGTCCTGGTGGGAGATGAGTTGTTTTATTTTAACTTATTATTATTATTAATTTTTTTTTCTGCAGATAGGCAGGACTTAGTGCGGTGGTAGGTGGTAATCTTGTCTGCTGGTAACTCTGTTTGTATTTTGGTTTGTTATTTGGGTTAGAAATCCTACACAGGATGCTACTGGCAGTTTGGTCATGCTGGATCTTGTATACAGTGATTGCCTCTGTGGGAGTTCCCAGGATTAGGAGTTCTCCGGTAGTCTAGGCTTTTGATCTCTGGCTGGGGAATGGAGATTCCACCAGTGGTTTGTTATGGCATTAAATGGGATTAAAACAAATACAGAAAAATGAGAAAAGATGCATCCCAGACAAATTGCAATTACAAAGTCAGGCAATTAATAAACAAAATAATGGAATATACACAAATATATATACATCCATAAACAAAACCAAAACAGCCTCCCCCTCCCAAAGAAAAGTACAATAGATTGAACTGAGAAACAAAGGAAACAAAAAATGATATCTACCAGTTAAGACAAAACTAACTAAAGCACAAACTGGAAATCAAAACTAAAGCAAGGTGCCAACTGGGGAATAAAGCAACAAAAACAAAGAAACTAACAAATATTATTAGAAAAAGAAAGAATAGAAATGCATAGTAAATAGAGGTGGATAAAGAAGATTTATAAATATTAAAGACTAATTGCAACAGGAATAAAACAGTAGGAAAAGCAAACAAAAGAGTAAATGTAGAAAAAATTATAATAAATTTGAAATACTTTTTAATTAAAATTGAAAAAAGAAAAGAAAAAAGCAAGAAAACCCCACAGACCACAAAAGACCAGCTTACATGCAGAAGCAAATAGCAAATAAAGAGTATGATTAAAAACAAATTTTTTAAAGTTTAAATAAATTTAATACTACTAATAAAACTGACACCTACAACAACAGAAGAAGAAAAAAGGGGGGCAGGGAAGGGAGGGAAATAAAGAAAAAAAAAATCCAGAAGCATCTATAGAACAAGTCATAATATAAGAATAAGAAATATTTTTTTTGAGTCTCTGCTATCAGCATACTCTCCCTTGCTGGGAGTCACAGTCCACCTTGCCTCCCGAGGTTGTCCTCCAATATTGTGCTGGTCTCTGGACCTGCTGTAGGGGCAGCTCAGACTCTAACCTGGTCCTGCTCCTGTGTGTTCTTGTTTCCAGTGACCATAGCTGTCAGAATTGGTGCATTTTCTGTTGTGGGAGCTTTCAGTATCCTTTCATATATTCTATAGACACAGAGTCTGCAAGTAGATCATGTGGATTTACTGTGCAGCTTGCACAGCCGGTGGGAAGGTTTTAGGTCCTGCTCATTAGCCACCCTGCCCCTGGGTTTCAACTGTGTCTTTATCTCCACAATTTGCCTCTGCCTGTGAGCCATCCCCCAGGGGTTTGCCCTGAGACTGCCCTGGAGGACTTGGGCCTGCCCAGTGAGAGCCAGTTGTACAAGCCACAGTGTAAATCCACATGAGGATATTGAGTGCAGCACGCTCACAGCATCATCTTTTAGGATTTGAAACAGTTCGCCTGGAACTCCATCACCTCCACTACCTTTGTCCATAGTGATGCTTCCTAGGGCCCACTTGACTTTGCTTTCCAGGATGTCTGGCTCTAGGTGAGTGATTATACCACTGTGGTTATTCGGGTCATTAAGACTTTTTTTTTTGGTACAGTTCTTCTGTGTTTTCTTTCCACCTTTTCTTAATCTCTTCTGCTACTGTTAGTTCCTTACCACTTCTGCCTTTTATTGTGGCCATCTTTGAATGAAGTGCTCCCTTGGTATTTCTAATTTTCTTCAAGAGATCCTTAGTCTTCTCCATTCTATTTTTTTTTTTTTTTATTTTTTTTTTATTTTTCCCATCACTGTTCACATAAGAAGCCTTTCCTATCTCTCCTTGCTGTTCTTTGGAACTCTGCATTCAGATGCCGCATTCGCATCAAAGGGAATTACTCATTCTATGCATTCCGCCTTTTGAACTATGTGGACAACACAATTTGTTTAATTACTCCCAATAGCCAGCCATAGGGACAGTCATGTTTGTTTAGAGAGAGATAGTTGTAAACATTATAATTCTTTCTGAAGATATATTTTGTGGGAAAAAATAGTAAAAAGCACTTCACTATTATTAGTATAAATAATAGAACTTTTAGTGACACAAAAAAGAAAATTCAAACATCATGTTAGTTGGCCTTTTCATTACTGAAATAAGAAAAACTAGTCATTCCAAGAAATGTGGACCAGATTTTTGCTTGAAAGTGATAGTGGATTTGCTATAAAATATGGAAAAAACATGTTAATAATTTTATCACATTAATTATCATAGAAATATGTGTACTGAAAAAATTATAGACTGGCAGTGTGCAAACCGTGCTGCATGAGGTAGGACTGGCAGCAGATCAAGGTTCCAACCTAACTTAACTCTTATCATGCGTAATTAATTTTTTCTAATATTTTTAAGATTATATAATTTTGTACAACCCAAGATATATTACTTCTATTGTGATATCATTCAGTCATTTAACAACTCTGGTCATTTTCATTTATCCACATATCTCAGAAAAGGCAGTTAAAAAAAAATAAAGAGAGAGAAATTTCAAACACCAATGTTAAAATCAGACATAATTTGGTCAATATGGATCTTTTTTTTTTTTTTTTTTTCCCCAGTACTTTTTTCCAGGTGCTTAATTCATCACCCTCATGCATAACAGATGAGAAGTAGAAAAATCAGTTGACTTACTGAGAGACTAACTTGGGACCTCTGCTACTATTATGTTCCCTCAGTAGCTTCTTGTAGACTGGTTGACATCTATTTTCCCAACAGGTAGAAGAGAGATTTTCTAAACACATTGGCATAACAAGTTCCAGAGAAATAGTGCCTTTCCTTAAATAGACATTCAGCTATAAATGTTTATGCTTGTACTATTCATTCTTTAAGCTTCAATATTACCTCTTTGAAATGTCCACTTTGGAATAGGCTGACATATTACTTAACATTATTTAAGGTATTTAAGAGGCATACTATATTAATATACTATAAACTGAGGTGAATGAGTGTAAATCCAACCTTGAAACTTGCACAATTCTGGCTCCTATGTGAGTGTAAATGTAGTTAAAAAGGAAGGATGTTCAAGAGGATAGTAAATTCTAAAGATAAGCTTAATATTTTTCCAAAATTATCCTGTAGGTTTGGTGTTAGAGTTTCTATTGTTGTTGTTCAGTTGTTAAGTTGTATCTGACTCTTTGTGACCCCATTGCCTGTAGCCTGTCAGGCTCCTCTGTCCTCCATTATCTCCCAAAGTTTGCTCAGATTAATGTCCACTGACTCAGTGATGCTCTCTAGCCATCTTGCCCTCTGTTGCCCCTTTCTCCATTTGCCTTCAGTCTTTCCCAGCCTCAAGGTCTTTTCCAATGAGTCAGTTCTTTGCATCAGGTGGCCAAAGTGTTGGAGCTTCATCTTCAGCAAAAGTCCTTCCAATGTATGTTCAGGGTTGATTTCCTTTAGAAATGACTGGTTTGATCTCCTTGCTGTCTGAGGGACTCTCAAGAATCCTCTCCAGCACAATTCAAAAGCATAAATTCTTTGGCGCTCAGCCTTCTTTATAGTCCAAATCTTATATGTATGTATGACTAATGGAAAAACCACAGCTTTGACTATACCCATAATTGTCAGCCAAGTGATGTCTCTACTTTTTAATATGCTGTCTAGGTTTGTCATAGTTCTCCTTTCAAGGAGAAAGTGAAAGGTTGTTGCTGAACCCACGAAAAGACGCTGGGATTCTTGGCCTCTGGAAGAGAAGAATTCAATCCAGGGCCAGAAAGGAGGCTTGATCACTCAGAGCTTTTATGCAATAGAGTTTATTAAAGTATAAAAGGGAGAGAGAAAGCTTTTGACGTAGATATCAGAAGGAGGCAGAAAGAGTACCCCCTTGCTAGTCTTAGCAATGTAATTATATACTCTCAAATTATTTATTAAAGTGAATCAAAAGAATGTCTGGAGGTTGTAAAGACCTCACCAGACCTACTCCCATAATTTACATTTTGAGATAACAGAATTAGCCAGAAGGTTTTTTCCAGAGACTGTCCTCAAGCGGGATACATTATTGTTATATAATCCGAGGAATGTAGAAGGGAAAAAGAAAAAGTTTGTCCTTTCTTCCTCCTTGAGAATTCCAGACCTCTCTTTCCATGGGGACCCCTAGACTTCCTATCAACCTTCCAAGGAAATGACTCTCTCAAAAGCTCTTTTACGTTCATGGCTACAGTCATTGTCCACAGTGTTTTTGAGCCTAAGAAAGCCAAATATGTCACTGCTTCCACCTTTTCTCTTCTATTTGCCTTGAATTGATGGGACCAGATGCCATGATCTTGTTTTTTTTTTTTTTAGTGTTGAGTTTCAAGCTATCTTTTTCACTCTCCTCTTTCACCCTCATCAAGGAGTTCTTTAGTTTCTCTTAATTTTCTGCCATCAGAGTGGTATTATCTGCATATTTGAATTTGTTCATATTTCTCCTGTCAAGCTTGATTCCAGCTTGTGATCCCTCCAGACCAGCATTTCACATGACATGCTGTGCATAAAAGTTAAATAAGCGGAATTGTTATAGAGTTGTGTTACTTCACTGTTTTACACAAGTCTTAGCCTATGCATAACAAATGTGGTTGGACTAGTTCTGGGGTATTAATGGAGATAGTCTACTATGTATAAAATAGATAAGCAATGAGAATATGTTATATAGCCCAGAGAATTATAGCCTATATCATGTAGTAACTTGTAATGGAACACAATCTGTAAAAATACAGAATTGCCATTTTATACATCTGAAACTAATGTTGTACTATAAACCAACAATGTTCAATTAATAAATATTCAACCAACAAAAGAGTGGATATTTAAAGTTCAGGAAAAGGGAAAAAAAAGTGGTCCAAATGGTTAGTTATCAAAATCAACCAAGATCTCTAAAACAAATGGAGGGTGTAGTTGTGGGCAGCCTAACTCTTTATCAAGTCTATGCTACACCAATAGAACTACCAATTGGAAACTTTTAAACTAAATAGTTTTGTGTGTCAAATTCTATTTGATACTGTCTTGAATCCATGGAGTTGTTTATATAAGGGAATATAATTTTTAAAATATACAATACTTATTTGATAGAGTTGGAGCAAAGAGTCTTAAGATAGAACAACTCAAAGTAGAAAGCTGGGGAACTTGGGTTTTTAGAAAGATAGATTAACAAGCCCTACTCTTGAAATTTCTGTCTCAGTAGACTTCTGATAGGACCATACTATGTTTTAAGAACAAACAACAACAAACCAAAATCAAAATGAAACTTCAGCGGGGAGTTCTTACTATCAGCATCGTTTTTAGCAGCACTGATTTAGTTAATAAAGTAGTTTGATATACTTTAAACTCATCAAATCTTCAAAAAGCCCAAGTGAATTATTTAAGATCTTTGAGTCCATTTTATGGATGAGGACACTGAAACATTACATAACTTGTCCAAAGAGTGGAGCCTAAATCTTTTATTTTAAAATATAATATTCATTCCTCAGTAGCATGCTATAGAAAATATATTTTAAGGTATATTCTTTTGAGATGTGAAGAATAATCTCATTTTCTAAAGAATGAAGGTCTTTTTCACTTGGCATTTCTTTCTGAATGTGTTGTAAAGAAATTCCACTTGTATGTTTAACATCTTGTATGTTTAATTTAGCACACTCAAAACAGTAGTCACAATGAATCAGCTCCTTGTCAGCTGAAAACCTCCTACCAAAGTCTTCCACCTCCTACTAAAAGTACACTCCACTCATCTAGTTATTTACTCCCAAAATCTTGTAGTCATTTAAATGTCTTTCCATCTCTCACACACAAATGTCCATTCCCAGGTCCTTGCACAATGTCACACATTCTGAGTATTTAATCAACATCTGTTAAATAGCAGAAATCAGGTCCTCTAATGTTAAAAGCAAACTTTCTGAAATTGTGCTTAATATTTATTAATTCTGCCTCTTTTAATCAAAATTCCTTAAATTGTATGGAAGTTCTGGGTTTTATGGAGTGAAGGAAAATAGACCTAGAGTATAGGATTTTATTATATCATCTAGACATCTAGATTAATACATCTAGATGTATTATATACATCTAGAACATGTATATATGTTCTCCCATAGTAGATGACAGAAGCCAGTCATCTCATTGTTTCCTCAATAGGCTACCTTGTTACCAACCTCCTTATGGAATGTCTTTTGTAATATATTTAACAATGTAATAGTTGGGCATTTACAGAGCCTAAGTCCTTTACACCATCAGGAAGATTGATTGGTAAAGGGATGTGTAAAAGTAGCCCAAAATTTTTGGACTGACTTTCACTTTTATCTATTTTTTCAAAATCCAGGAATCCCCAACTGGAAAGGGAAAAAAAAGCACCAGCTAGGGAAAAGAGAAAAAGAAAGAAAGAAACAAACAAATAAAAAACTGTATGCAGAACCTTCTTTCCTGAATCTTAAGCATAACACAATCTCAGAAATTGTGCCTGATCTTTGGAACACAACTGTCGTCTACTCTAAACTGACAATTTCCCCTTTGCAATGAAAGTGAAAAGGTGAACTCTGTCCTGGGTACCCTAGAAGCAAAGTGGGATAACAATGAAATGCTATGCAGGAAACAGAAGAATATTCCTTTCTTTGTTGTGTGATTTGAAATAATTTTGAAGAAATAAAAATGTTATCAAGAATATGGCACATTCCTTATAGATTTACAGATCAACAAAGAAAGTTTAGGCCTAGGAGCTTAATAGTGGCTAAAGGCAGACAGCTGCCCTCTACTGTGAAGAATGGCCACTTCCTATTGTGGTATCTTGCAGTCCTGAAACTCCCAAGAATAGCACAAACCTGCAAGGTTATTTAACATAATCTCGTGCTTTAAACAACATATGAGTGATAAAACTTTAAGACTTTGCAGCTATCATGTAAATCTAGTTAATGTAACATCCTCACTTAAGAGATAATAGGACTGATGAGGTGTCTGGCAAATAACTGTCAGCAGTGCAACCTACAAACAAATCAGAACATTATATACCACTTTACAGAGGTAGTTTTAGCACAAAGGCAATGCACAAGTAGTTTTCTAGTACTCCATGTTCAGACTGTCTGAAAAAAAAAAAAAACATATATTGCCATATGCATTTCACAAGAAAAAACTATCACAAAGAAAGAACTTGGCCTTGTGGATAGTTTAGTTTAAGGTAGAGTCAGAGGTTTAGAAAAGGATTCATTTTTAAGAATCTGAATTCAGATTTCCTGGCCAGTTGAAGATCAGATGAGAATTTTTGACACTTTGTGGAAGTGAGGATTGAAGAACTCTAGAAAATCATGCAGAAAAACTAAGAAAGAAAGTATCATGTTTCATTGGCTAGTTTTGTAAAATCTCATTTTGCTTCACCTCATCTCTAATGAGCTATTATTTTTCTGGCCACACATTTTAAGGATGACAACTGATATTACTCTAGGTCATAATTGGTAGTCATTGCCCTCAAGTGCTTCTGGTTCCAGTATTTTTAGTTCTCCCATATCTCTGTTTCCAACCAAGAGGTCCCAAAGAACGTTACTCACATGCACACGAGTGCACTGTTTTCAACACTGGCAATTTCTCCCACTCAATAGTCAACTTTGCTTTTTGTGATGATGCTCTGGACTCCAGTAATGCTTCAGTAAAGTTACAATGAACTTCCTGCTGCAACTTCCCTAACACTGCAAACAGTACTTACATTGCAACCAATAAATTTTCTTTCTGTCTGAAGCTGTTACACTGGTCCAGGCCACTAGCATTTCCACTTTGAACATTGTGCTATTTTCCAGACCCTGGAGGTCATCCTGAAAACCTCTCTTTCATAGAATTTGGGAGGTTTCCTTATCAATTAAATTTGCATCAAATTATTTGAGTCCTAGAGATTTTCCCTCTCATGCTGCCAAATAGAGACAATTATTTTCAGAATCCTTCCACTTTTCACTGTGCTATTTGGCTTTGGCAATGGATTACATGTGACATAATTTAGGGATAAGCTCAAAGCTACTGCCGTGGAAAGTAAACTGAATAAATTCTACTCTGTAGTACTAACAATCTTCCATATACCTGACACATTACTCTTGGATTAACTTAATATGATAGATTTATCTCTCTTAGGGTGAATGGTCTCCTGTATGATTCTATGGTATTATGTAGAAAGAACACTGGCAGGACCCTTGTAAGACACCTATCTGAATCTATGCATCCCTAAATCCCAGGGTAAATAGCCCCAGCTTTGTGCTAGGTAGTTTCCTGTTGGCTGTAACCCTGGGAGAGTGGGTCAGATGACCTCCATGGTTCTCCCATCATTAAAGCACTGGCCGCAAATTAAATATTTGCCATAACTAGCATGGTGACATCATGAGTCATCAAAATGCCTATCTCTGAGAAACTAAAGAAGTGCTCTGTGATTTTGAAATTGCTGAGATATATAAATAAAAATAATCTGGTCATAAAGAGAGCCAGGATGTTTCAAAAGTAGCAAATATAACTTGTGTACTGGTAAAATGCTTTGGAGGCAAGTGGTATGCTGAAAAAGAAATGAAAATTTATTTCAAATAAAACAAATTATTAGGCAGAAAAATATTATAAAATTTAACTGATAAGATAGAGATAAAATATGTTTCTGGTCCTCCCCCCCCCAAAAAAAAGGAAAAAAGTCATGCATAAAAGACTTAAGATGCAGGGTAGAATGTGTTGCATGTTATAAAACTGATATAATGTAAGATGGGACAAGAGAGAATGGGGAGAGAAATTCTAATTAAAAAAAGGCATGAATTTAGGACAACTGAAAAGTGCAAGATAGCACTGAAAAGAAAACCTGGGAATAATGAGTTGAAAGTACAACTGGCAACAGACGTCAGGTAGTTTTATTTTTATTTTCAGATCAGATGGCATGCTATTCAAATTATGCATATTTATTGAAATTTATTCCATAAAATTAAAAATATGCATAATACTCTAAGAATACTAAAGAACTTTGAAAAACAATGAATTAGCCATCATTTAATTACTGTGGGGGAAGAAATTCATGTTGCATTTTTTGAAGTGTCTGTGAACATATTTCTGGTTATGTTTATTGAAAAGATGCTGTTTCTAGGTATTTTAAAGCAAAAATTTCATATTATTAATACTGTCACATTTCATCATCAGAATTATAGCTTTCCAAAACTTTTGTTCTCTGTTATTATTATCTTTGAGCGGGTAATCTTGCTGTATTGGTGACACCATTATTACATATAAGCATCTTTCCTGTTATAAAAGTTTTTCATTCCATTACCCCCAGTTCTCATCAACTTCAGAAAATCACCTCTAATCACTTAGGTAAGATTCTTAATGACTTAGAGTCAGCTTGGCATAGCTGGAAAATGTGTAGATTTTGCCAGCTGACAGCTCATATTTGGAACTTCGTCTTTCTCAGTTATTGAGCAAGTTATTCTGAAATTTGCTTTCTTCCTCTATAAAATAGTGTGATAAATACCTACCGTGCCAGTCTTCATGAGAAAATCATGAAAAATCTTAGATGCTTATTAATTGGAAGAAATTAAGGTTTTAGCTCAAGATTTGAGTCTGCCTTCTGCTATACTGCAATCATCAGGCCTGTCAGATACTAGCTGCCACTGGAGAACTTTCACAGCTGTTAGTTACCCTTCCATTTTTCTCATAGAGCATGTGTGCTTAAAACCAAGATCAGGAATAGATGGCACATAACTAGGGCCATTTGCCCTGCTTTGGTTTATGCTTTTATGTAGGCCTATACATGTGAATGGGGCTTTCCTGGTAGCTCGGATGGTAAAGAATCTGCCTGCAATGTGGGAGATCCGGGTTCAATCCCTGGGTCAGGAAGATCCCCTGGAGAAGGCCACTCACTCCAGTATTATGGCCTGGAAAATCCCATGGACAGAGGAGCCTGATTTTTTACAGTGTATAGGATCACAGAGAGTCAGACACCACCGAGCGACTTACACACACATAAGCACACGCACACTTACCCATACATGAGAATCACCTGGGACCATCAGTACTGTAACCAGTCTCCCTATCTGTCTTATCTCCTTTGCCTATATTTTTTCCTTTTCATATTTCAGATAAAAACTTCTAAAATTCATAGACTATATCCTTACCATATCTTTATTATGTTTTATTTTTCTTGGCTCAACATCAACACACTTACTCGTATCCTGTATTTTATGGTTTCTTTTACTATGGCCCCTCTCAGATACTAACATAGGATGTCTAGAATCTTCTAAATTAAATCACAAACTTGTACATTTAGAGTCTGTTTAGACCATTCAATATAATTTAGTCCTGTTTCCATCTGGGAATGGATCTAAAGGGGATGTAGGCTACTGCAAGCTGAGCATTCCTACCACCTTTTCCATCTGAGAACAGCCAAACCCAAGAAATATTCACAGAGGTTGATTTGTGTCTCATTCAGCAGCCTCAGAATTTCAGATCATTTGAATAAGAAATTTTTCCAAGACCGAGATCCTGATCCTAGGGGGCTCATCAATATCCATAATGTCAAAATGAAACTACAACTGTGATATGTCTACCATATAGACATTGGATCTAGTTTTTATTGAGACCTCAATGAAAACATCTCTGACTTTATGTTGACTCTTTGTGATGCTATGGATTGTAGCTTGCCAGGTTTCTCTGTCCATGGGGATTCTCCAGGCAAGAATGCTGGAGTAGGCTTCCATCCCTCCTTCAGGATATCTTCCCTACTCAGGAATTAAACCTGTGTCTCTTGTGTCTCCTGTATTGACAGGTGGGTTTTTAATATTAGCACTACCTGGGAAGAACTTAATGGCATAAAATTGCTCATAAAAGCTTCTTTTGACCTTCTGTGTTACTGTAGTACTAATTGTAGATTCTCCTATTTCATTACTAACTTTATTTGGGCTATCTCTGTCTCTTTCTCTCTCTCTTATTTTTTTCCTATTTCTTTAGCTTTTTGATTGTTTTCTTTCTGTTTTCAACTTTCTCCAGGCAGTTTTTGATCATCTCTTTGATTTTTTATGTGATCCATTATTAACATGTTCTTTAGACTCTGTATGCTTGTGTTTTTCACATTTTTTTTTCTTTTAGTTGATTGCTAGTCTCATACTATTGTGGTCAGAAAAGACGCTTGATATTATTTCAATCTTAAACTAATTGAGACTAGTTTTCTGAACAGCCATGTTCATGATCTATTCTGGGAATGTTCCATGGTCTCTTGAATAGAATGTGTTCTTTGCTGCTGTTAGATTGAATATTCTATACATATGTATTAATTTGTCTATGATAATATGTCAGTTAAGACCACTGTTTCCTTATTGATTTCCTGTGTGGATGATATGTCCATTGAAGTAGTGGGGGTTTATAGTCCCCTCTGCTATTCGGTTACTGTCAACATCTCCCTATCAACATTTTTTTTTTTTTTTTTAGCATTTGCTTTTTGAATTTAGGTGCTCCTACATTGGTTGCATTATACTTAAATTTGTTACATCTTGTTAAAAAATCTGTTTATCACTGTGGAATGATCTTTGTCTCTTGCTGCAGTTTCTGCTTTAAAGTCTGTTTGTTAAGTACTGCTACCTCAGCCTTCTTTTTGTTTCTATTTGCATGGGATCTCTTTGTATCAGCTCCACACTTTGAAACTGTTTCCTTAGATGTGAAATGAGTCTTTTATAGGATGCATATGTATGTTTTTTTAAAAATAATCTGTTCAGCTACTCTATGTGTCTCAATTGGAGCATTTGTCCGTTAGTTCAGTTCAGTTCAGTCGCTCAATCGTGTCCGACTCTTTGCGGCCCCATGAATCGCAGCACACCAGGCCTCCCCGTCCATCACAAACTCCTGGAGTTTACTCAAACTCATGCCCATCGAGTCGGTGATGCCATCCAGCCATCTCATCCTCTGTCATCCCCTTCTCCTGCCCCCAATCCCTCCCAGCATCAGGGTCTTTTCCAATGAGTCAACGCTTCGCATGAGGTGGCCAAAGTATTGGAGTTTCAGCTTCAGCATCAGTCCTTGCAATGAACACCCAGGACTGATCTCCTTCAGGATGGACTGGTTGGATCTCCTTGCAGTCCAAGGGACTCTCAAGAGTCTTCTCCAACACCACAATTCAAAAGCATCAATTTTTCAGTGCTCAGCTTTCCTCACAGTCCAACTCTCACATCCATACATGACCACTGGAAAAAACCATAGCCTTGACCAGACAGACCTTTGTTGGCAAAGTAATGTCTCTGCTTTTTAATATGTTGCCTAGGTTGGTCATAACTTTCCCTCCAAGGAGTAAGCGTCTTATAATTTCATGGCTGCAATCACCATCTGCAGTGATTTTGGAGCCCCCCAAAATAAAGTCTGACACTGTTTCTACTGTCTCCCCATCTGTTTCTCATGAGGTGATAGGACCAGATGCCATGATCTTAGTTTTCTGAATGTTGAGTTTTAAGCCAACTTTTTCACTCTCCTCTTTCACTTTCATCATGAGGCTTTTTAGTTCCTCTTCATTTTCTGTCATAAGGGTGGTGTCCATTAATATTAGTGATAGGTATGTACTTACTTACTTATATTTTGTTCCTTATTTTTTCTTTGTAGTTCTTTTTTGTTCCTTTCTTCTCCTTTGCTCTATTTTAGTTCTATGTTTAGATTCCTTTTTCTTTTTTTGTGTGGATCTATAATAGGTTTTTGCTTTGTGGTTTACCATGATGATATATATAGTTTTAGCTTGATGAACTCTTAAGTTCCAACAAAGTCTAACCACCATACATTTAAACTCCCCCTACTGACTTTGAATGTTTTTGATTACAAGTTTGAAGTATTTTTGTTTTTTTATATCACTTAACCACTTATTTTGGATACAGAGGATTTTACTTTTATCTTTTACCTTTCTTAAATGCTTTATAACAGATTGAATTACTATCTTTACTGGATGTTTACCCTTACCAGTGATATTTTTCCCTTTACATTTGCCAAATTTTCCAAATTTCTAATTGTGGCTTTTTCTTTTCTGCTTATGAGAGTGTCTAAAACATTTCTTTTAAAGCTGGTTTAGTGGTGGTCAGAATCTGCCTGCAGTGCAGGAGACCCCAGTTCAATCCCTGGTTTGGTCCCGGTTCGAGACCCCAGATTGGGAACATCCCCTGGAGAAGCAGATGGCAAACAAAGCACTCCAGTACTCTTTCCTGGAAAATCCCATGAACCGAGGAGCATGGTGGGCTTCAGACCTTGGGTTTGCGAAGAGTCGGGCACAACTGAGAGACTAACATTTTAGTGGTGGTGAACTATTCAGCTTTTGCTGGTTGGTAAACTCTTTATCTATTCTTCAGTCCTAAATGATAACTTTACCAGGAAGAATACCCTTGATTGTGGGTTTTTTTTTTTTTTTTTTCCTTTCAGTATTTTGAATGTATTATACCACTTTCTTCTGGCCAGAAAACTTTCTGCTGAAACATCAGCTGATGGTGTTATGAGAATTCCTTAGTATGTAAAGTTGCTTTTCTCTTGCTGCTTTAAAATTTTAATTTATTTTTAATTGGAGGATAACAGCAATATTGTGTTGGTTTCTGCCATACATCATCATGAATCAAACATATGTCCTCTACCCCTTGAACCACCCTCCTAACTCCCACTACATTCAACCCCTCTGGGTTGTCGCAGAGCACCAGATTTGAGCTCCCTGCACCATACAGCAAATTCCCACTGGCTAGCTATTTTACATATGGTAATGTATGTGCATGTTGCAATGCTACTCTCTCAGTTCATCCCACCCACTCCTTTCCCCACTGTATCTAGAAGTCTATTCCTTATGTTTGCTTCTCCTTTATTGTCCTGCAAATAGGTTCATCAATACCATAATTCTAGCTTCCATATATATGTGTTAATATATGATATTTGTTTTTCTCTTTCTGACTTACTTCACTCTGTGTAATAGGCTCTAGATTTATTCCTCATTAAAATGGACTGAAGTGCGTTCCTTTTTATAGCTGAGTAATATTCCATTGTATATACATATCACATCTTTTTTATCCATTCATCTATTGATGAAGCTCTAGATTGCCTTCATGTCCTAGCTATTGTAAAGAGTGCCAAGAAGAACTTTGGGGTACATGTCTTTTTCAGCTCTGATTTCCTCAGGATATATGCTCAGTAGTGGGATTGTTGGGTCATATGGTAGCTCTGTTTTCAGTTTTTTTAAGGAACCTGCATACTGCTCTCCATAGTGACTGTACCAATTTATAGTCACACCAACAGTGCAAGAGGGTTCCCGTTTCTCCACACCTTCTTCAGCATTTATTGTTTGTAGATTTGTTGATACTGGCCATTCTGACTGGCATGAAGTGATATCTCATTGTAGATCTGATTTTTATTTCTCTAATAATGAGCCATGCTGAGCATTTTTTCATGTATTTATAAACCATCTGTATGTCTTCTTTAGAGAAATGTCTGTTTAGGTCTTCAGCCCACTTTTTGATTGGATTGTTTGTTTTTCTGGTATTAAGCTGCATGAGCTGACTGTATATTTTGGAGATTAATCTTTGTCAGTTCATTCATTTGCTATTATTTTCTCTTATTCTGAGGGTTGTCTTTTCACCTTGCTCATAGTTTCCTTCACTGTGCAAAAGCTTTTCAGTTTAATTAAGTCTATTTGTTTATTTTTGTTTTTAGTCCATTACTCTAGGAGGTGAATCAAAGAGGATCTTGCTATGATTTATGTCAAAGATTGTTCTCAATATGTTTTCTTCTTAGAGTTTTATAGTTTTTGGTCTTACATTAAATTCTTTAATCCATTTTTAGTTTGTTTTTGTGTATGGTGTGAGGAAGTGTTCTAACTTCAGCCTTTTCCATGTAGTTATTCAGTATTTCCAGCAACACTGGGAATTGAAGAGACTGTCATTTCTCCACTGCATATTCTTGCCTTCTTTGTCAAAGATAAGTTGCCCATAGATGCGTGGGTTTATCCACAGGCTTCCTATCTTGTTCCATTGGCCTATATTTCTGTTTTTGTGCCAGTACCATACTGTCTTGATGACTGTCACTTTGTAGTACAGTCTGAAGTCAGGAAGATTGCTTCCTCCGGTTCCATTCTTTCTCAAGATTGCTTTGGATATTAGTGGTCTTTTGTGTTTCCGTGCAAACTTTGAAATTATTTGTTCTAGTTCTGTGAAAAATGCCATTGGTAGTTTGCTAGGGATTGCACTGAATTTATAGATTGCTCTGGTGAGTATGTTAAACCTAGGCAACATATTAAGAAGCAGAGACATTTGTTTGCCAATAAAGGTCCATCTAGTCAAAGCTATGTTTTTTCTAGTAACCATGTATGGGTGTGAGAGTTGACACATAAAGAAAGCTGAGCCCAAAGAATTGATTCTTTTGAACTGTGGTGTTGGAGAAGACTCTTGAGAGTCCCTTGGACAGCAAGGAGATTAAACCAGTCAACCCTAAAGTAAATCAGTCCTGAATATTCATTGGAAGAACTGAAGCTGAAGCTGTAATACTTTGGCCACCTGATGTGAAAAACTGACTCATGGAAAAAGACCCTGATACTGGGAAAGATTGAAGGCAGGAGGAGAAGGGGATGACAGAAGATGAGGTGGCTGGATGGTATCACCGACTCAAAGGACATGAGTTTGAGCAAGCTCCATGAGTTGGTAATGGATAGGGAAGCCTGGCGTGCTGCAGTCCATGGGGTCCCAAACAGTCAGACATGGCTGAACAACTGAACTTGGATAGTATAGTTCTTTTTGCAATATTGATTATTTCATTACAAGAACATGGTATATCTTTCCATCTGTTTGTGTCATCTTTGATTACTCTCATTAGTTCTTTATAGTCTTCTGCATACAGATCTTTTTTCTTTTTAGGTAAATTTATTCCACAATATTTTATTCCTTTGGTTGTCATGGTGAATGGAATTGTTTCCTTAATTTTTCTTTCTGATTTTTCATTGTTAGTGCATAGAAATGTTAGGAATTTCTGGGCATTAATTTTGTATCCTGTGACATTACTATATTCATTGACAAGCTCTAGTAATTTTCTGGTGGCATCCTTAGGGTTTTCTATGTATAGTATCATGTCCTCTGCAAACACTGAGAGTTAACTTCTTCTTTTCCAATCTGGATTCCTTTTATTTCTTTATCTTCTCTGATTGTTGTATCTAGGACTCCAAAACTATGTTGATATATAATAGTGGTGAGAATGGGCATTCTTGTCTTTTTCCTGATTACAGAGAAAATGCTTGCAGGTTTTCACCATTGTTTGCTGTGTTTTTGTCATATATGGACTTTATTATGTTGAAGAATTTCATTCTATGCTTACTTTCTGGAGTGAAGTGAAGTGAAATTTGCTCAGTTGTGTCCGACTCTGTGCAATCCCTTGGACTGTAGTTCATGGAGTTCTACAGGCCAGCATGCTGGAGTGGATACCCTTTCCCTTCTCCAGGGGATCTTCCCAACCCAGGGATCAAACCCAGGTCTCCCGCATTGCAGGTGGATTCTTTACCAGCTGAGCCTCAAGGGAAGCCCACTTTCTGGAGACATTTAATCAAAATTGAATCCTGAATTTTGTCAAAAGCTTTCTCTGCATCTATTGAGATGATCATATGATTTTTATCTTTCAGTTTGTTAATATGGTATATCACATTGATTGATTTGTCTATATTGAAGAATCTTTGCATCCCTGGGATAAAGCCCATTTGATCATGATGTATGAACTTTTAAGTGTGCTGTTGGATTCCATTTGCTGGAGTTTTGTTGAGGATTTTTGTATCTCTTGTCAACAGTGATATTGGCCTGTAATTTTCTTTTTGTGGTAGCATATTTGCCTGGTTTTGGTATCAGTGTGATGGTGCCCTCATAGAATGAGTGTGAGTTTTCCTTCCTCTGCAGTTTTCTGGAGGAATTTGAGCAGGATAGATGTTAGCGCTTCTCTAAACTTTTCGTAGAATTTGCCTGTGAAGTCATCTGGCCCTGGAATTTTGTTTATTGGAAGATTTTTAGTTATAGTTTTGATTTCCGTGCTTGTGATTGGTCTGTTCACATTTTCTACTTCTTCCTGATTCAGTTTTGGAAAGTTATACTTTTCTAAGAATTTGTCCATTTCTTCCAAGTTGTCCATTTTATTGGCATATAGTTTCTCATAGTAGTCTCTTATGATCCTTTGCATTTCTGTGTTGTCTATTGTAACTTCTCCTTTTTCATTTATAATTTTATTGATTTGAGTCTTCTCCTTTTTTTCTTGAGTCTGGTTAACAGTTTCTCAAGTTTGTTTATCTTCTCAAAGAACCAGCTTTTATGTCGGAGAGTGTTTTGCCTATGTTCTCCTCTAGGAGTTTTATAGTTTCTGGTCTTACATTTAGATCTTTAATCTATTTTGAGTTTATTTTTGTGTATGGTGTTAGAAAGTGTTCTAGTTTCATTCTTAAACATGTATATTATCTATAGTGAAACAGATCACCAGCCCAGGTTGGATGCATGAGACAAGTGCTCGGGCCTGGTGCACTGGGAAGACCCAGAGGGATTGGGTAGAGAGGGAGGTGGGAGAGGGGATCGGGATGGGGAATACATGTAAATCCATGGCTGATTCATGTCAATGTATGACAAGACCCACTGTGGTATTGTAAAGTGATTAGCCTGCAACTAATAAAAATAAATGAAAAAAAAAAAGAACCAGCTTTTATATTTACTGATCTTTGCTATTGCCTCCTTTATATTTTTAAATTTTTTATTATTATTGTTATTCTGCTTAGATCTTTATGATTTCTTTTATTCTACTAAAGTTGAGTTTTTTTTTTTTTTTCTCTTTTTCTCGTAGCTTTAGGTGTAAGATTAGGTTGTGTATTTGTTATTTCTTTTACGTTTGAGGTAGACTTGTGTTGCAATAAACTTCCTTCTTAGCATCACTTTTATTGCATCTCATAGATTTTGAATTGTCTTGTTTTCATTGTCATTTGTTTCTAGGTGTATTTTGATTTTTTTTTTTTTTAATTTCTTCAGTGATCTGTTTGCTATTCAGAAGTGTATTGTTAAGGCTCATGTGTTTGTTTTTATGTTTTTTTTTTCTTCCCCCATACTTGATATCTAATCTTATAGTGTTATGGTCAGAAAAGATGCTTGAAATGATTTCAATTTTTTAAAAACTTGGCAAGATTTAATTTATGACACAAGCTGTGATCTATCCTGGAGAATGTTCCATGTACACTTGAGAAAAAAAAAATTATTTTTGAATGAAATGTCTTGTTAGGTCTACCTGGCCCAAGATATCATTTAAAGCTTATGTTTCCTTATTAATTTTCTATCTGAATGATCTGTCCATCAGTGTGAGTGGTGTGTTAAAGTCCCCCACTATTGTGCTACTTTTGATTTTGTCTTATGTATTGAGGTGCTCTTATGTTGGGTGCATATATATTTATAATGACTATATCTTCTTCTTGGATTTATCCCTTGATCATTATAGTGTCCATTGTCTCTTGTAATGGTCTTTATATTAAATTTTATTTTATGTGATATGAGTATTGCTACTTCCACTTTCTTGTGATTTCTATTTGCATGGAATATATTTTTCCAACCCCTCACTTTGAGTTTGTATCTGTTCCTAGGTCTGAGATGGGTCTCTATATACTGGGGCCTTGTTATTTTATCCACTCAGTCAATCTGTGGCCTTTTGTTAGAACATATATTACACTTAACATTTAAAGTAATTATTGATATGTATAATCTTATCACAATTTATTTTATTGTTTTGGGGTTGTTTTATAAGGCCTTTTCTTTCTCCAGTGTTTCCTCTCTAGAGAAATTCCTTTAGTATTTGTTATAGAGCTGGTTGAGTGGTGGGGAATTCTCTTATCTTTTGCTTATGTATAAAGCTTTTGATTTCTCCTTCCAATCAGAATGTGATCCTTTCTGAGAGAGTAATCTTGTTTGTGGCTTTTTTTTTTTTTTTTTCATTTTAAGTGTATTCTGCCATTCTTTTCTCTCCTCCAGGGTTTCTGTTGAAAGATTAGCTGTTAGCCTTATGGGGATCCCCTTGTACGTTATTTGCTCCTTTTCATTTGCTACTGTTCTTATTTGTGTTTAATATTTGTTCATTTGATTAATATTTGTCTTGGCATGTTTTTCACTGGGTTTACCCTATATGGGAGTCTCTGGCCTTCTTGGGCTTGGGTGGCTATTTCATTTCCCACTTTAGGGAATTTTTCAATTATTTTTGCTGTTTTTCAGTCACTCAGCATGTCTGACTCTTTG
Organism: Dama dama; assembly: GCF_033118175.1. Lineage (NCBI taxonomy): Eukaryota > Metazoa > Chordata > Mammalia > Artiodactyla > Cervidae > Dama > Dama dama. The sequence continues at coordinate 14,499,101 of NC_083707.1, forward strand.
CAACCCCACAGACTGCAGCATGCCAGGTTTCCCTGTCCTTCTCTACCTTTTGGAGTTGGCACAAACTCATGTCTATTGAGTTGGTGATGCCATCTGACAATGTCATCCTCTGTCACACCCTTCTCTTCCTGCCTTTAATCTTTCCCAGATTAGGGTCTTTTCCAATGAGTTTGCTTTTCACATCAGGTGGCCAAAGTATTGGAGCTTCAGCTTCAGCATCAGTCCTTCCAATGAATATTCAGGGTTGACTTTCTTTAGGATTGATTGGTTTGATCTCCTTGCAGCCCAAGGGACTCTCAAGAGTCTTCTCCAGCACCACAGTTCAAAAGCATCAATTCTTTAGGGATCAGACTCCTTTATGTTCCAACTCTCACATCCATACATGACTACTGGAAAAATCGTAGCTTTGACTATACTGACCTTTGTGGGCAAAGTGATGTTTCTGCATTTTATAATCTCCTAAAATATACCCTCATAGCTTGTCTTTTTTCTTGTTCTTCTGGAATCCCTATGTTTTGAATGTTAACACATTTAATGTTGTGCCAGAAGTCTCTGAGACTATCCTCATTTTTTTTAATTCTTTGTTCTTTATTCTGTTCTGTTTCAGTTATTTCTACCATTCTTTCTTCCAGCTTGCTTATCCATTGTTCTGCTTCAATTATTCTGCTATTATTTCCTCTAATGTATTTTTTCCATTTATTTTTATTAGTTGGAGGCTAATTACTTTACAATATTGTAGTAGTTTTTGCCATACATTGACATGAATCAGCCATGGATTTACATGTATTCCCCATCCTGATCCCCCCCTCCCACCTCCCTCTCCACCCGATCCCTCTGGGTCTTCCCAGTGCACCAGGCCTGAGCACTTGTCTCATGCACCCACCCTGGGCTGGTGATCTGTTTCACCCTTGATAGTATACATGTTTCGATGCTGTTCTCTCTAAACATCCCACCCTCGCCTTCTCCCACGGAGTCCAAAAGTCTGTTCTGTACATCTGTGTCTCTTTTTCTGTTTTGCATATGACCCTCTAATGTATTTTTAATCTTAATTATTGTGTTGTTCATTGTTGATAGTCTCTTCTTTAATTCTCCTAGTTTCTTGTTAAACATTTATTGTATCTTGGTGTTAGTGTTGAGATGGAGGCCTTTGAGAATACTTTCACATATTAATGTTCCATGGGGTCGGGGAGTTCTCTGGTGGTTCAAAGTCCTGGACTCAGGTCTCCCATTTTGGAGGTTTAGGCCCAACCCCTTACTGTAACACCAAGTCTCCACAAGTCACACAGCAAAGAAGATAAAACTCCCAAACGCATGGTGAAACTCAACACTTAGCAGTCAACAGCTAAGAATGCTCAAAAATATTTGCATATTTACAATGAGAAAAGAATAGCGAAAAAAGGATGAAAACAAGAGTCAAAAAGAGAGCAATCAAAGCAATAGTCAAACTTCTAAGTGAAAATGAATATTATTAGACTCACAAGAATTTAAAATAAAAAACATGGGGAAAATGCAGTTTAAGCAGTACTGTAAAATTAGGGAAAAATAAAATGAATTTATTTAAAAATAATGTGTTTAAAAGGGAAAAAAGTAGGTTATAAAAGTAAAAAGTAAAGGAATAATAAAGAACATTAGAAAAATATGAAAAAGAAAAATGTGGGGGTAGATATATAGAGAGCAGTACTGAGAAGAATGTCCATGTAATTCCTCTGTTTTCCTGCTCCAGTGGATTTGTCTACTCAGAAAGTCCTCCAATATCTCTTGGAAGATCTCTGGACCTGTTTTGGGTAGCATGGGATCAACTCAGACTCAGATCTTGCTTTACACTAGCTTATACTTGCTCTCAAACTCTACAGTTGCCCATAAAGTCCACAGTCTCAGGCTAATTGTGTAGATTTAATCCACTGCATCTGCAGCTGCTTTTGGTTTTGGGCCTGACTCAGCTTGTAGGTCACTCTTTGGTGTCTGTTCTCTGCCCAGACACAAGGGGATAAGAATAGCACTTCTTAGGGTTCGCTTGCTCAGTTGGATTTGGGAGAATGGGGATTATGGCAGACACAGTTGTGTCTGGGGAGTGCCCACTATGGTTGGGACCTGCAAGAGGTCACCATAGTCTGAGTGGGTCATGCACTTCCCCAGGGGAGTTGACCGTGCGTTGTGGGATCCTTGCGGAGCCAAGCTGCTCAGGCTTTCAGGAAGATGTGGGCATTGACCCACCCCAGTTCATAGCTTGGCAGTAGCTGCAAACCCTAGGGCTGAGACTATAGTGGCCCCCTGCCTTCCACCTCTGGCACTTACCCTGGCTTCTCTATCCCTGGAGCTACAGACTGCAGCTTCAACATTCCCTTCAACATTCACCAAGGTGGGGTCCTGTGTTCTGTGAGCATGTGGAATCAGAGAGAACCCCTGGGAATGACCTTTTGCCTCTCTGGTGGGCCCATGCTTTTCCCATGACTCCCTCAACTGTGTTGCACTAGACCCCTCAGTATCTTCATGGCAGTCAGTCCAGTCCTCTCTTTGAGGTTTGAGTCCTGAAGCCTGAGCCTACTCACTGCCCCCAGCCCCCACTCACTGCAGGCACATGAGCTGCTTCTCAGCTGGGAAGTACTATTCCACAACAATCTCTCTGGTGAATTTTCTCAGCTTTGCCTTCAGATCACCTGTCTCTGAACTCATCACTGCAGTTTCCTCTTAGGTTCTGAAGCTCCCCCATAACCCTGCTTGTGAGGTGAGGGGGATGGTTTCCTAGTGTGTGGAAACTTTTCCTCCTTCATGACATCCTCCCCAGAGATCAGGTCACCATTCTGAAATCTTTTGCCTCCCTTTTTATTTTTATCTTTTGCCCTATTTCATTCTGAGGAGATTGGCTTGCCTTTTTGGAAGTCTGCAGTCCTCTGCCAGTGTTCAGAATGTGTTCTGTAGGTACTGTTCTGCATGCAGATGAGTTTTTGATGTATTTGTAGAGGGTAAGTTCTCCCTGTCTTATTCCTATGCCATCTTGAAAGCCCTCTCTTGCTGCTTTTAAGATTCTGTTTTCCTTAATTTTTGCCATTTTCATTATAAGACATTTTGGTTCAGAATTTTTTTTAGTTCATCTTGTTTGGGATTGTCTGTGGTTCCTGGATGTGAATGTCTGTTTTCTTTCTCAGGTTAGGGAAATTTTCCACTATTACTGCCTCAGATAATTTCTCTACCTTTTTCTCCTTCTGGGATCTCTATCATGTGAATATTAGTGTGTTTGATGTTACCCAAGATTTCTCTTAAAATAGCCTCATTAAAAATCCCCATTCAGTTTGAGGGAGTTTCACTAGTCTATCTTCCAATACACTGATCTATTCCTCTGGATCATCTAATCTACTGTGGATTCTTTCTAGTGTACTTTTATGTCAGTTGGATTCTTCAGGTTCCTCTTTGTATTTCTAACAATGTTGAAGTTTTCACTCTATTCCATTCATTCTTATGAATTCTGTGAGCATCTTCATGATCATTACCTTGAATTTGTATCAGATAGATTGCTTGTGTGTGTGTGTGTGTGTGTGTGTGTGTGTGTGTGCTCAGTCACTTCAATTGTGTCTGACTCTTTGCAACTTTGTAGACTATAGCTTGGCAGGCTTCTCTGTCCATGGGATTCTCCAGGCAAGAATACTGAAGTGGGTTGTCATGCCCTCCTCCAGGGTATCTTCCTAACCCAGAGATTGAGCCCATGTCTCCTGGATCTCTGGTGTTGCAGATAGATTCTTTTTTTTTTACTTTTCATTATTTTATTTTATCATTTATTTTTATTAGTTGGAGGCTAATTACTTTACAATACTGTAGTAGTTTTTGCCATACATTGACATGAATCAGCCATGGATTTACATGTGTTCCCCATCCCGATCCCCCCTCCAACCTCCCTCCCCATCCCATCCCTCTGGGTCTTCCCAGTGCACCAGCCCTGAGCATTTGTCTCATGCATCCAACCTGGGTTGGTGATCTGTTTCACCCTTGATAGTATACTTGTTTCAATGCTATTCTCTCAGAACATCCCACCCTCACCTTCTCCCACAGAGTCCAAAATTCTGTTCTGTACATCTGTGTCTCTTTTTCTGTTTTGCATATAGGGTTATCATTACCATCTTTTAAAATTCCATATATATGCATTAGTATACTGTATTGGTGTTTATCTTTCTGGCTTACTTCACTCTGTATAATGGGCTCCAGTTTCATCCACCTCATTAGAACTGATTCAAATGAATTCTTTTTAATGGCTGAGTAATATTCCATGGTGTATATGTACCACAGCTTCCTTATCCATTCATCTGCTGATGGGCATCTAGGTTGCTTCCATGCCCTGGCTATTATAAACAGTGCTGCGATGAACTGAGCCACCTGGAAAGTGCAGCTTGATTGCTTGGGCCTACTTTGTTTAGTTCTTTTTATGAGGTTGTAGCTTATTCTTTTGTTTTGACATATCATTCTGTCTCTTCGTTTTGTGTAATTTTCTATGTTTAATTTTCTGTAGTAATTAGGTCAGCTACATTTCCCAATCTTAGAGAAAAGGGTGTATACAGGAGCTATTCTGTAGGGCCCAACAGCACACTCCCCTCTGATCAACAGCACTGTGGTCCTCCCATGTGGGCTACATGAGCTCTTCTTTCCTGGTAGAACTGACTACTGTGGGCTTGCTGGTAGGTGGAGCTGCTCCCAGTACACTGTATCACAACGTGTCTATGCTGGAGGGAAGTATAGGCATCTTGCATTGTTGCCTGTACAGTCTGAGAAGATGCCAGCTCTCTGAAGGATGGTTGCATCCCCACATGGCTTTCTACCTAGCTGAGGAAGACCTGGCAATGGTGCCAGTCTAATAATGGGCCTGTCAGCAGCAGCAGCAGGTCTTCTCCTCCATATAGCGGTGTGTGTGACCCAGGGGCTGGGTTCTGATGTTGATGCGCTGGTATGTAGCACTGGCTGTCTACTTAGCCTGGGAGTCTCGGGGTTGCTGAAGGCCTGACAGAGGGGTAGGAAGCAGCTGTGTCCCCTGGGAAAATAAGCTAGAGAGAGAGTTACCTAATGGTTCTGGTGTTATCACTGTAGAATGAGTTTTCCAAAATAGCTGTTGCCAGCATCTCCATCTTTAGCGAGAGTTCTAGTTGCTTCCTGCCTATCCAGGAAATTCTCCAAAATTAGCAAAGGGGTTTATCCTGGCTCCTTTCAAATTACTGCCTCTGTGCTAGGACTTGGAGGTTGTGAGGTTTTGTGTGAGCCTTCTAAGAATGCAGTCTCTTTTTTTGCTTTAGCCCTCTAGCTCCCTCAAACATAAGAACAGTTGAGTTTTAAAGACAGTTGTTCTAAGGCCTTACCTTACTGATGCAGGACCCCAGGCTGGGGAGCCCAACACAGAGTTCAGATCCTTTACTTCTTGGGGGGGGGAGTATTATAAGATTACTCCTGTTTGTTAGTCACCAACTTGAGGGTATGAATCTGCTCTTATCTCTTATCTTGTTGTGGTTCCTTCTTTTTATATTTAGTTGTGAAAAGTCTTTTCTGATAGTTTTCAGGTTATTCTCATTGATAGTTTTTTTCTGAAAGTTTGGAATGTCCTTGGGAAGACAGAAGTTCAGAGTCTACCCAACTCTGCCATCTTGGCCCCACTCTGTAATATACTTGATTTGATTTAGTTCAGTTCCTATCCATTTGCTGAGAGATAAACTAAATGTTTAGTTCTGGGATATTTATAATGTATCAGTTCTTACCTGTACCAGATGGGAAGCTACGATGTACAGAATTAGCTAAAATGTTGTGTACATATTTTAAAGACTAGAAGAATACAATAAATAAATTTAGGCACATTGAAGAATATAAGCCATTATTTCCATTTGGAATTATTCAAAGAATACATCAGAAAAGATGAAACTAAAATAAGTTTTATGTTACTGGAGAAAATTTGAAAACTGAGATATAGCAGAGGCATTCAGCAAAGGCATTAAACCCAGTTAAAAAAAAAAATAAGTAAAATAGGAAGAAAAGTAAAAGGAACATTAGATTAGATTGAATGCCAAGACAATTATAGAGACAAGTGAGAAATATTCTGGGAAAGGTAGATTAGAGTTAGAGCACTGAAGAGTTGGAATGCAAGGTCAAGTGCTCTGGACATCATTGTGTAGATGATGGAAACATTTGAGTTTGAGCATGGAGCTGACAGAATCTAAGCAGTGCTAAGATGAACAAACTCACATTAGTTTATTGGAAAGACAGATTATGTGCAAAATAAAAATGGGTGGCTAGTGTTTTCTCCTCTCATTATAGTTATGAGTTAAAACAAGGAAATATTTATAATGTGAGAAAGAGGCTTCAGGTAGATGACTTTGTGGTATGTCTGTAATAATATATTAATTCTCATATTATTACTTAATAACACCTACCATGTAACTGTGATGTAAGATTTTTATTTTGTGTGTCTGTATCCTTCCAGTAGTCTCCATTTCTTTCCCTCTAAATTCAATACATTCCTCTAATGTCAGATCAGGATTCACTATTCCTGTGAATCCAAAACTGGCTTTTTTAGCTCTTGTTATTTTCCAGTGACTTGAATCCATTTTTCATTTGTGATCTAAAGCATGTAGATAAGTAATATACTTATGATCATATATTACTTGGTTAACTTATTTTTTTATTCATCTTGAATCTCTGGTCATATATCATACCTTTGTATGTGTTGTTCTGTAATTTACCTCCTTTTTGTTTTGAGTATATTACAGATACTCAGGAAATATGTGCAGTGGATTATGGTACTCCCTTTAGAATAATATATATTTTCATTCTCCAGCTTTTGGAATGCAATTAATCTGCACAGGTGGAACGTGAACAGGAGTCAAAGTGGATCCAGGGGTAATTACATGCTTGTAACTAAAAAAAAATGAAGGCTTTGTGTTGTTCTGTCCTCATATTTAAGTTATTGGAATGCATAGGTTTTAATCTATAAGAACTACAATAAGTCACACAATGGTTTACTTAGAAGCAAATAGACATCTCTCTCCCAGCATTTAATGAACCCTGACCCATAGAGTTTGAACAAGTATCATTTCCTTGGTTTTCAGTTGGATATTTTCCCTGTATTGTAAATAATTTAAAGATAGGGCTTCCACATATTCAGTCAGTTCTTTCCATTGTTTAGAAAAAGTGAGTATATGTTTCTGATATTCCAATTAATTCATTTTAATCACAGGTCCCATTTATACCAGAGAAGCAAAGTGTGTTATGAAGTGAGAGCGTGAGAAAATTTTGGAGATTTGATTTGGATTATAAAGGTACTATTGAATAAAACATGGGTGGTAGGGTAGAAGAAGTGGGCCTCAGAGAGAGAGAACACAAGTGACTCAAGACTCACAGAACTTGTCAATTGGAAAAGCTCTTTCTGATTTTATTATCTTGGCCCACTCCAAAATTCTTGCAATGAGAAGTGATATAAATATACGTCACAGACGCCCTTTAGGATCAAAATTGTATCTTTCATAAATGTTTTCTTCACAGATCAGTAGAAATATGCTTTGATTCATATTAGGATTTGCAGTTCAACTGCCTTTTAATTATCTAACTTTAATTATATAATTTGGAATTCAATTCTATCTTGCATTATATCAGTTAATTTTCCACCAAAAAGTTACTTTGAACTCTTCAACGATAATATTAACTAAGAAGAGGATATTTTCACAGGTACCAATAAGTACTAATAAGTAACTCTAATCATGACGGTTTTCATTTTCTTCAGTGATGCTTGATGTCAGCAGTTCTTCAGTGGTCTAATATCAGAAGTTCCTCTCAGTGATGTAGAAGACAGAAGTGAATTTTTTTTCACTTCGTATCTAGATTGAAATATTCTTGAAATAAATGACTGTTTCTCATGTACTTATAATTCTTTAATGCTTAGCATTAATGTGTGTTTTTGTATGCTTTAATGCTTAGTAATAATGTGTGTGTGTGTGTGTGTGTGTGCATCTGCTCAATCGTGTCCGACTCTTTGCGACTTCACATACTGTAGCCCACAAAGCTCCTCTGACCATGGAATTTTCCAGACAAGTTACTGGAATGGGTTGCCATTTCCTACTCCAGGGGATCTTCCCAACCCTGGGACTGAACCTGCAGATCTTGCATCTCCTACATTGGCAGGCAGATACTTTACCACTGATACTTTACCACCTGAGAGGCTCCGATGCTTAGTATTAATAATTGTTATTTATTGAATCTTCACTCTGTATTCAGGACTTTAACAGCATAATCCCCATATCACTCTTTTGCTGTGCTTGGCCCCTTTGTGTTGGGGCAATAATACTGGAGTGGGCTGCACTGCCCTCCTCCATGGAATATTCCCAACCCAGAGATAAAACCCATGTCTGCTGTGTCTTCTGTATTGCAGGCAGATTCTTCATCACTGGGCCACTTACAAAGATAAATCTTTCCCACTTTGATTACAGATGAATACACTAATGACTAAGATAGTTGAGCAATTTGTTCAAAATCTCAAAGCTAGTATGTGGTAGAGTGGAATAAAAATTATCAGAGACTGTAAGGGTCTAAATCTTCCTACCTTTTCCTTTATATCACATACACATAGTATCTCATTCCAAAGAGAACAACTTAAATATTTATATGGTGATAAGCATATTATATTAAGCTAAGGATCATGGGTAACAAAGGGACTCTAAAAGGAAACAGAAGGCATGATCAATTTCATAAATAATTTTGTGATAATAACTCTATATTTCATTTTTCAATATTCTCCAATGCATTCTTTAGATTCACAGTAATTCTTTTTTTAAATTAATACTTTATATTAATAAATGTTATTATCTACACTTTACACCAAATGTTACTGAGCCATAGAAAAAAATAACATGGAATTCATGACTTTTGGCCTTGAAAAAAAGATTTTAGGGATTTTTAGATACAAATACATCATTTAGCAATTAATAATGATGGGTAACATTTCTTAACTGTTTACCTTGTGTCCATTACTGTGTTGAGCACAATAAAGTTGTATTACATCTTTTGACTTGAAATAAATAGACTGCCATATATTTCTCTAGCAAAAACAGGTTTGCTCAGGATCAGCAAGAAATTGCATTTCAGGGTTTGCAACCATGGTGAGCCATGTGAAACCCCTTGTATTGATTGCAAGGGAAGGTAGAATCTTTTTAAAAAGGGAAAGGGAAGTTGGGAAAACTGTAGTAAACACAGTTCAAGGCTTCGCATTGGCTGAGTCCTTTCCAGGGAAGAAGAGGAGTCTTTCTTCTATTTGTTGAACTTTACTATAATAGCAGGGCACAAAAGACCTTCCAACACTATTTAATTGAGATTTTTGTTGATTTATTAATTTATTTTTACATTTACCCCCTTTTGATCAACATCGTTCTCTGGTAAAATGGTGGTGGGGAGTTGTTACAGATATTAATACAAGAGATAATGGGACCTTAAGCACTGTAATTCTCTACAATGGGTGTTATGCCCATAAACTTATAGGGCATTAATTGACTCCTGAAAGAGGTTTTGAGGAATTATTTAAAAGTCTTTATGGGAGGTGTGCCATGAATTTTGCCAACAGTTGAAGATTTTGCCCATAAGAAAGGAAGCAGCTGATTTAACAAGGACAAATGATGAGTGTCTTCAGAATCAGCTCTAGTACAGTCACGGATGAAGCAAACAAAAGGTGTCAAGAGTCATTTAATTCACCTAGTTGGTTACTTTGATGACTAATATTAAATTCTATAATTTGTTCCCGTTTGGAGAGAAAGAAATGGATAGGGTGGATAAACTAAGGAGAAAAGAGTGTGTACCTCTCAAAGGACCTAACAAAAGGAAATAGGTTCAGAAATAAGAAATTTATTGAAGTTAATTAGAGATCTCCACTATTTGAAATGTTTTAGTACTTTGAGGCAGGGGTTATTTTATACTAGTGGGGTTGAGCATTGAGAGTATGGCACTATTGTCAGTTATGATTGGAAGAAATTCATCCTCAATCTGGAGAGACATTTCTCTAAGCCAATTAAGAGGGAGAATTGGGAAGAACCCTTGTATTCCTCTGAGCTGCATCATTGAGATTTGGGAAGATGTTGGAAAAGCTGCTTAGAGGGCTGATGATGCCTGTAGTTATAACATTTGTAACAATTTATTTTATAATTTCCTAGATATTTGCAATAATAGAAATTAGGAGGGTTTTTATTTTATTTAGGCATCTTCATTTTCTACAGTTGAAGATTAAGAATTTTGATAGTCTTCTTTTTAGATGATTCATCTAAAGTACAAGAGAGTTGGTTTGGCAGATTAACTAGATCTTGAGTAAACAGTTTCCCATTACATCCTGGTACTATTTTACTGTAAGGTAAAGGTCCCAGTTAAACCTATTAATAAATATAGAATTAAAAGCTATACAGGTGCAGTAAACATCTAAAGTAACATGAGAATTTTCTCAGAAAAACGATGTGTAGTCAACTGGAATTGTCATGAACAGATTCATCAGATTTTTGTGTAGAAGACTGAATTTTGTTCCAATTAGCAGACTTTTCCAAAAAAGCCCAGGAATTGCTCAAAGGAATCACCTCTCAATTTTTTGAGCCTGGTTATGCAATAAGATAGCAGGCTTTTCTCCTGGTTGTAATTCTAGAGGCCTTTTATGATTTTCTGTTAGTGGTTTTCATCCAATACTGGGCCTGGCCTTCACTGACAAAAGAATGATTTAGTTGATATAAATCAGAGAAACCAGGTCACTAAGTTTCAGTAACTTACATTAAATTTCTCAGCATATATATAAGGACCTTTAGATACTTTGGGAAAATCTTTGACCAAGCTCACATTTCAGTTCAGAGAATATAAGAAATTAAGGTTTTAGCCTTTAAGTTCTTAGAATTCTCAAGTCTAAGACAGATTCTGGCAACTCCAGAAGAAAAGGATGGGAGAGTTTCATTGAAAAGGGAAAGTTTAATAAAATAAATACTCTAAGAGAATTGAGCATAAAGATGAAATGTAGGAACACAGTGATAGAGCATGGGTCTGGTCATTAGAAGTTGGGAGAGAAAGCAATACTGTGTCAGAAGTGGAGCTTAAGACATATAAGCCAAGAAGGAGGCGCCTGAGGCTTCAGGACCTGTTTTATCTTCCTTTAATCATTTGTTTGCCTCAATTAGTCTTAAAATTTTATTTAGTGGAGAGACAATTTTAGGTTCTTGATAAAGCTTGTAATCCTCAAAATACCAATCAAAATAAGCATTCCACGCAGTCCTGGAGATTCTTTAGCTGTTGTAGTTCAATTTCTTCTTAAGGAAACTAAGTTGGGGGATTTTGAATTTCCCCAACATGGCCATTGATATTCTAAATTGTCTTTAATCAGATGGGTCCATTTTATTTAGAAATATGCACGAAGAAAGACTGAAGTTTCTAAACATAAAACCAGCTCAACTTAAGATAAAAACAGAACAAAACAAAAATCTAATTTTTAAAATAGGCAGAAAAACTGAATAGACATTTTTCCAAAGAGGAAATGCAGATGGCCAGCTAACACATGAAGATATGCTTAACATCACTTAATCACCAATTAATGCAAATCAAAACCACAATGTGATATTACCTCACACCTGTCAAAATGACCACCATCCAAAAATATACAAAAAGCAATTGTTGGTGAGAATGTGGAGAAAATGGAACCCTCAAGCATTGTTGGTAAGAATTTAAATGGGTGCAACCACTGTGGAAAAAACAGTATGGAGGTTTCTCAAGAAGCTAAAAATTGTACTATCATATTATCCAACATTTCCATTCCTGGGTATATATCTGAAGAAAATAAGGACATTAATTCATAAAGCTACATGAACCTCAATGTTCATAGCAGCACTATTTACAATAGGTAAAATAAGGAAGTAACCTAAATGTCCATCAACAGATAAATGCATAGAGAAGAGGGGAGTGGACCAATGGCTGAAGAGCCACAGTTATTGAAGCAGCCCCTGTTCCCTTAGGAATGGTTACATGGCTTCTCAGTCACCCTTGGTTTAAACAGTCCGATCTCAAAATTAGACCCATATGCCAAATGATTACTCACATACAGAACAGGTCTTAAAAGTAAAGATGAAACCGTAAACTAGATCTTTAATAAAGTGGAAATCTTCAAATGCAAAGAGAGCATGAACTCAGATTCAAGACAAAGATATACCTTCAAACTCTAGGATGGGCAAGAAAAGCAGTGAGTGACAATGGGCTCACTTGTGGATACCATACCTATTTGCTGATGTATTGCTTCTTATCCTGCTGATTACACCAGTTGTGTTGCTGATCCTGCTCATGATGCCAATTGTATGGCTATTCACACTGTCCACTGAACACAGGATAGGCAAGTTATGAGCTAAGAGGCTGGAAGGAGACTCAAGTAGCTGTAGGAATTGCAGACACATTTATTCTTTCCTGGCTGGCACAACAATCATAACACAGCCTCCCTCCTGGATGATGCAGCAGCCACATCAGTATTGTCTCCTAGGTGACGCAGTAGCCTTAGCAGAAGATACACTATATTCTTCTCTCATGGCTGACCCAAAGGACACACCCATGATTCAAAAGCAACACTGCCGCTTTTTAGGTGGAGCCGATATATACGTACAGGACAAAATATCCCGTGACCAAGCAGGTACCTCGTAATGTGCATGCACAGTGTTGTAAGTGATCTTAGCAGTTACATAGTCATTATTTATGAGACGTGGGGCAAGAGAGCCTGAGCATGCCATCTTGGCTGTTTTGGTCTCTTTCCACAGCTGACCAGCACTGGAACCTTCAGACATCTTCTCTGATCTCTGAACAGACCAACAAAATGTGGACCTAAAATAAATAGACTGCTAGCTACTTCTCCAGCCAAGATGAGTTTACTCAGGATCAGCAGAGAATTGCAATTTGGGGTCTGCAACAATGATGAGACCTTTCGCACAAGGTGTCATGTGGAATTCTCACATGGAAAGGGAAGGATGACTCTTTTACAGAGGTAAAGAGGAAGTTGGGAAGATTCTAGCAAACAAAGAATCCATGGTTTTTCATTGGCTGATTTCTTTCCAGGAAATAAGAGGAGACTTCCTTCTTCCCTTTGGGACTGTTTTCATCCAGAGTAAGAGCTACCCCTTCTGGTCTCTTGACTTTACTTGATTGGGATTTCTCTTAAATTTTTGCACATCTAATTATAATCTCATCCCTGTGAGATTGAGAATACAAGAGATTAGAGGGGTTAAGGCATTAATCCAAGTTTCCTGATGAGTCAGAGGCAGAAGAAGTGTGAGGATTTTCCTTGAATATTGGATTCAAGCCTCCTAAACCTTGTTCCTTTCTTGGATGCTTAATTACCATCCCACAATATTGACACTTTCCTCATTATAATGGTCTTGCCCCAAGGGCAGGCCCTATGCTTTAGAATGTTAAAGAAATAAACAAAAAAGCTTATCTTGCCTATGCACAGCCTTTATGTCCCATGTAAAACTTTATTCTATGAAACAAACAGCCAAAGAATTATCTCAAAATACACTTCTAACCATGTTGGATATCCTGATAATGTCCTTGTGGAATTAAGGACTTTTACTGCCTTCTTCAAGATTGCAGCAGTGGAAATATGCTTTATGGTAAATTCAGTTCAGTTCAGTCCATTCACTCAGTCGTGTCCAACTGTTTGCGACCCCATGAACCACAGCACGCCAGGCCTCCAAGTCCATCACCAACTCCCAGAGTCCATCCAAACCCATGTCCATCAAGTTGGTGATGCCATCCAACCATCTCATCCTCCGTCGTCCCCTTCTCCTGTCCTCAATCTTTCCCAGCATCAGGGTCTTTTCAAACAAGTCAGCTCTTTGCATCAGGTGGCCAAAGTATTGGAGTTTCAGCTTCAATATCAGTCCTTCCAATGAGCACCCAGGACTGATCTCCTTTAGGATGGACTGGTTGGGTCTCCTTGCAGTCCAAGGGACTCACAAGAGTCTTTTCCAACACCACAGTTCAAAAGCATCAATTCTTCGGTGCTCAGCTTTCTTTATAGTCCAACTCTCACATCCACACATGACCACTGGAAAAACCATAGCCTTGACTAGACGGACCTTTGTTGGCAAAGTAATGTCTCTGCTTTTTAATATGCTGTCTAGGTTGGTCATGACTTTCCTTCCAAGGAGTAAGCATCTTTTAATTTCATGGCTGCAATCACCATGTTCAGTGATTTTGGAGCCCAGAAAAATAAAGTCAGCCACTGTTTCCACTGTTTCCCCATCTATCTGCCATGATATGATGGGACCAGATGCCATGATCTTAGTTTTCTGAATGTTGAGCTTTAAGCCAACTTTTTCACTCTCCTCTTTCACTTTCATCAAGAGGATTCCCATAGTATCTTCCATCTTACTTATTATGTAAACACATGCAGAAGTTTCTGTGTTTTTTCTACTTTGTTGAGAACTTATCCATTCCTCTGTCTCAATTCATATGATTGGGGCCTGACTGACTTTATGCCCAGCATCATTTGAGCCATGAGTGCTCAACCAGCACATGTCACATTTATGGCCACAATAAATGTTTATGAATAAATATATAACCAAAGTTTCACTAATAATAATATTTATTGTAGAGAATAGAAAGAGGTTAATTTCTCTGCTGAGAATGCAAAGAAGGAGTAGGATAACATTTGCTGATAATTGTCTTTTCCAGTACATATGAATGGTTAAGGTGGTTGAGAAGAAAAAAATCATTAAAGCTGGCCTGAGAAACAGTGAAAGGGAGAGGTCTTTGGAATTTTTAGAAAGTTGAGTTAATATAGCCCCTTTTATCATTTTAATTAGTTTGAATTGTGTTTCTAACATTTTAATCTATAAGAGTTTCATCTAACCTACATGGACTATAAAAACCCTGCTTGGTCTTTATGTTGCCTACTTGTCAACCTTGCCTAGATCATTCTACTTACTTACTATGTTCTTCCACAACAAGCTTTCATTTTCTACAGCATGCCAAGATCTTTCCTGACTTTGCAAATGTAGACCATCTGTCTGGAATTCCCTTTCTCTGATAGTTTACACAGATGACCACTCTCAATATTTAAGTCTCAGCTCAAATTTTAACTACTTAGACAGACTTTCCTTGGCCACTGTTTCTAAATAGACCCCTTCGACATACTGTCAATTATAGACTTTTGTCAGTCACTTTGGTGTACTTTCCTAATTTTGCATGCGTGCTATGGTTATATATAG